>NC_090927.1:547065150-547370326 GCF_040938575.1 Ambystoma mexicanum
TAAAATGATTCTATTGCCCAAAGTACTATATGTTATACAATTACTTCCTCTGAGATTCTCCAAAAAGGTGTTTAAACGTATTGATAAAATATTTCAAGAATTCTTATGGGGTACGGGGAAGAGGTCAAAATACCACATTAAATTATGACCCATAATGTTCTGGAAGGGGGTTTTGGCTACCAAATGCTTGAGAATTACCACTGAGGATTTCTGTTGAAGAAATCTGCCAATTACTTTGTGGATGAAGGAGGATTAGAGCCATTGTGGGTATGGATGGAAAGGGAGAGACTAGAGCCCTAAATGTAGGTGCTTTGTACTCTTTTGGGAAAATGCCCAAACAGGCAGCAAAACTGCAGACTATTGTTGCTACAAAGAATGCATTGACATCATGGATATTGGGGTGTGGACATAGTCTGTATATGTATAAGGAGGCATCTATCTGGTATAACCCAGGGCTACAGACAGACAACAAAATGTTGAATTGGTGCAGCTGGGTTAATAAAGGAATCCACAAAATTGGAGACATCTGGCAGGAAGGGAGATTGATACCCTTCATGGGACTTTTGGAGAAATATGGTGTGAGTAAGAGGGAGATTGAAAGATACAGGGCACTGGAAAAATTGGTATTTTAAAGACAATGGATGCTGAATGCACCGATGTTGGGAAAACCTAAGATCTGTGAACTATTTGAAGCGCCGCAACGTATGGTCTCGAGCTTTTTTAAATTGTTGCCAGTGAAAGGCTCCTTACTTGACTCATGGGAGAAATGAAGGCAGGCTTGGGTTGGTGAGCTAGGTAGGAATATAACAGTAAATGAATGGGAGGGGCTTTGGAAGGTGGCCGTTAGAGCAAAGCGGCATTTAAATTTACGTTATGTCCATCAAAGTGTCTTAGGCCACCTCTACTGGACTGCAGTGCAAATGAATGAATTGGGCATGATTGATACTGATTTATGTTGGGGCTGCCAGCGAGAGAAAGGCTATTTACTGCACATGCTGTGGAATTGCAATAGAGTGGTTGACCTTTGGAAGGATGTGCTTGATAGACTAAATATAATCTGGGGTATTACATTCCCACAAAACTTGTCAGCAGTGATCCTGCTGTCTACCAATGGTAGATGTGATATTGCCTGTAAGGCATCATGCTGGATTAACAAAGCTCTTCTTGTGGCAACCAAACTAATTCTGAGGGTGTGGAAAACAAGAAAGAAACCACTTGTAGAGGACTGGTTATCAGACAAGCAAACACTTTTAAGTTTTGAAAAACATATGTTTCAAAGGCAGAATCGAGAGGAAACGTATCTGGAACTATGGGGATCCTTTAATTAATTGTATGGATGAGTGCAGATTAGAGGGTTTAGTGATTGAACATATATGTGTTAGTCTAGTGGGGGGATTGTATATGGGGATGTGTGCTCATTTTGTGATTTGTCATTTTTGTCTATGTGGTTAGTATATTATTCTTTATTGCTTTAAGCTGATAAGGTTCTTTGTTAGTAATAGAATTCTTAGATCTAAGTTATGTTTCTTTTAATAAGTGATATACTAGATGAAATGCATCCAGTTTACACTGAAGTTGTAACAACTCAAAACGAGTGTACTTTTTGAACATGCTGTGTTTTTGTTTTTTGCAACAACAACAACACATTTAAATAAAGAATTAAAAAAACAATTCATGGCTTTGGGATATGCTGAGGACAACACAGGTCTGGTCAATGGCTTTCATTCAAGGATTTCCTCCTGCACCCAGACTCCTTCTTCTCCTCTGGTTTGGGTCCCAGATAGCTTCTCTATGTTCCAGCCACGGTCTCCAATGCAAGGATTGAGGCTTCGCTGCTAGTTGTTCTTCGCAAGAGTCCAGCCGCAGCTCTCTCCCGGAATAATTCACAAAAAGTCCTGTTCTGATGCAAACTGGTCCTTTTATATAGCATGGATGACACTGTAATATGGTCATAATTCCTCCATCGGGATTGGCTAGTTGGCCCCATTCACCTCCCCCACCACACCCTCTACCTGCTGATAGGACTAGGAGTTGAGAGATGTGTATGATGTAGGCTGAGGGAGGAGAATAGATACCTAATTTCAAATTGACATGGATTAGTGAGTCTTTTGTTCTGAAAAGTCTCATACGGTAATAACTCCCTTGGTCTTCCAAATAACCCCATGATGATTTATATCTATGAGTTCTATATTTTACAGCGAATCAGACCATACTAATTTTACTTAGGCACGCCCTTCCTGAGCAGCGCTATGATTTTTTGTGGGTTTCTGCTGCACAAAAATAGCAAAGATTTGGACAGTTCCCCATTTAAACCTGACATTCATGATCTACCGCTGCGCCAACGCTTCCATTACTCAGGTGTATGTAAATGGCAAAAAATCATACTTTTCCAAATAACTTAAATCAGGTACCTCACAAAAATGTTGTTTTTACAAGGTCACAATGGGCTTTTTCTGGAAGAAGTCTGGGGGAAAGGAGCACAACCCTAGCATTGGAATCTTGTATTTTGGGACATTATTTAGCATCCCTTTATTATCAGCGAAACTGGGAACTTTTCTGTTAGTTGAAAACAAAGAACACTTTTTTACTTTGAGAAGAGATAATCTTTGCACAGATGTCTTAGATTATTATTGTTAGGGACAGAAGTAGGTTTTGGGACACGACAGTGACAGACTTTTTAGTTTCGGACCTCCTGACAATTTCACTAGTTTCCTTTTAGGTAGGGAAACCCCTCTTAGCTTTAGGGATAGAGAGGCATTTTCCAAACCTCTTTTAATTAATAAAAATCTATATCCAAAAATATGCCACCCTTGTATCTGAGCCTTCCTTCTGCACACTTGCAGGAGTCCTGACTGCCTAGTGAAAGTCAGAGAAAGCATGATCATTGGAAGAGGCAGCAGACAGTAGAGACTCCTGTCTGGCTTTCTTCTTAGTCATTGAAGAGTGAAGATTAGGAGTTGAAGGTGGGGTGACTGAGATGTTAAAGTGAACAATGGTGATCAGATGGAGAGGGGTCAAAGGAGAGGTCAGAGTAGGACAGTGAATTAGAGAGTAAGACAAGGTCAAATGAGCTCTCACCAGAGTGGGTAGGCTGGTCATGGTGGTAGAAGGAATGGCCAGATAGTAGGGAGTTCGGTTCAAGGCAAGAATCAGTAGAGTGCTTGGGAGGTTGAAGTCCTCCAGCATGATAATAGGGATGTTAGTGGGCAGACCTGAAGAGTGGCATATTCAAAAGAGGAATGGTTGCTGTCAGGGGCGGAGGGGCAGTGTTGATGGTCTTATTGATAAAGAACCGCACACTGATGCACTTCCAACAGGTCAGTATAGTGGGAGAAAGAAGCAGAGTCAGTGTGAAGAGCTGCTACTGTGCCATAGTCACGAGGAGAGATCCAGGTTTATGTGATAGTAAGAACTGAAAGTTGAAGGCCATAAGAGTCCAAGTGGTCAGTGATATAGGATGACTTGTTGCAGATGGAGTTTGCATTCCAGAGGCCACATGAAAGAGTGTGAGGAGGTGGGGGAGAGGAAAAGGTGTTTTGTGGTAGGCCAGTGGGATAGATGAGGTTCAGGATCTTGCGTGCATGGAAGAGTCTTTTTTGAGAGTGTGGGGGGTGGGAAGGTGCAGGGGGAAGGAAGAAGATGCTTAGGCCGGGCAGTGATACAGAAGTAACAAGAAGTTGAGGCCAAAGGCTACGAGATAAGGGAAGGAGAAAAGTGAGTAAAAGGAGCAATGGAGTGAAGTCAAGATTCCCGATAAGTCTCGAGGAAATAGGCATGTGAAGACAATGAAGATAGGGTGCAGCCCGAGAGAGAGAGGGTAGGTGGTTGTGGAAAGGGAAGAGATGGATGGTTGGCTAAGAAGAAGCAGATTTAAGTTCTGAGTTGGGCTAGAATGGAGCTATAGGTAACCAAAGGACAGTTAATAGGGACATAATAGCAATGTTCCTTGGTCCTGTGTGATAACAGTAGTTCTGCAGTGAATGGATACTCAATGGGTGGAAGGATCCCTATATGTGGAAGTAGAAGTCAGAGTGAGCTCTGCCAAGTCCTGGCTTGAGCAGGGGTTCTGGGCTAAAGTGCTCTCCATAGCCAACAGGCCCAGGGGGCTGCCGTTTGCTTCTTTGGGCCATTGGCTCCAGACACCAAGCTAGACTGTCAGGGAAGACTGAATAAATAAGGCGGTGTGTCACATGTCCCTCTGGGAGCCAATTACAGTGCTCCCAAATGCTTTGCCACTTACAGGCGGAGTCCTGTGTGATGTAGGACCACTGATGTTCATTTTGCAGATGGGACCCTTAGATTGTGTACAGGGTCTAGATGTGCAAGTGTTGTGGCCAATTTGGCTGATTTAAAATAAGTGATATGTACAAGTGACACTGTCAGGTATTGTACATTCATTTAAATATGTGGTCTAGTGACATATAAGGCAACATGGTCAAACATGTTGTAAGATCAGTCCAGTTGTCCTGATTTCAGATTTTGCCTACTCCAATCTGGGCTGTCACCGGATTCAGATGAAGAGTCCCCATCAGCCGATCTGCTGTAAGTGCCACCTTCTACCTTTATCATCCCTACCTCCTCAATGCCCCCTCAACACCAATTGCCAAAACATTGGCTTGATTTAATGGTGAGTAGAGGGTGACTACTATTGGCACTGCCTGCTCAATGATGGAAATAACAGCCCTCCTATCTCCTACGCACATGCACTAAAATCTACTGGGGAAATGCATGGCTGTCTAGGAAAATCTTCTGGGGGAGTGCAAGTTTCGAAAAGAGTGCAAGTGGGAATCAAAACCTGCTAGCCCTGAGGCGGCATGGTACATCTTTTGCACTACAAGTGAGTGCAGGTAATCTTCCAGATGGAAACACTCCTCTAGGCAGATTTCAGCTGCCGGCATAGAGCTTAGGATACTGCGTGGACCTAGAAGAGTTCTGCTTTTCCAATCAATATAAACAGAGGCATTTTTTGAGCACCCTGTTTAATGAAAGCATTTAATTTGATCCTGATTAGTAATATCAATATGTGTATTCAAGATGACTATATCTGTTGTCTGAATCTGCCCTTTCCCTCCTGTGATGCTGGAAATGCATTGAAGGGACAGGGCCTCCATGTCCTTGTCCTGTACTCCTTTTATCATGTGTGTCTTGTGTTGTTTTCTGCATAGGAGTCCGTGTGGGACTCCTGGCAGTGCAGCTCTTCCTCTTTTTGGTTTGGTGAACAGACCCTTGGGATATCCTTATGGCACCCATGGGTGGAGGTACAACCCTGTACCCCTAGTGCATGACCCTGCCATTGGAATCAGTTGATTCCTGATAGGAGACACGATGGCCCCTGTGGCCTCTTGCTTTCTATTGCCTGTAACCTTGTTTTCCCAATGTCCTGGGAAGCCCTGACTCTGTCCCTTCCCCTGACTGGCTTTTGGGTGGATGTTCCATATATGGTTTTGTGGGCAAGTCCAGGCCAGTCCAGGCCAGACGGGCTGGAGCCTTCCCTGTGACTGTATGTTCTGGGTTCACACTTGGGTTGGGACCTGGTGAATGGAGTGTGTGACCAATATACATTTCATGTTATGGATGTCTGGTTTTTGGTATGTGACACAATGACTGAGACCGCCCTGCCCGAACTGGTATGAATGCAGTGTGGAGTGCTAAATGGCTGGGTGCTTGTCCCAATCCACATTCCTTGTTGTGAGTGTCTGGATGGAGAAGAAGGGCCTGAATGCACTGTGAGCCTGATTGGCTACCTGCCTGCTGAATGCCCTTCTGAATTATTGGCTGCCTCTGCCTGGCTCAGCAATGTGAATGAGAGACAGAACAGTATATCTGGGGACCTCTCACTTACTGGAATTGTTCAGAAGCTGAAGTCGAAACTTGATTCTTACTCTCAAAGCCGAGCCGGAAGAAGTAGATTTGCTGGTGCTTTCCTTCAACACAATCTGAAAGCTAACGTGCCTTTGAGTACTGATCCAAGAGAGGACCTGGCTGGGAGACCTTTTCCCGAGCTACGAGGGAACATCGTGCACCAGCTAACCTTCACTAAGGCTCCCTGGAAGTCAGTCCTCGAAAGGCTGCCGACCGGAGACGAGGACTGCCGAGGAATCTGAAGTGAAGCACCAGGACGTTGAGGCCGTCGACGACCATCACCATCGACCGAGTTTGGAGGACCGATGTAACCTCGTCGACCGGAGCCGCAACCCCCCATTGCCAAGTCAAGCTTGCCGACGAACCGAGGAGAATCCCCCGGTGGGTTTCGCGCCATCCGAAGTCCAGCAAGTTGTCGATGAAGATCCAAAAGCCAGTCGTGGTCGAGTCCTGATCGCTGATGCCAAACACAGATGACCCAACGCCCTTGCTGGGCCTACGTTCTTCATTCAGTACTCTTTGCAGCAACAAACTCTCGTCATCGAGGTGCACCGTACGCTCATCTTCGCAGGACGTCCATGACCGATCGTCGACGAGCACCGCAAGGATCGAAAATGCTGCCTTGACATTTGTTCACCTTTTCTTCAAGGAATCTCGGCGATCCGTGGCTCCTGCCTTAAAGGGAGTACACTCAAGAAGGATACGTTGACGACCCACTGAAGAACTCTGCTAAACCAGGTACATTGGGGTAGTACAACATTTTTAGAAGGGAACCCGACTCTGCTAAACGATATATGGACTGACCTTGTCAGTATATCTTATTTACAGCTTGACCAGGTGGGGTGGGGGGGGTCCTCAGTCAGAACTGTGTCTTGCGGTAGGGACCCAGTATTCTGCCACGTATTGCCTGAGCACAAAGTGTGTTATTGTGTATGTATATATTTTGAACCTTATTTATATAAAGAACTGTGTTATCACTAATTTAGTGTGTGGACATTCCTTTGTGGGGACTTGGGGACTACACTGAACTTAAGAACCAGCCTGCATCACCTCCTGAGAGCTTAAGCCTTGATTGCTCACACAAGGGCACATATAAAGAATCTTGGCTGGCGTGCTCTGTGCTTCTACTCTGCCATATAGAGGGCAGGAGTACAGCAACCCCCCCCCCCCCCCTCCAGTCTTTACACCTCCCCACCGCAGTTGTCGCATACAGTCGATGATTGGAAAGCACACCTTAGCTTTGCGAAGCATGGTTCATGCTCAATAAAGAACATAATAATTTGTGTCCTATATATCCAACATTCTGCTTCATTGATGTCTGTTGTGAATGAAGCCGGTTGTCCTTGCATGGTTGTGGTCTCCTAATGTGTCTTAGTTAGTTAGTTGCGTATTTATAATGCTCGCCTCTTTAGAATGTCTATGTGGTTTCTATTTCAGGCTCCATTTTTGCTCCAGTTTTCCAAACGTGCACGCTCATTGCCTATTTGCAACCTCTTTTCTACCAAAAAGAACCTTAAACTGACCCTGCTCGTGGAGGCTCGTTACTTTCGCTGCGTAGTTCTCAGTGCACCTTTAAACCAAGTAGAACGTGTGCTTTCGTTGCTATATGTGCATTAGCTGACAGTTGACACACGTTCTAGTCGTCTGCTTAGAAATGTATTAATGTCCGAGTGATGTGTCTAATTCTGTCACTTGGGCCTGTTGTGGTTCGTTGAGATGTCAGGCGTTTGCTGCTCGTTACGCAGCTTCTCTCAAATATGCGCGTGCCCCCCGTGTGGCTGACACTGCTGTCAGAAGCATTTGTTCTCACCCCGGCCTGATTTGTCTTTTTGCAGCGACTCTATGGTAATATGAACGCCGCAGTCTGGTTATCCAGACAGAGCCCGTCCTGGGGGAGTGTTTCACTGAATCCCTGACCTATTTTAAAACAGACAAATTGTTCCAGACGAGCGAGAGAGAGCGCTACCAATCAACAGGCTGCGAGTTATGGGCTCTATAAGTATCACACTTGATAAATCATAATGTAATGAAACTGCCATCTTACTCGCGAATGGATTTATAGAAACGTGCACGCAGCCATCTGCAATCCTGCACTTAAACCGGACGGGCTGACTGGAAATTACAGTGCGTTATTTAATAAACATCATGACATTAGAATAGAATGCATTCCAACAGAAACCTTTGTTTTATTAAGTATAAAGTAAACAATGATGTTGGCATTTTGCAAATATTTGTGTTATGAATATAGTGCTTGCGATATTTTGGAGTATGCGTTTTACGGATTCTAATTTTGTCACGTGCTGATCACTTTTTTTCGCAGCCTATATGTGTTTAAATACCTCTTCATTCTAAGAAAGACAAGGGGTTTATGATGATAGTTTATGATAGTTTATTTATATAGCGCCTATGCACAATGTGTTTCAAAGCGCTTCAAGGCAAGGGAGGGAACAAGAGAAAATACAACCACATTCTTACAGGCCATGAACAGTAAGGATGTGAAATTAACTATGGTACTTGGCCTGAGGACATTTCAGATAGTGCAAGAGCTAAGACATAGATAAGGAAGGTATTAGGGAGAATTCTCTGTTTAGGCTGAATTTCCTAACCTAGTGAGTCCCCCAGCAGCTTTGCTGGATTTCTGGAGTTTGTTTTTTTCTACTGCCAATTGTGAGACTCTTTTCTCCCACTCTTGGACATGATTATTGGTGTTCCTTTGACTGTGTATGTGTTTTTTGGGCTATGGGGTCCTTTACCTCATAGGGTCTCATGCGTTTTTACTATGTGTGTTACACAGCACCCTCCGTGCAGTGACACAGGGGTGTCATAGTGACACCCCACCATAGTCTCCATACCCTGGGACTGACTACTGTCTCCTAGGGCATGTAAAGTCACCATTGGCTTTACTAGTCCCAAATTATTAACAGAAACCGGTACAAACCATCATATTGTGGACGTACTGGTCGGGGCAATTCGATTGCCCCAGGGTCTGTTAGTCGAGGGGGCACGTCTCCGTCCCCCCTGATCGAGTTTTGGCTGGTGGCAGTGGATACTACTTTTTATATTCGACCGCGAATATATCCCTATGGGATTTTCCCATTGTTCGAGGCTACCAACTTTAATTATTTAATTCTCAAAGCCTCGAACATACCGACCGGTTTATTTCATTAATATTAATTCGCTGGTTGGTATTTTTTGCCAGGACTCGATTCTAAAATGGCGTTTGTGTTCTCTTCTGTGACTCCAACCCAAGTCGAGCCCTTTGTTCCACTTTTTGGCGGGCTTCTCCACAGAAGCCTCCAAAAGTGGTGCCACTCTGTCTGGGTACCACAGGGGGTGTGAGAGGGGGTTTAGGCACCCTGGACTGAGTTACCTTGGTAAGTCAAGTCACACTCTTATGTGATTGGCCCAAGTGGTGAGCCGGCCGGCTCACCACTTAGCATGTTTGATTGACAGCTAGGCTGAGTGAATGGGGGTGTGCTGCATAAAAGCAGGGCTTTGGGGACTGGAACTTCAGAAGTCGCCACAGGACCTGAGAATCCGACGAGGGAGAAGCTGAGCCGACCTACCACGACAACACCACCGGTGGAGCCCTGCGGAACCAACTCATCACTTCCCGACGACAGAGAAGATCGACCGGCTGGAGAGGCTTCTTCCCCTGACTGGTGGGCACAACCAGTTTACCTTCTTTTCCTCGCATCCCAGGACGTCTTGTGGTCGAATTGCCCGTGCCAAGCACCCCGGCAACCGGATAGCCACTTACCACTGGACCGCGAATCAAAGGACCGCTCCTTTTACCTAAGAACTCTGCGGTTGTTTTCGTCCCTGGCAGTGCAACGGACTCCTGTCTTCCTCCCCGACGAGATCCTCTCTTCCCCCGGACGAAGCACCGACTTGCGTCCGCTGCCAGGAACAACTGCCCCCGCTGGAGTATTCTCACCACTTTAAGGTACCGTGACCGTCAGTCCTCCTTTTCTAAAGATTGCTACAAGGTAATAATAATCCCTTAACCTTCTGGACTGGGCTGGCCGCCTTGACCATCTAACTGGTCCCTTTCTTTGGTCCAACACTTTTTGAACCTTTTCAAGACTTTTGTGCACTGCAACCGTGGGACCTTGGACACATTTCGTTCTGATCCTCTTAAAGTGGATCCGGCCTTCTGAACTCTAACTTCACGGTTTTTCTTTGCCTTCCCCTCTTGTTGTGTTCTTGTAAAAGTGTTGGGATCTGTTTCAATCTATATCTGCTTTTCTCTCCCTTTATAAAACGAATTATTAGAGTGCCATCTGCGTTAAGCGCTCACCGCTGTCTGAAAATAAGTGGGGCTTTACTTAAGAATTGTCTAATATTCTTTTAAGGGAGTGTATATCTTTTAGTGACCGTGTTTTTGAACTGCTTAACATTAGTGCCTGTGTGTTTTACCAGATGTGGTTTTAAATAAATAATTATATCTCTTTTACACCAAGCTCTGGTCAGTGTTTACTTGCTCTACTATGTTCTTTTGACCTATTGTGAATACTCTGTATACTGCCTAACTCTTCTTGAGGGAAGTCTGACTGCTCAGCCACAGCTACCAAGTGAATCTGTGTGGTACAGACTGCTACCAAGTGGGTTTACTGCTAAACACCTGTAGTCTTAAATCTTTTGCAGTGGTCCCAGAGGGAACTGCCCAGGTTTCTGCCTAACAGAAGGGAGAGGGAGAGTGGGAAGGAAATGGAAACAGACAGGCGACTACCGTACTAGGCCTGACGACATTTCTGGTAGAGCCGGAGAAAAACAAAAGTTGAGGGAGAGGGGTGCAGAAAGGGAGGGGAGGAACAAAACAAGCGACTATCATACTAGGCCTGACGACATTTCAGATCGTGCTGGAGGGGTTGTGGGTGGGGGGAAACAGTAATGGGAGGGTGGAGGAAACAGACGAGGTTGCTATCATATTAGGTCCCGGGACAATTCTGATAGAGTAAGTGCATAGAAGAAAGTAAGGAGATAGGAAAAGGGAGAAGGGAAAGGAGGAGAGAACAGAGAGTAAGCAGTCAAAAAGAGTGGGGAAGCAAGAGTGGAGAACGAATACAATTGCAGAAGTCAGTAGTAACACATAATGTTGCAAGCCAGGATACAAGATGAAGATGGGAATAGCATAATTCAGGGCCACCATGAGTACAAGATGCAAAGGAAGTCCAGCATGAGAGTTGAGAAAGAGTGACGCACCGTGAATGAAGTCCATAAAAGTCAAATCCAGCATTGGCCACAAGACGGTGATGGTGAAGGAAGGCACCAGGTGGGCGGGGCTTGCTAAGTGGTGAAAAAGAGCAGCAGGCAGGAAGGCACCAGGTGGGCGGGGCTTATGCCAGGTGACCTAGATCCACTTGCATATGCTCCCCATCTGCAAATGAAAAGAAGCTGGAGGGCTCCTTAAGTAGGGAAACAAAGCGGCAAGCAGGAAGGCACAAGGTGGGCGTGGTTGCTAAGTGGTGAAAAAGAGCAGGGAGCAGGAAGGCACCAGGTGGGTGGGGCTTGCTAAGCGGTGAAAAAGAGCGGCAGGCAGGATTGAAGGCACCAGATGGGCGGGGCTTGCTAAGTGGTGAAAAAGAGCAGGAAGCAGGAAGGCACCACGTGGGCGGGGCTTGCTAAGTGGTGAAAAAGAGCAACAAGCAAGAAGGCACCAGTTGGGCGGGGCTTGCTAAGTGGTGAAAAAGAGCGGCAGGCAGGAAGGCACCAGGTGAGCGGGGCTTATGCCAGGTGACCTAGATCCACTTGCACCTGCTCCCCATCTGCAAAGGAAAAGAAGCTGGAGGGCTCCTTAAGTAGGGAAACAGAGCGGCAAGCAGGAAGGCACCAGGTGGGCGTGGCTTGCTAAGTGGTGAATAGAGCGGGAAGCAGGAAGGCACCAGCTGGGCGGGGCTTGCTAAGCAGTGAAAAAGAGCGGCAGGAAGGAAGGCACCAGGTGGGCGGGGCTTAGGCCATGTGACCTAGATCCACTTGCACCTGCTCCCCATCTGCTGACATTGTTACTGCAGTTTGTTGCTTGGGGTCACCAGTGATGGAGGGGGTATCTATTCTTAGTTTCTTGAGTAATGAAGTGAAGGCTTGGGAAAAATTGAAAATATCAACATTTATTTTCTATACCCTCAAGGACAAGGTGTACATAATTTTTCAATCCTGGGGTTGGATTATCTAAACTGTGCCCATGTGAAAAGAAATAGGCAAATGAATTTAGCATCAATTGTAATGTTTCTGTAATAGGGACTGGAGCGAGCTGTCACAATCCATGCCCCTGGCCCCCTCAGGTATAACAGCCCCCTGTCAGCAGTGGGGCTAAAGCCCTTCACACTGGCCCAAAGGGCCTTAAAACTCCATCAGAAACATATATGGAGTCAGTCATGGCGCCTTTGGCGCCAGGCTCATTATCAGGAATAAAGTAATATCAGTTTTGGTCCTTAATCCACCATGGAGGCCTATTACAAAGCTCAGTTATTTAGAACCAAGCCATGCGGTCTAGATTTTTGGGTGTTGCTGAGCCGGGGAACTACTTGGCCTGGAACTACTTTACCTGGGCTATTTAAACCACACCCAAACATCAGAACACGCTTCGCGTTATTCTGCACTACTGCAGCGTAACGCTCACCATGTCCAGCTCCTGCTCATCTGCTTCTCTGGCGGCCCGATCCTGAAGCCCTAGATCTGGACTCCATTAATAACCTGGAAGAACAAGAACAGCATTAGCGAGCAAGAACACTTATCTGTGAAGTAACCGGTCTTGAATCCATCCTGCACTTCGCTTACCTCGCCCATCTTCGGGTTTCAACACAACCTGCAAGGGAGAAGGAACAAGGTCAGCATTAACAAAACACTTACCTGGGCAAGCAGCGCTTCGATCGCTCACCACTCCGGAAAATCACAGCAACCTGTACAAAGAAGGGAAGAGAACACAGGTTAGCAATTAACACCAATAAACAGTGCAACGCTCCCTGCATCAATAACTCACCGTGGTCTTCGCCATCGGCGCGGCAACTCCGAGATCACAACCATCCCTGTGGAAGCAAAAAGAGTCATTCTTAGGGAACAGCGTAGTGGAGCAAGGCGTCGACAAGAAAGAGAAAACGGAGGGATAGAAAGAGACAGAATAAAGACGGAAAAAGATATAACTTACCTGGAAGACAGCAAGCAGAGTCAGAGTCACAGACGGTCTGCACCCAACATAAGGGCACACGGACCAGTGAAGCAACTAGGTCCACGGAACGCCCGCACCCCTGCACAGAGACGCAGGACGGAGAGTTCAACGCACAAAAACCTAAGGTGAGCAATAAATTCAAGGGAGGGGATTTGGACCAGAGAGAGGTGGGAGTCCACCCATCACAGAACAGTATCTTAACCCTCCATTCTCCTGTTAAAGATGCTACCCAACGTCTGGCACATAACCAAGCAGAGATGGGTCCAGGATAGCGCTTAGTCCTCCATCCAGTATCGTGTGGCGCCCCCATGGATACCAGGTGAGCGTAACACAAACATGTTTCGGTCCAATCCTTATTATTTACAACATGTTTTCACCAGGGCAAAAATTAATTGGGCAGTTTTTTCCCTAGGTTTGCTGCATATCATAAGAAGGACTACAAACATTTTTAATTTTCTGCTGTGAAGCACACTCATTTAATTTTTGCTCTAGTGTAAATTGGGATATTACAGACTGGGGAAAAACTTGTTTGTGAAGTTCTGTATCACCTAAGCAGAAATAATTGGTGATAGGTTAAACTGCTCCATTGTTACAACCCATGCAAATGTAACATAATCTGGGCCTTGGTGATATGATATGATAGGTTATTTATAAGGTGCTTAATACCCAGGGGTTTCTAAGCACGGACACGGGGATCGAACCTGTGTTGCTCCGTGTCGTCTTGCTTCCAAAGCGAGCATGTTGCCCCTGGGCTATCCTCCCGAGTGGCACTGTCATATTTACACTAGGAAAGAAATGAGGTCTCAATGATCTACAATGCGCTGTTCAATGGGATTGTGCCATTGTAAAAGGATTTTGTAAATCAGTCCCAGTGTATGTTTTTCTTCTGGACTTCCTTCCTCTACTGCTGACTTTTAATCCATGCAATTATGACTGAATGCCAGTGCTTCATTTGAAAAGTTTTCAAACCATCAAAATAAGTGGACATTTCAAGAATTCTCAATTGGTTAGCAGAGAATTCTCCAGCAAAAGATTTGTTTAACTGTATGAATATGCAAGCTAGCCACTTGAAAAAATATACTAATCTGAACAAAACCATTTACGCATTATGCATTTTATGTTCTTAAAATAAGAACACATTTCCATCTGCAAGCGGTGCTTAGAAAATAAGTATTGTATATATTTAATTTGTTCCTAAAATCTTCAATTTCACTGAAAAAATCAAGAAAGCAGGACATTTTCATCGCTGTTCCTTGGTTCGATTGGCCAGTTGGGGTTGGGGGGCAGGTTTTGGTAGCCAGGTGTCACTTGGCAATGCCTCCTTAAGGTTTGTTAGCATGCAGCATCATAGTAGGGCTTACTTAAATAGTGTGGTCCTCAATTCCCTGTATCACTAGAAAATCTTGGGGATGAGATCGAGGAGGATGTGTTTAGTGCAGATCGAAAGCATGGTTTCAATAAAAACATATCCAATCAAAACCATGTACTCCAGTGAGATTGAAAATTTCACCAGCATGTTTTAGAGCTCATGAGATTTACATAATTGCACCCTTAGATGCATCACTAAAAGTGATTTTTAATGTGATTTTTTAAAAAGATCAACTGATCATGCATGATTCAAGGACAACAGCTCCTCGCTTTTGCATATTTTATTAACCCACACAAAAGCAGCATTCGGATACTGCTTCTAGAGAAAAATGATGCAAGGGGGTTAGAAAAGCCTTTCCCCCTAGATTAGGTGGGGAAATGCATGAGGGCAATCAAGACTTTTTTGTCATCAGGGAATATTCATGTATGAGGGAGAGCATGTTGTACATATGTCAATGCATGATGGATATACTACATTTATCTTGGGGATTACATTGTTCTCTCAACTTCATTAGCAAAATGTCTAATTTAGTCGTGTTTTGCTATGGATATATTCCTGCATGCATGAAACACATTGTGTATAGGCGCTATATAAATAAACTATCAGATCAGACTATCAGCTCATGTATTAAATATTGTGTTTGAAATAATGATAATTGCACAGTATGTTTATAAAAAGCATCTGGCTACATCTGCATGTGAACTATCCCTAATGAACCATTCATTCGACCTCCCTCGACCCCTCTCCAAATTTGCAAGGCTACATGCATCCCTTTGAAAGCCTATGGCTCTTCTTCCTCCAACCCCTATCTGCGGCCATGGTGTTCTTCCGCCTTGGGTTCTGCTTCCAGCTTGTGTTTGGGTTCTGCTTCCAGCTTGTGTTTTTTAGAGGTGTATTGATATATGTTAGAAAAGATTTCTCTGAATGTAATTTTCCCACCATATAATGGACCACCCCAAACCTTTTGCTTTTATTTGGCTATCCTGACTTGACTTTTTGCACTGGAGCACAGCCTTCAGCTGCGCACCCCTGGGCTTTTTCTAATTTGTTATGGGGTCACTGACACATCCTTTAGGCTATCAGTTCTGGGAAACTGTTTCCTTAGTCTTTTACTTTGTTGCCATTTTTTGGTAACTCTATATCAGTGCGCAAAGTACATTACTGTACCATGCACTGGGGTTCTTTTGTTTTATGGCCATAGACACCCTCTAATGAATTTTTGGTAAATGTGCAAGTGTGCCTTGGATGAACTGGTGGCAGCAGTTTATTTTTCTGGTATTTTAAAAACTTTTTACCAAACCATACCATGTTTACCGCAAATGGCTCATGACTGTGGCGAGTGCAGAAAATGGCTGTGCCACGTAGTCGTTTGTTCTGTCCTTTGGCCATCTTGTCCCTTTGCCATCCCCCAGGTCGGGCTAACCCGGGACTTCCTTAATTGGGCATGCAGCCTCCTGCAAAAACTGCATTTTTCACAGGCTCTTGCATGTGATGTGTGCTAGAGCCCAGGAAGAGGGTTGGGACTGTCTGGTCCCAATCCACACTACTGGTGCCAGGATGCCTGGTGTGCATGAATACATGGGGACCACTGTGGACCATGATTGGACCACGACTGGTGTGCATGCAAGGGAGCAGACTTTCTATTGATTGTCCAGATTCAATCACACATCAAACTTTGGATAAGAGAAGGGACCCAGCATCCATTCCAGGTCTATCTAGAGTGGTTCATCTTGAACTACGAAGTATCCTGTGAGCTAAAGCAGACCTGTGGACCCGCCAGAGACGAGCTGGAAGTTTTGGCACCCTGAGCCTGCTGTTGTCCCGTTGGACCCCTGTTTCCTTCTTGACCTTAGAAGACATGCAAGGGCAATTTGACAATTTTGAGTAGTTGGAACAACTACTCTCTGCGTCCCCTGATTTTCCACCAAAATAGCCTTCTCTCAAGTGTTCCTGGGCAGTCCAGTGTACTGACCAGCTATGTCCCGAGAGATTGCATAGGAGCGCCGACGTTTCGAGCTGCGACCCATGGACCCGCCGGAAGACGAGCTGGAAGTTTTGGCACCTTGAGCCTGCTGTTGACCCATCGCACCCCTGTTTCCTTCTTGACCTTAGAAGACCTGCAAGGGCATTTAGACAATTTTGAGTAGTTGGAACAACTACTCTCGGGGTCCCCCGATTTTCCACCAAAATAGTCTTCTCTGAAGTGTTCCTGGGCCATCCACTGTACTGACCAGTTCTGTCCCGGGACATCGCATAGGAGCGCGGACGTTTCGAGTAGTGAGTTGATACTTTGGGAATCCCTAGCTAGTGGTACTCGACATGCTCCCGCCAAGTTTCAAAGGCCTAGGTCACAAACAAAGAGAGTGCATCACACTGCAAACCTTTATAGTCACTGTGTCACTGCGTTGTGGTGACGGTCGCTGTGGGTGGCGTTCCCGCCTTCTCTGCTGTGCTCGGAGTGCTGCTGTACTGAAATGTTCTTCTTCATCCCTTTGTGGGCAGAGTTGTGGCTACTGGCCCATCACAGACGACTGTCCCGTCCCGCAGCACCTGAGATTTGGATCAAACAGCACAGGCAGGATTTGTAACCTCAGATGACCTCCACTAAACTGGCATAGCTTGGTCTGGATTGAAGCAAGGGGCGGTGAGTACTTGCATAACCTACCTGTGCCCCTGGCTCATCCATTTGTTTTTATGCACAAGGGTTCTTTGGGATCCTGTCTTTGGCTGGGATAGCCTGCGCACCCTGGCCTGTTCTGAAAGTCAGAAACTGCTCTGTCAGCGAAGGCAGACCCTTCCCTGGTGATTTGTACTCCTTCTACCCTTTCAGGACCTTTACCTAACTGTCCCAGCATCTTGAAAAGGTACTGTCTTTGCTTCACGCACAACTGTTTTTACGCACTGCTGTACTTCGAGCACAAGGCTCCCCACTTCGTAGCGCTGGACTGAATGAGTTAGGGTTTCCATCCTGAAGACTGCCTAATGTTTAAATTCTGTTGCCCCCTTCTGCTATAGGTTGTAGATGTATTCCTCCCTTTATCGCATTCGGCTACAGTGGTTGTATATATGTTAAATAGTGATATGCTTGTGTGGTAACTGTTGCATTATTGGTTTGATTATTTGTGTTTTATTGGGCCTAAAATAAATGTATATGTATTTTTATATACACCTGTCTAAGAGTATTCTGTGGTATCTTTACTGTGTCTGCTAATTGTGGGCTTCTCACACTCTTCCTGAGACATAGGGGGACATTACGAGTCGGGCGGTAGGGGATACCAGGCACCGGTAAGGAGACCTGTGCCGGTAATCCCCTACCGCCTGATTCTGAGGTCCCCTAACGGGAACCGCAAGGGACGTGTTGTGGGCCCACACGTCCCTTACGGGTCCCGTTAAGGGACCAGGGCAAAAATTACGGGCTTGCCATTCGCGAGCCCGTTAATTGCGCCCTCCCCATTCCCATTGAGCCCTATGGGGACTCAAATGGGAATGGAGAATGGTTGGTGCAATGGGGGACTTACCGGTCCCGCGAGGGTCGGACTAGACCGGTAAGTCCCCATTGCACCACACTGGACACGGTCACGGTATGGGAGGCAGCCATGGAGCTAATTGCTCCATGGCTACCGCCATACTCGTAATGACCCCCATAGTCTTGACCACCTGCCAAGTTACCGTGATTGGTCTGGCTTGTCCAGAAGGTTCCCCTGTTTCACCAATCTAGGGTGGCCTCTTAAACTTCTGTCCATCAGGCCAGAGTTTAGAAATCCATTCTAACAACATATATATTTGCCAGGATATGCCCCTTCCCACTGCATACCTCTGCACAGTAGTCTTTCCAATCTATCCTCCCCTGACCCTCCATATGACCGTAGGTCTGCTCGGTGTGAGTAGTGGACACCTCTTTCATTTCTAGCGCCTCCCCTGCACCTTCTCCCCACTTCCCCCTGAATGGTAGGTGCTCCAGGTCTTTCTCAGTGTTGTATTTACATAAAGATATGCCAGGACATGCCCCTTCCCACTGCATACCTCTGCATTGTAGTCTTTCCAATCTACCCTCCCCTGGCCCTCTGTACTGACCATAGGTCTGCTCTGTGTGAGTGATTGGCCGCCTCCTTGTTTTCTAGTGCCTCCCTTGTGCCCACTTCTCACTACCCCCTGAATGGTAGGTGCACAGTGTTCCGGCACCTCCTAAGCCCCAGCCTAGTTTCTGAGCTTGGCATATATTGAACTCTAGCTTGAGTTTTGTCATAAGTAGATGCTTGCCTAAATATTACCTATATTTTTTGCTTACAACATGCATCATCATGCTACATCGGATACCTTTTCTCTTCTCTGTACCTCAGTCTGACGCCTGGTTGGGCCATGCACACACTACATTAACCTATAAAAAAAATAAAAACATTGTTTTAGAGCACACCCAAACCCATATAACTGGAAGACAAGACTTATAAATAAGCAGGATAACTTTTAACTAAATTATTTTAGTTAGTTTTAGCTAATATACAAACTGTTGAAATGTAAGATGATAATGCATTGTAGAACAATGTATAGCATGAAATTCGAATATATTATTGTACCATGCCACATCATATGATGTGATGTGGTATTTATAACGCGCCTGTACACAAGTGTGTCTAGGCGTGCCAAGACAAGGAGGGGGAAACAAGGGAGGACAAAATAACAATCTTACTAGGCCTTGTACCATTCAGATCTCCCATGTGCGGGGAATAGGAAAGGGGAGAAGTGCCAGGGGGTAAGGGGCGTGGGAAGTGCAGTTAACTCATAAGTGCAGCCAGCGAGTGGCTCATAAATGCGAATTTAGGTCAGGCCAGTGGATTGATCTGAGTCCATCACTAAAATGTATCACTTATCCACCCACCGCACAGACAGATTAATTGCCTTAGAGTCACATAAATTACCTGCACTGTAAAAAGCAGTAGGATCTGTCACCAAAATCTCTAGGCGGTAGGAATCTTTAAAAAGCAGTAGCCTGCTGCCTAAATCAGTAGGGTTGGCAAGTATGCAATGGGTTGTGATCTGTCACTTTCAAAAGAATGATTGGTTGGAAGCTCCTGACATTGCAGTCAGAATCCCGCTAGATTTCATCACTCTGCATTCATCCATTGAACATCGACCAAATCTGCTCCTAGCATCCATCTCGCCTTCTGCCCCATATACCGTGTTTCTTTAAGCAGACCGAATGTGTTCTGACTGATGCATGTGTTGTGTATGATGAATACTCTTGTAATTAGCATTTTCCTGTGACCAGAACATATTGGCATCCAGTATTATGCAAATGCTCTTTGGACAGCGAAGGCGCTGCAGATTATCTCGCGCAGAGCAACTACGGTAAATACACGGTCAGTAAACACTGATATTGGCAGGTGTTCCTCCTCATATCCGTGGCCGCCATTTTGTCAGCGAGGCGGGACTCGACCGTTCTTTTTACCCTGCTCCAGAACATCTACACCCGACCTAGGCCCTCATTACAACTCTGTCTGATTATGACACGTTTCCCAGGCTGGCAGTAACAGGTGCTGAATTTCCAGTCATCTGCACACGTTGTTTTATCCAGAGGTAAATGCACTGCCGCTCCCGTTTTGAGCATGCAAATGGATTGTGTACATTTTCCGTATACCACTCTTCTATGTTGTTTTTTTTTAACCTGCACAGATAATTCACCACTTTTGTGTACATTACATAGCTGCGGTCAGGTAATGATGCCCACTTTTAATCCCCTTTTATTGGTCTTTTTTATTTTTTCTTTGCTTCATTGAAGGGAAGTGCTTGAACTTTTTTAAAACTGTTCCCTCAACCTCCTTGTCGGAGATTAAAGTTTGAGCAAATACATGAGGTATTTGACTTCATCATGCAACAGTAATTACTACATGCGGCAGTACTATGCAACATTTCGTGTAGGAGTACCACCAGCACCAGAATCATGCGGGAGATGAAGACAGGTGGTATTGCCATATTCTGCCTGTTCTCAAAGTTACCGCCACAGTTATAATGAAGGCCTAACTGTATGATAGTATCAGCCCCAAGAAGCATTGATAATTGATCGGAATAATTGATTGGAATAAGATACACTTCGCAATCAATGCTCCTGTATGCTTTCTTTCCTTTTCTGTAGATGGATTATGGGAACCCGAAGCGCCAAAGCTGATACAGCTGGGAGTGCTGCCAGTTCGCAATATGCTGGTGATGGAAGATACGGTTTGGGCTGCCTCTGGGGGGCAGATCTTTATAATAAGCACAGAGACCCATACTGTTGAGGTAATGATACATGGCATACCTCGTCTATGTTTAAGACCGTTTTGCAAAATCCCTCTCTTAATCATATATGACCTTGTTCTCTGTCCTACAAATTCACGCTTGCAGACATGCACATGGTGCTGGTCGATGGACACTCCCACCCCCCGGCCCCCCACATTGTAAATCAAGTCCAGCATAGAATAGGCTGGGGCACCACTGAAAAAGTGGCCCACACATGACAATTTGTTCCTTGTGGAAAAGACTGTTTGGGACGTACAGAAAGGGGAGTTTTTTTGTAAAATATTTTGCAAATTGTGCATGTTAAGACTATCACTGGTCAAAACAACTAACTGCACAGTGAAGCAACTCATCAAACTAACCCGCTTTGGCCAAAAAAACTGGCCCACTTTTTCCAAACAAACTTGCCCGGGCTAGCAATTGTGGTCTGCACTTCGGGCATTCCCCTGTTGCCGTATTGGCCTGAAGGCCGTTCCGAGCCTGAAGCACTTCTTATGTCGTTGCCTTGCTAGCCATGATTGGCTTGCTTCAAGCTGTTCTCACACGATGTGAAGTCCACGTGATCCTCAAGGCATAGCCAGGATTGTCTAACAAGTGGGGCATGAAGCTAATGTAGTTGGGTCCACCACAGTGACGTTAACATCTGTAAATGCCCACACAGTGCTGCTGGGTGGGCATTTAAAGATTTTGGGTGGGCCTTGCCTGCTAAAGCCCTACCCTGTCTATGCCTGTGGTTTGATTTCTCAGACCTGCAACTGCTGTGTTTCATGGGCAAAGCTATATCGAAGTCCTGATATAATGTTTTAGAGCCCATGTAGAGCTTTCAAGGAGTAGGGAAAGGTTTTCTGTATCCAACTATCAGGACAATTTTTCTGGAAAAGGTGCTATACCAATCAATTGTGTTTTTAAAATGCTTTCCAATAATTGAATAACTAGGCTAGAGGGATATGGAAAACTGTACCCAAACATGTATATGACAATGCCTGTGGCAGTTGGTGTGGGCTCACGGAAACCCAACGAAAGTGTGTGGAGCCCAACTCAATCCCCAACTATTGCAATGTTATTTCTTTTCTACTAATGGCTAAATGGGGGTGAGAAAAATGCAGACGTGCAATCCTTCTGGATAATCTGAACTATTTATACAGAAACAAATTTAAAGGCAGGTGTTGCATTGCTTTCAAGTTTCACTTGAATCTTTTCATATGCCAGTTGTCGCCAGGTGGCAAATGCATTTTATTTTACCAGAACAGCGGCTTTCGTACGCCGTTCATCTGATGTGCATTACAAAATCCCAGTACATAAATAAATTAACAAACATTGCACAATAAGAAAGGGGTTTCCACGTGCTGTCAACAATAGCCACATCCAGCCCAGGTTTTCAGGCGATCTACACAACAATCATTTGAATGCAGGGAATCAAAATGGTATTTTTTGTTGTTGTTTTTTACTAGTTCAGCTTGCTCCGCTTGCGCACTAGACTTGGAGACCACTGGTCTAGTGAATATCTGTTGGGATTTTTCATCAGTCTCAAAGCATTCATGCCTGCAGGAACAGTAATTCAGTTTGGCTATATTAGCACAAGCTAATACCTCCAGACTTATTAAGAGGCTATCAGACGGGCTTCTTTTTTAAAATAACCTTTCTTTTCTAGGACATTTATTTGATGTGCAAAGATATGGGAGAGTTTGATGCTCCTTTGAAAAATGCTAATACATGCTGCATAATCTTCCTGCCAGTTGTCCTTTGCAGCCCATGTTCAATACATCAGATGCTCTAGACCAGTGATCCCCAACGTGTAGCTCGGGAGCAACATGTTGCTCGCGGCACCCCAAATTGTTGCTCGCCAGTTGTCACCCTATGTTCAATTCCAATTAAGTTACTGTTAATATGTTTAAATTAATAAGCAAATTAATTACTCCAAATGCCTAGCTAACACCACCACACCCCTTTATGAAGTGGTCGTCAAATGCTCAAAGGGTTGACCAATGTTTGTCACTATGTTTTGTGTAAAATTCCTTTGGGGCAGAGACGAGAGGCTCCAAATCCTTCCGAAAATCTTCTTTTTTATTCCTAACCTCTTTTTCACCAAGGTAATAGGGCCCGGGTCTTTAGAATGCACTATTTGGGAGGTAACCTCCAAAGCACAGGTGAAGTGATCTTTAAAGCCTACACTTAATGACCAGTATTACTCAATCAATATTTATTTTATTTTATTTCTTCATTAAGGTAGCAACATTTAAACACATGTATCATATTTCATAAAATTCCTATAGAACAATCCCAAAATAATAAAGCAGCTTTAACATATTCAAACAAGCCATATATGAAAACCTGATCAACGACAAATAAAACTCGACAGTACCTTAAAACCCCCGTCCATCACCAAGCACCACAAGTGTTGTTCTTTATTGTGTTTTAATAGGGGAGGCCTCAATCATTTGCATTTAATAAATAAGTAAACGACCTTTACTGTCCCGACACCTTTAAACTAACACCTCAAATTAAGCTCATAAGGTGCTACCAGGTGTACCTTGAGGTCGACCTGTTATTGTCACAGGAATTTATTTAGCAACTCCTCCTGGACATTACAGTTTGAACCACCCCAGATTTTCCGCCATAAAATATTAGGAGCAGACCTGTGCCCTATATACAGGGACGTCATTAAGGGGTCGCCAGAGGTCGCAACTGCGACCTCTGAGGTCTCCCTTGCGACCTCTGTGCTCTCCCTTGCGACATCTGTTTGTAATGCAGCCTCCTGGGCTGTGGCCAGCACCATGTGGCTCTTTACTTCTGGAGCGGCTGGCTTTCTTTTTCAGGCCCCTTAAAAAAAAAGAAACATAAGAACAGGAGTGCCACAAGTCTAACACTTTCAGCACTGGGCCAAAATAAGAAAGAATAAAAATACAAAATAATGTGTCTTTCTGGAATTCTATACAATAATTGCTAGACTCATTAAAGGTTTATTTCAGGCCCACTTCAGAGGGTGAGTCACTGATTTAGTCTGTTCTTAAACGCCTCAACTCAGCCTTTCATCCTTATGAGGTTGATAAATGAGTACCAAGACAGGTTGGGTGAAATTGGGTGTATATTTTTTCTAAATAAAGCGCTTAAGCGTAAGTGCTATATAATAACACATCATTATCATTTGGTCATGGACGTCTGCTTGCCTTCACAGTAATTTGGTAATATGGGCCTATACACACTGATCTTAACGATACATATGGCGATCCATTCTTGTATGAAATGTACATCACATTATAGTGATATCGTAACCATATTTTCTGTAGTGTACAATGCTATGTGATGCCACTCCCTGTTTTGTCAACGGGTGAAAGGCTGTGGTCCATAGCTTCCCGCAATATCACTTCGGGGGGGGGAGAGGGGGAGGGTCAAATGACATCACTTCCTGTGATGTCATCAGGGGTCAAGGGTCATGTGATGTCACTTCCGCTACCCCTGGCGTTTTGGTGAAATGACGTCCCTGCTTATATACCGCCAGGCACTTCCCCAATCTGAATGCCCCAAACTTGAAATAAAAATGTAAATAGCACTTTAATCCTTAATGATGCCCTTTCAGCTGTCTCCTTAAAATTATTGACCCAAGCACTGCTCTTTGAGAAGAGTAGGCTGAAATAAAAATGAGAGTACCTCTTCATCTCGACATTCATTTAAAAACCAGCTACAAGGCTTCACCCTTTTCCAGTACACCATCATCATTGTTTTTATTATATTTAATTTCAAACTATAGTTACCAAAATAGTAATTTGGGTATAGCAGGCCCTGCTGGAGACCTGCTGGCTCGAAGTCCAAAATAGCAGTCTCATCACCATAAAGAAGCATGCTATAAAATGACCCCTTCAGAGAGGGTGGTTTAACATTCCTAAGAGAAGTACTAGAGTCAAAGTCTTAAAGGAATAAATAGGGGCCAACTGACATCCCTGCTTTTCACCTTTACTGGTGGGGGAAAACAATGTATAATTCCCCTATCTTGTATATTGGACAGACAGAGAGATGTCTGCCTATCACATTTAGATAAGATTTAATAAACCATTAAGGACCCCAATAAAATCTAAATTACGCCACAATATGATTCTATCAACCAAATCAAATGCTTTCTCCAAATCTGAAAAAAGCACAAATAATCTTCCTCCCTTAACCTTACCATATTTCTCTGTTGTCAGAGTGAAGCAGTGGCCCACATGCTTAAACCCTCACCTGAAACCCATTTGGGAGGACTTCAAGATATTGTTACTTTGAGCCCACATCTCCAGTCTGAGCAACAAATATTTGGAGAATATTTTACTGGCAATTTTCAGTAAGGAAATTAGATTATAACCATGGGGGGCTGGTGAGGTCCTTCGAAAAAGCTTCCATTATTTCTCAATTCATTCTTTTTTGTGTTTCTTTTTAAACTATAAATCTGACCGCTGTGTACACCACTCATTAAATCATGGATCAATTTTCTTTTCAAGATTCTACATTCTGCATCGAACCATGGGGCATTCCTTTCTATAACCTGGATGTCTTGAGAGAATATCTTTATTTCTTGTGAATTAGTCATTCTTTCCAATGCCTCCTTGTTGAGCGTAAGCATCACCAACCAGCCCCTCTGGCTGTTGGACATCTTCTTTGTGGTGCCTAAAACTCCTGACCATTGGAAAATTAACTCAAGAGCATAGTAATCACTCTGTTCAATCAGAAATGCAAACTTTCATAAAATTCCTGAAGAAAAACCCTCTATAATACAGTAATCAATGACTGAGGAACAGTAACACTGGTCTTGTTTGCTTAGGAATGCTCAATTTGCCACTAAAGATCCCAGAAAATTTCAGGCAGAATACCAAAGCAAAGTACACCTGAAAATCAGTGCTTCATTTGTGACCAATTTTACTGCCCAAACATTTGCACTAAATTTCTTGAAAATATTTTGCTAAAGAACCTGAAGCCCTGGTAATGTTTATTTAGTCTTACTATATTTTTGAACAACTTGACTGGTCGCATTTGTCTAAAAATATCCTACTGACCACTCAATTTCCTCAACATTTCTTATAAACAACCGTTTAATGTCAAAATAAGTTAAAATCATTGTAAATGTATTTTACTAAAATTACACGTGCTCTAGATAACTGTTAAGTACTGCAAATGAAAATGTTCTATTACCAGTCTTTAGTTTATTAAATTTGCAATTTGTGTTGCAGTAATTTTTCTGCCAACTGAGCACTGATATATTCTGTTGAAGAAAATGGATGTTGCACACCATTTAATTTGATATAGACATTTTGCTCATTGCGCACTAAAGGTTGGGGACCCTTGCTCTAGACTTTTCTATTTGCAGTCCATGTAGCGTACATTTTCTTTCCCTAATGTAATTGCGGACAACGAATGCCAGGGTGTAAATATTGGGGTTGGAATGAAAAAGAAAATCCAATCCACTAAATTGCTGTTTTACTGGTCTGCCCTTTCATCAATACAGCTGAATCTGCTGTCGGCAATAGTTCTATGATACAAGCCAATGTATCGCACTGTTGCTTGAATCAATTATATTGTCAGCATGACATTTCTATGTAACCCACTGGAATGTGGGGTGCATTTAAAGGCCGCAAACAGAAGTCCCTTTCACATTAATGGCAGGATTTTAAACCCTGAAACAAAAACGTCCTGGCCTTTGTTGTTGTTTTTCAAGTAAAATTAAAGAGCCACGGACTGCACATGTGTGTGAAAATAAAAACGGTTTTGAAAAGTGAAAACAAAATATCACTGCTCACAGAAAAATGTCAGGAAAACAAAACATGATGTGTGGGTTGACCAAAAGCAATGAATATTATGTTTCACCTTCAAAACCCCAGTGACATTTGAAGAGCCACTTTGTCTTTATGGAAAATGTCAGCCCAAGGCAGAACCTTTTGCTGGCTGTGGGCACTTCTCAAGGACATCTCACACATCCAGCCTGGACCATCTAATGACCAACCGCACTAAAATTTCCTGCTAAAGGCGTCGAAATTCAGTGTTCTCCAGACCTACTGGCTCTGAAAGCATTGACTTCAAGAAAGGTTACCCCTTGGCTGGAGCATGACTAATATGTGTGTAAATGGGGGCACCCACTTCAAAGAGCAAGCTTCCTACACAAAGGAGACTGATAAAGGTACAGGATGACCCCAGTGAAAACAAATGGCTGGAAGGCAGAAAAGGGCCATTTGTCCCAACTGAAGATTCACAATTAATTTAAAAGGACTATTATCATTTAGGCCTTTTTCTTAGCCATCATAAGGCAGACGGATTTCATCTATGTACCAATTTGTGTGTAATTTCCCAGTGACTTTGGGGATATCCACGTACGACTTATGGAACTGTAATGGCTATCTGAGATGTGTTTCTAGCTGATCTGAACATGTTCCAAATGTGAGAGTTGGTGAGCGGGTGGAAAATGAAATTAGGGATATGCTTAATAACTTTCATATTCATAACTGTATGGAAACGGCCGAAAGGTGGCACATGGCCGTGCTACATGATAACAGAGTTGGTGGTCAGCTTATCGAATTCCCCATGATTAGCTGAAACAGAAAATATGTTTAGTATGGCAGTTGCTAGTAAAATTATGAAGTTGTGATGCATAACTAGTTTTTGCCAAAATGTTGAAAGGAGAACAAAGGGTAATTACAAATGGGAATTGCCATATGTTGCTCCAGACCCCTAAACCAATCCTGACTGGGAAGCTGGGTTTGGGAGGAGAGAGAAGGGTAACTGTCCAATCTTAGTGCCAGGGATTTTTGCTGGGTACTTCCCCAAGATTGTAAAATTGGTGGTGCCATCGCTGCTATATAAGGCGGACTGCACTAGGACAAGAAACACACACAAAAAATGGACAGGAGACAGAGAGGGCTGCTGAAACTTACCATCTGACAGCTGTAAGGAGACACCATAGGAGATTGCTCAGAGTGTGCCTGGGTGGAGCCTGGCTGAAGCTGTCTATTTCTAGGAAGGCCTCAAAGCTGACTGGGTCCTATGGTGGAGAGGGGGAGGCCAACTTTGAGAGAGGAGTGACCAGGCCCCCGCCCCATCGTTCCAGAGGGTCCTGAGATGCAGCAGGCTTTCCTGAACCTTAAACCGAGGCTTGCTATGTAAGTAGAACTGAGCCCTGGGAAAACAAAAGGTGGGGGAGTCTGCTTGCCTTGAATCCCTTCTCTTTATAGTGAGTCAGAGGGAGGGGGTAAAACTGCATAAATAGTTAGCCTATTTAACCAAAAATATGAATTTAATTCATTCACCCTTTGGCAAAACACTACGGGTGAATTTTGTTAAAATTTGAAATTAACAAAGCTCATTTCCCAGTGTGTGCTGGGAAACTGTAGCCTATACATTAACTGGGTAATTCTTGTTGTCTAGCTGACCCAACTTCTTAAGGAAGGGGGTGTTTTTGTTCTTAAATCAGTCCAACCTTTTTATCTAGCTTCCCCAACACAGGTCTTTCCCCAAAGCATTCCAATTTTTGTCGGACTTCCCAACATAGACCAAAGCAAGGGTTGGGGGGCGGGGGGAGGACTGAAGGACTGAAGGTTCTTGGAGGAGACTTCAGAGGGGAGATTGATTAGGGAGTCAAGGGGGAGGTTGGGTTAAGAATTAACAAGAATAATGGCCTGATTACAGTTTGGATGTAGTGATGTAAATTCTGATATTTTGGAATCCCAGATATCCTTTACCATTCTGCCAAATTCTGAATTTTGGAAGTGAAATATGTTCTTCCACCAACTTTTGTGCAGAGATAACTAGCTACACACATAAACAGTGTGCTGCATGTGGTAATTACCACTTGCGGTAATAAGAATTCCCCACAGAATCCTAAATAACTAAAGGGTTTGCATGATTCTGGATCATATGGACCCTTCAAGTTACACCGGGCTCAACACGGAACACATAATCAGGCCCTAAGAAAGTAAAGGCCAGAGGTGGAGGAGAACCAGGAGGAATTAAAGAGATGGAATCACACCCTGAGCCAAGAGGATGTAACAGAAGAATGGGTGGTGGTACAAGCTTGTATAGCAGATTGAGGAGATGGTTAGGAAAAAAGAGGGGAGGAAAATCGAGGAGAGGAAGAAGTGATCCTCATAGTAATACAAGGCAAGCCAAACTTCTTGTCATGACCACTGCTTCCAAAGAGTCAGGACCTACCCAACATCCTTGGAAGCAGGCTCATAACATATACTATCAGCACCAGCAAGTCCCAATAGGGACCTTTTGGACCTTGTCCTGGCACCGGTGGTGCCAGGCTCATAGCATGGACCCGTCCCGGCACAGGAAGCGCCGGGCTCATAACAAGTGTGAAAGTGCTTGGGTGGACCTACCTGCAGCAGACCATGCTGCTTACTTACCAGCAAGATGATGTTTCACTCTCTTCTGGCAGGGACTACTTTTCCTTCTGGGTGGGGCAGGCACCACTCCCTGGATCATTGATGCTGGACCCCTTCTGGAAGCAGGAACTCTTTTGCCTGGGCGAGGCTGTGGAAGAAGACACCTAAGCACTCCTATGGACTATTTAAACCACACCCGATTGGTGCAAGGTGCTTCGCGTTATTCTGCATCTGCAGCAGGACGCTCACCGTGTCAGCTCCAGCGAATCTTCAGTTCCGGATCCTGTGAATACGAAAATTACCTGCTGGGAACCAATCCTCGGTCTTCAGCAGCTCCTGCAAAACAAAAGGCACAGGTTAGGCAAAGGCAAAGTTAGTGGTTCAACTTACCCGATCCATCGGCAGCATTCAAGGCGTTTTTTCTGCATATCTCGTCCGGCATCGGGCCTGCAAAGACAAAGAACATTGGTTAGTAACGCTTAGTTACAAAACTGCTTACCTGTGTTACGCTCGCTCCAACTCTGCTCGCGCTGCATTCCGGCACCTGTAAAGGCAAAAGAGACATTAAGGTGCATTCTACAGCCCTAGAGCAGCCTTTCTACTTACGTGCCTTCGTATGCACCATCTTCTTGTTACGCTCTCTGCCACGAACCTGGGGGGAGCATCTTCTTCGGCACCGACAGCATCTGAAAGGGAAAAGACATAGACATTAAGGAGATAAGACATTTGAAGAGAGCAATCTAAAGGGAACTTTAATACTTACAAGTCACGCTCGTGCAGCACACGGCGGCATCGCTCTCAACTTGCCCTCTGCAATTAAGAGGCTGAACTCATATCCAGTGAAGTAACTGGACCCATCGCCCCTGCATGAGACGCAGGATGGAGAGCCCAGCATTCACCTATTTAAGGTGAGCACAACAATCGACCGAGTACCACGGGGAGAGAGGGGCTTGGAACTTCTCCCAATCTTCCAGCCACTAATACCTTCATTTTCCACTTGCAGACACCTCACTCTTCAGGTCAAACTTTCGGTGAGAAAGGGGCCAAATCCGGGAGCCAAACGAATCCTACGCCTGACATTGAAGACGGTTTCACCGCCCAGTCAAGACCCGCGCCTCCGAGGGAACCAGGTGAGCGTTACAGAACACGAAGCCTTACCACATATTTCCCGCCCAGGCACAATGGAAACTTCAGACACAGACCAATTGGCCCAGTTGCTCGGGGAGTTGAGAGCAGAAGTACACGCAGCGCGCCAGGAAACAAATGCCCTAAGGAGGGAGTTAGTGGTTTCTAAGGAACGAACAGGCGATTTGGCTAGACAATTGTTGCAAGCCCAAGCGGGACAAACTCCTCTGCCTACCCCTGGGGGGAGCCATGCTCCAACGACTTCCTCTAATCCGGTGCAAATTAATCTACCAGGAAATGTACCTTTGGCCCCGCCCGAACGCTTTTCAGGTGATCCGAAAAGATATGCTGTGTTCATCAATCAGTGTCGTTTGCACTTTTTGTGTAGACCTGCCGCTTTTCCAACGGACCAGGCTAAGGTGGCCTTCGTGCTCTCATATCTTAGTGGCAGTGCCGCAGATTGGTCTATTCCTTTAGTGACTCAGGGTAACCCAATTCTTTACAATTTCCAGGACTTCCAAGCTAGTATGGAAAGATTGTTCGCAAGACATTCTCAGGGACAGGCCCTGGACAATGACTTCTTTCACTACGACAGGGCAATCAAGATCTTCTGGCCTACATTGCATCATTCAACAGACTAGTGGTTGAAACCGGATGGCCTGAGGATAAGAGGATCACCCTTTTCTACAGCGGCCTGCGTGGAGAACTCAAAGACGTTCTGGCTCAGGTGGTGAATCCTCCACAAGACTGTTCCGAATACATCGATCTGGTGGTTCAATTGGATCATAGAATACAAAATCGAAAAGCCGATCGTTCCAGAATTGAGACTCGAACTTTTTCAAGACCACAGAGTTCCGCTAAAGGAAATGATACCGTGGAACACATGCAGATTGGGGTTGTGAAAGGACCTCTAACCCAAAAGGAAAGGGAAAGGAGAAGACAACTGCAATTGTGCATCTATTGCGGAAACTCAGGGCATTTCCTTCAAGATTGCCCAGTGAAACCAAGGAAGAAGATAGTAGGAGCTTCCGATAAAGGTGCCAAAGGTTCAGAGTCGGAAAACGACCTCGCCCGACAAGTGTAGAGGTCTGCTTGCCGAGCGTTAAAACCAGTTCTTTGACCTCTCATTTCATCATGCCCATGGTCCTCGTGTTTCCAGAACAACCCAATCGTATGCATGCCATTAAAGCATACATTGATAGTGGCACAATCGGCAATTACGTGGACTGTGAATTGGCCGCAAGGATGAATCTATCTCTTTGTCCTAAGACGGTGAAAGACGTCATCACCACCGTGGACGGTACGGAAATAGCTTCCGGACCAGTAACTCACACCACCATGGAAGTGACGTTGGTAAGCCAAGATGGACATCAAGAGAAGATCGTGTTTGATGTGATAAAGGCTCCGCAGTTTCAAGTTATCCTGGGAATCCCTTGGTTGGAGAAACACAATCCCCAAATCAATTGGCAAGCAAAGACAATCCGGTTTCCAGAATGCGCTCCTACCTGTTATCCTCAGCCTACCACTAAGCTAGTAGCAACTACTTCTGAGAGTCATCACCTGCCTCCTGAGTACCGGGAATTTCAGGATGTCTTTCGGAAAGATCAAGCTAATTCGCTGTCTCCTCACAGATCATACGACTGCCAGATAGACTTGGTTCCGGGATCCACTCCTCCGTGCAGTCGAATTTATGCCCTCACAGAACCTGAAAATCTTCACCTGAGGCAGTATTTGGACCAGTACCTGGCTAATGGATTTATCCGTCCTTCGAAGTCCCCAGCCTCTTCAGCTTTGTTCTTCGTTCCAAAAAAAGAAGACCTGAGAACATGTATAGATTACCGTGCCCTGAACCAGATTACGATTAAGAACAGATATCCGTTACCATTGATCCCTGAACTTCTTGACCAAGTTAAAAGTGCCTGTATCTACACAAAGCTGGACCTCAGAGGAGCTTACCATTTAGTACGAATAAAAGGGGGCAACGAATGGAAGATGGTCTTTCGTACTAAATATGGACTGTTCGAGTATCAAGTAATGCCCTTTGGGTTATGCAACGCACCGGCTGCTTTTCAGTATTTTATGAATGACGTCCTCAAAGAGCTCATCGACGTATGTGTAGTTGTCTATATTGATGACATTCTGTTCTACTCGTCCTCTGAGGCGGATCATCGAAAACACGTCACAGCAGTACTGGAGAGGCTCCGAAAACACAGACTTTTTGCAAAGCTGGAGAAATGAGTTTTTCATGTCACGGAGGTCGAATTTTTGGGATTTATTTTGTCACCTAATGGAGTCCACATGGACTCAAGAAAAGTGGACGCTATCATTAAGTGGCCCTCACCAACGTCTGTGAAAGGAGTTCAAAGCATGTTGGGCTTCGCCAACTTTTATCGTAGATTTATTCCTGATTTTTCTCAAGTAGTCCAACCCATTACTGCCCTTCTCAGAAAGAATAAACGTTTCGAGTGGTCTACGGAGGCTGAACAAGCTTTTCAGGAACTAAAAACAAAATTCACCTCGGCTCCAGTTTTAAAACATCCTCGCCCGGAACTTCCCTATATCGTGGAGACTGATGCTTCCAGTCTCGCAATGGGAGCAGTGCTCTCGCAAAGAGACCCAGAAACAAACCAGTTACACCCAGTAGCATTTTGGTCCCGCAAATTTTCGGCTCCCGAAGTCAACTATACCATTACAGATAAGGAACTTTTGGCTATTAAGTCCGCCTTTAAAGCCTGGCGGCATTATCTCCTGGGAGCCCGACACACAGTCACCGTCATCACGGATCATCGTAATTTACAGTACCTTAAATCAGCCAAAGCTCAATCCTCTAGACAACTTCGCTGGGCATTATTTTTTGCCGAATTCGACTTTGTGATAACTTACCGACCAGGCAACAAGAATGGTAAAGCAGATGCTCTCTCCCGAATTGGAGTAGATGAACTCACGACCAATCCTGAACCAGTACCCATAATTCCGGAACAGAGAATCCTGGGTTTGATAAGTGCACAAACCATTGAAGACCTTGAAGCTAAAGTTAAAGAACTTCTGACTCCAGCAGAAGTGCAAGACTGGCAACTCAAGGGAAAACATTTCACAATGGATAAGAACTTACTATACTTTCGAGGAAGATTATATCTACCATGTACCGATTTACAAAGACAGGTGATCTCTTGTTACCATGACTCCTTAATGGAAGGACATCCCGGCATTGCCAAAACGTCGGAAAAGATAAAAAGACATTTCTGGTGGCCGTCTTGGAGAAAGGACATTAAGGATTTCATAAATTCCTGTGGTGTGTGCGCTCAAAGCAAAAGCCAGAAGGAGAAGCCAGCAGGTCTCTTACATCCAATAGACATTCCTCCACACCCATGGCATACTCTCTCCATGGACTTCATCACGGATTTACCACCATGCTCCGGATTTAATACAATCTTAGTGATTGTGGACCTATTCTCGAAGATGGCTCATTTTATCCCATTGAAAGGGTTACCTACAGCTTCAATTCTGGCCCGAGAGTTCCTCGAAAACATTGTTCGGTTGCACGGCTTTCCTTCAGTTTTAATCTCAGATAGAAGAAGTCAATTTATTTCCCACTTCTGGCGGAGTTGTTGTCGCCTAGCCCAAATTGACGTAAGGCTTTCAACCAGCCATCATCCCCAGACCGACGGGCAGACGGAGAGGACCAACCAAACCCTGGAACAGTATCTGCGCTGCATGTTACAACAGTCGGAGGGCACTTGGAAAGACATTCTCTGGATTGCGGAGTACGCTTATAATAATTCAGTCCATGCCGGAACCGGAAAAACTCCTTTTTTTCTTTTATATGGACTCCACCCTCGCACTTCAAATCTTGATCCACCTCAAAATCTTGGGACACCCGCTGTAGATCATCTGCATTCTACAATCACTCAAGCCTTTAAAGAGGCCACGTCTCACCTTAAGCGGGCCAAGGAACAATACAAGAAGTGTGCGGACATACATCGAAAGGAAACTCCTCAATATTTTGTCTTTGATCCAGTCTGGCTATCCACCAAACATTTACCTCTAAAAGGACCGCGTACTTTCAATCCGCGATACCTGGGACCTTACCCAATCACTGCCATAATTAATCCAGTGGCAGTTAAATTGGGCCTACCTGCCCATATGAAAATACATCCAGTTTCCCACGTTTCTCTACTAAAACCCTTGCAACCTGGAACCCGTTTGACGAAATCTCCAGACCCTATTCTTGTGGACGGAGAACTGGAATTCGAAATACAAGACATCTTAGACTCCAAGATTTCCAAATCAAAATTATACTATCTGATTGACTGGAAAGGTTATGGCCCCCAGGAACGATCTTGGGAACCGTCAGATCATGTTCATGCACCCCGTCTGGTTAAGAAGTTTCATCGAACTTTTCCTGATAAACCGAAACCCCCGGAGAAGACGAATTTGGGAGGGGCCTTGAGGGGGGGTGCTGTCATGACCACTGCTTCCAAAGAGTCAGGACCTACCCAACATCCTTGGAAGCAGGCTCATAACATATACTATCGGCACCAGCAAGTCCCAATAGGGACCTTTTGGACCTTGTCCTGGCACCGGTGGTGCCAGGCTCATAGCATGGACCCGTCCCGGCACAGGAAGCGCCGGGCTCATAACAAGTGTGAAAGTGCTTGGGTGGACCTACCTGCAGCAGACCATGCTGCTTACTTACCAGCAAGATGATGTTTCACTCTCTTCTGGCAGGGACTACTTTTCCTTCTGGGTGGGGCAGGCACCACTCCCTGGATCATTGATGCTGGATCCCTTCTGGAAGCAGGAACTCTTTTGCCTGTGCGAAGCTGTGGAAGAAGACACCTAAGCACTCCTATGGACTATTTAAACCACACCCGATTGGTGCAAGGTGCTTCGCGTTATTCTGCATCTGCAGCAGGACGCTCACTGTGTCAGCTCCAGCGAATCTTCAGTTCCGGATCCTGTGAATACGAAAATTACCTGCTGGGAACCAATCCTCGGTCTTCAGCAGCTCCTGCAAAACAAAAGGCACAGGTTAGGCAAAGGCAAAGTTAGCGGTTCAATTTACCCGATCCATCGGCAGCATTCAAGGCGTTTTTTCTGCATATCTCGTCCGGCATCGGGCCTGCAAAGACAAAGAACATTGGTTAGTAACGCTTAGTTACAAAACTGCTTACCTGTGTTACGCTCGCTCCAACTCTGCTCGCGTTGCATTCCGGCACCTGTAAAGACAAAAGAGACATTAAGGTGCATTCTACAGCCCTAGAGCAGCCTTTCTACTTACGTGCCTTCGTATGCACCATCTTCTTGTTACGCTCTCTGCCACGAACCTGGGGGGAGCATCTTCTTCGGCACTGACAGCATCTGAAAGGGAAAAGACATAGACATTAAGGAGATAAGACATTTGAAGAGAGCAATCTAAAGGGAACTTTAATACTTACAAGTCACGCTCGTGCAGCACACGGCGGCATCGCTCTCAACTTGCCCTCTGCAATTAAGAGGCTGAACTCATATCCAGTGAAGTAACTGGACCCAGCGCCCCTGCATGAGACGCAGGATGGAGAGCCCAGCATTCACCTATTTAAGGTGAGCACAACAATCGACCGAGTACCACGGGGAGAGAGGGGCTTGGAACTTCTCCCAATCTTCCAGCCACTAATACCTTGATTTTCCACTTGCGGACACCTCACCCTTCAGGTCAAACTTTCGGTGAGAAAGGGGCCAAATCCGGGAGCCAAACGAATCCTACGCCTGACATTAAAGACGGTTTCACCGCCCAGTCAAGACCCGCGCCTCCGAGGGAACCAGGTGAGCGTTACACTTCTTGATGTTTTGGATCAAAGATTTATTTCAATAGGTGATACACAAGTAGATGGTATTCAAGTCCCATCGTCACTGTCCTCCTCACTCTTCCTTCTCCCTTCACCAACTGAACACCCCGGCATTCTTGAACAACTCCCTTCCATATTAGAACATAGAACACACTTCAACTGTATACATATGTACATGCATCACCCCAAGCTGCTGGGCATATTTATAAGTAAACAACACATGCATTATAGTACTATATAACACCCCCCCTTCCACATCCACCACCCTTCCCTCCCGAACAGTGCAAGGATTTTCTGCTTCTCTTTCTCCCTTGCAGTCCTGAATTTGTTCCACATCCTCCCACCCTCCAGCACCGTTGAGAACGTTTCTCACCTGTTGCGGACCCCGATACCTATTCTCCTCTTTTCTCTCCTGTCCTGGCTTTCTCACACATGCTCTCACCTCCCGATACCTCATATCACTTCCCCCTCTTCAGCTCATCCAACCTCTCCTTCATATTCTACGTCTTACTCTCGACAATCTCTCTTGATCCCACTTTACATATCCAGACCTTCATAGCCATGGCATACAAACCGACGTGTGCACTTTTCTCCTCCTCAATACCTCAAAATGTAACAACCCTGTGGTAGCATGTGGTGCCCAGCTGTAAACACAAACCCTCCTTCTCATTAACTTCTCCTAAGCAATTCCCACACTCAAGGCCCTGCTTATTCCCTGCATTATGCATATGCTGGGCAACTCCAATGGCCTAAGATGCTGAACAGAATTCCTCAGCATCTTATCTGCTTTCCCACATATGGCACAATCATTTATCATCTGTTCCATCTGTGAATCTAACCCAGTCCACCAATAATTTGGTTTGGGTCATACCCAATTGCCCTCATATCCTGCTTAAATCATATTTAATGGGCTGACGGGCTTGAGGCCGTGCCTCTGGTCATTGATGAAGTGCATTAATGGTCCAGTTGTCGTTATTTTGTTCCAGCTGATGTTGTGGCTGCTACAAATAGAATGAAATAGACATGTCTGCTTGATTCCATACTGCTTTTCATTTTACACATTTAATTCAGCGTCTGCAAAACCTGCAGAATTCTGCTGCCAGACTTGCTACGCAATCCTCGTATCGGTTCCACGTCTCTCCTTCCCATTTTTCTCTCTCCTTCCTATTTTTCTCTCCCTTCATTAACTTCTGTACTTAGTCGTATTTATTTTAAATCTCTGTATTGTTCATTGCGCCTTCTATGGCATTGGCGCTCAATACTTTCAAGCTAAGTTTTGTCCATGTGCTCCTCCTCGACTTCTTCATTCTCAAGATGCTCTTCTTGTTCAGGTTCCACATTTCAAACAATCTCAGATTGGAGGATGTGCTTTTACTGTGTCTGTGGCTACTTTATGGAACCAAGTTCTGTGTCCACTCTGGGCTATCGAAAACCATCGACTTTTTTGATCCATTTTGGAAACGCACCTGTTCTAGGTTGAGTGATGTTCTGGATTGGTTGGCAGTTTTAGCATAGGTTTCTTTAGTGCCATGATGCCTTATTGGTGTAAGTCTGCACTTTATAAATAAATTAACATAACCAATCGTCAATGCAATTTTTTCTGTTCTAGAGAGTTTCCTCTTCAAAGAGCTCTGGGGTATGCACTCACAGTTGATTGGAACTTAGATCTCCTCTATGTGTTTGCACCAACCTCTTTCATTCTGAGGGGACAGCAGCTGCTCGCTTCCATGTTGATTCTGGTCATTCCAAACTGGGCCTAGAGAACATGGTACTGGAGCTTTTGAATTTGTCCATCTGCCCTCTGTGGCATCAGGGAATTAAGAGACTGACCAAGTGGTGCAATAGTGGTTGCTTCAGACTTTTATTAAATGAAAACCAAACCTTTCTGGTTTCCCTACCTAAACCAAAGAAACTTGGGTGCAAGTCAAGAGTCTGTGCGAGTCAAAACTAAAAGGCACTGTCCCAGTCACAAGGCCTCCTACTCTATCCCTGTCACTATAACACAACAAAACACCATAACGACCAGCTACTGTTCCTAATCCAAGAGAATGACTCCCTTCTCCTGGATGTGATGCTTCCAAACACCTCTCAGGTTGTTCAAAGCAAAATTTCCACAAAAGGTCTGGGTTCGCTGTAACCCAACAGAAAGCCACTTATTCACAAAAAGTACTTGTGGGGCTGTGAAAATGACTCCCTTCTCCTAGCTGGTTCCCCAAAGTCTTTCTCAATTCTTACTAAGGTTTCTAGCACACTTAGGGAGGTTTCACAATTTCTAGGTTTTGTACAATTCTTAATCCGCCCCACTTGAATGATAAAGCTGTTCCTGGAGTTCCTCGTGACTCCCCAGTACCACCCTCCTGTGACTGGCCGGGGAACTGTATTGCACAAATGGTTTACTCCTCTTCTCTGCATCGATGTTATTTAGGGGTATCCAGGGGTAGCAAGTGCTACCCCTGGCTATTGGCTTGCCACCCCTGACCAATCAGTTGCTACCCCTATCCAATCCTCCAATCAGGGTGCTGCAAGGGGGCGTGGCCAATTTGAAATCACACGCACTCGCACGTTCGTGCCGTTCAGCTGGCTCTGGGCTCCCTCCATTTTCTTTGCAGTTGGCCAGTCAGGAGGAGCACGACGTGTGTGTCTGTGAGCTGAGCAGTAGGCCTCAGGCCTGCACCCCGCTTGCCTCGTGCTGAGCTGCCTCACAGATTAGAAGCCCAGCCTGAGCCTTAACGAACTAAGTGGTTTATCTAGTAATTACTATGTTATTGAGTCAGAGACCCAGGGTCAGTGTGTCGGGTGAGGTGGAGCCGAGGACCGACAGTCCGGGTCCGTCTGACGCAGCAACGCTGCTGCAGTGCTGGGTGAGGCCCTGACCATGCCCAACCATGTGTCGGACGACCGCAGGCCAGGCCCAACCATGAGGCAGCTGCCGACTCGCAGAGGCTTCCTAGGGCCATATCGCCTGGTTGGCTGCCTGCAGTATAGGCTGAGGCCCTGCCCTTGCCTAACCATGTGTCGGACGACCACAGGCCAGGCTCAAACCATGAGGCAGCCTCTGACTCGTCAAGGCTTCCATAGGGCCATGGGCTGACCTGTGCAGCAGTGCCTGCTGCGCCTGGCCTGCATGAATTGCCAGCCCTTGGCCCGGCGCGGCGCCATCCGCTTCATGGTTGGGCCTGACAGTCGTCCGACACAGCAGCGCTGCTGGCCTGGCTGCCTGTAGGGCAGGCACTGCCTGGCTAATGGCCGTGGTCTTGCCCAACGGACCCCAACTGTACATTTTAGAGCATGCGTGTGCCCATCCAGCTCTGAATGTTTTGCCGGGACACCCAGTCTGATACCACAGGCCATGCACTGTCCTGTGTCTGGAGAAAGGGGATGGGAACTGCAAATATGCCAGACTTAACTCACATTGAAATATGATTTGATCACGGCTAGTGCCATTTTTGATAGCGGGCATATGTTGATATTGAAGTAATAATAGAATGTGCAGGGTAATTAAACCATTGACAGTAACAGAAGGTTTTATGGGGCTACAGATGATCCAGGCTAAGAAGTGGCATCTTTTCTAGCAAGCAATCATTAGATGTTGAAATAAATGGTACTGATTCAGGTTGTGGTTCTGCAAGATGGATGTGTACTTTATGCATTATGAATGACTGAAGTGAGCATGCATCTGTAAGCATGTTTAGTGCTTGTCTTCGTATTGCGCATTAATGTCTTCTGTGCCGGCCGAGTTCTCATGCAGTAAACAATGCATATTTCTGACACGGTTACTGCAATTATGCAGAGGCTTCAATTTAGATTTTACTGTGCAGCGTTTAGCAAACAATATACTCCAGATCATGATGGCGCTATATGTCATTCCCAATGTGAAAGTTTGGCTAGGTTGGTACAAATTGGCAGAAGTAGGGGGCATAGCCTCCCTATCAGGCAGCGTATGAGCACATGTGTGAATCTGGGGGGGTCACGCAGTATAAGAATAACTCCCATGAATAGGCCAAACATTTTTCTCTCTTTTCCCGTGTTAACACCTTCCAACAGTCTGTTTGTATGGTCTTCAGTCCAGATCCTTGCCTGAGTTGCCTGTAACTGCGTGGTACCATTTGAACTTACTTTACAGAGGGTAGTAAGGACAATGGGCGCAGCACCTACTTGATTTTCACCCCGCCTACTTGATGTTGACATCAAGGGAAAACTAGCACAACACTACTAGGAGGGATTGCGGGTTGGTGTGTGGGGAGAAGACATCTCAGAAAATGAGTTTTAAATAATGGGTCCAAGTGGTGCATTGTACTGCTGCTTGGGTGTTCAGAAGGAAGTTCAACAAACAAACTCAGATTATTTCACTGGCAATTCTCGAGCTAATATGATTGATTTAATGAGAATTTTCGAAAAACAATCTGGAAATAATTAAAAACCGTATCGCGTTCGATGATAGAAGTGTTGAGCAAAACAGGGCAAATGAAAATACACATAGTGGTGCTAGTCCCCTTTAAGGGACTAGCACGCGGCGGAGTAACGTTATACTCCGCCGCGTGCCCCATAAATAAAAGGTGCGTTCCCGGCCGCAGCATTGTTACCGGGGAGCCCAGATGCTGACGCATGTCTCTGTGTGAGTGCTTGGAACGGAGGGGGACCGGGGCTCACGGAACAATGCAGTGGGGGCCAGGGATTCCCCCACAACACTGGTGACGAGGCCAGAGACATGCCCGGACCCAGCAGTGATCTTTGAAATCCATTTTTTCACCGAACGATGGACATATCTCTCGTTCTACGCTTGGGGGGAGGGGCAGTCCACGCGGCGGCAGCCATTTTGTCCCCAGACACGGATACTTCACAGAGCTCCGGTGGGGCCTGTGAGTGCCATCCAGGCACAATTTATGGTTGCAGTGGATAGCAGACCGCTATCCCTACATGGACATACCTGAATTTTGCAAAATGTTGTCATTTTTAGGTATTTTTCACCGAGTGAAGTGGTGGCACTGGGCAGGGAGATTAGCTATTCTGGAACTCCTACCCTAGGCCTCACTGGCTCAATTTTTGGACATTCCTCAATACTGGACAATCTGGTGACTAGCCACTGGACCACTGCTACTGCTTGTGTGCACTGGTGAAGGACTGGTGGGGAGTTTTGAAGATCAAGGAGGCCTGGAGGCCTGTGATCCTGGTGTGGAAGGTGGAAGATCATGCTGGCTGTGTGAAGAAGATTCGAGCTGGGTGAGTTGCGGCCCCTGTGCAATACTGAAGGGGTGCTTGTGCGCTCTGTCCCATGAATAACCCAGCAAACCAGGACGGGGCACAGGCTGTCCCACAACAGCAAGGACCACCCTCTCCTCCAGCAATGGCCCAGATGAGGGCCCGGCGGCTCTCCCCCCCATACCCGAGTTTGACGTGTCTGGTCCCCCCATTGAGCCTGGGGCCTAGGTGGAGGCGATGGATTGATTGCCTTGACATGTACTTTCGGGCAATGATGGAAACCAGCGATGACAGCAAGCTAGCCACGTTACCGTATGCCGCTGGACCGGCTGTACACAAGATCTTTGACTCCCTCCAGCCCACAGATACCACCTATGCTACAGCAAAGACAGCCCTGCACAACTATTTTCTTCCACTGGCCAATGCGGACTACGAGAGATTTGTCATGCTCTCCACCAAACAAAGAAGAGGAGACCCTCCACACATTCCATGGTCGTCTCATGAGACTCTCTGTGGCATGTGCATGGAACAACGCCGATGACATGGTTAGAAATCAGTTCATCCAAGGGTGCTCCTCAGGCAAGTTGAGGAGACAGGTGCTGAGAGAACCAGGGATCACCCTTCCTCGCATCTTGGAGCTGGGCCGCTTCCATTAGATTTCCAAGGTACGTGCTTCAAGGATGGAGGCAGGGTCCCGCGCAGCCAAGTCAGAAGAGGTATGAGCTGAGGGTCATGGCGGCAGCGGTGCCCGGAGACCGGCTGGCAACTTCCGCGGCAGGGGCGGTAAGCCAGGCAAAGCATGTCAGAAGTGCGGATATGACCTGGCCCACCCCGGTGAGTGCCCAGCTGCATGGAGGCCATGGGGATGGTGTGGCCTGATAGACCATTTTGCAAGGGTGTGCAGAACATCCCTGCCGATGTTGGTACCGAGAGGCCCAGCGCGATCCAGGTTTTTCAGACAGTCCCGCCCTCCAAATGTTGCCCAAGTAGAAAAAGGGGAGGAAGGTGCCCAACCCGATGAGGATGAGGAGGAGGAGGAGGAGGAAGAGGAGAACATCTTCTTTGTGTGAAACATGGATGCCCTCTAGTCCAAGGGCCGAAGACAGCCGAGGTGCATCGTGGCAGTCAATGACTCTCCGGTATCAGTGCTGGTGGACACGGGGTCCTCAGCCAACGGTATGGCCCATCAGCATTATGATACCATGCCCTGCCCCCCAGACTATCAACCCCAAAAGCTCGCATTTTCACATTTGAGTGCTCACATCCTATTCCCCTGGATGGTGCATTTGTGGCACGGGTGGGGCACGGAAGCTCCAAGATCAAGGCACGCTTTTATGTAGCGCCTGTCAGTACCAGCACTCTACTGAGCTGTGCGGCGGCCGAAGCCCTTGGATTGGTGAGCTTTGCGTGCTCCCTATATGTGGAGGACATACAAACACTGCTGGAGAAGTATGCAGGCCTGTTCCAAGGGATTGGTCGCATGGCTGGGGATCCAGTGAGACTGCATATCAATGAGTCAGTGCAGCCAATTGCCCTCAAACACCGCAGGGTGCCATTCCATCTGAGGGAATTGTTGGACAAAGAACTGGACAACCTGGTAAACCTTGACATCATTGAGGGGGTGGAAGGTCCAACGCCCTGGGTGTCCCCGATTGTGGTTGCCAGGAAACCCGAGCAACCCGATTCGGTAAGAATCTGTGTGGACATGAGGCTTCCCAACAAGGCAATCAGGAGGGAAAGCCATCTCACACCTACCATCAACGACATCATCGCAGAGCTGCATGGAGCTTGATTCTTTTTGAAGCTCGATCTCAGGGCGGGATACCACCAAGTCCTCCTGCATCCAGAGTCGAGGTATATCATGACCTTCACGTCCCACCAGGGTCTATACTGGTACAAGTGACTCAGCTTCGGGGTCTCCTCCGCTGCTGAAGTATTTCAAAATATTATCAGCGGAGCGCTGGCGGACCTAGAGGGTATCCTGAACAACAGTGACGACATCCTGGTGTTTACCAGGACAGAAGTGGACCATCTGCAGAGACTGGCCAAAACCTTCGAGAGGCTTCAATCACTGGGGCTAACACTCCACCGCGAAAAATGTGAGTTCCTGAGGATGAACATAGAGTTCTTTGGATTCATGTTCAACGAGGGAGGAGTGTCTCCAGACCCCAGGAAGGTAAAGGACATCAAGGAAGCAAAACCCCCAGAAAATGTGTCTGAAGTGAGAAGCTTCCTGGGTATGGTCACCTACTGTGGCCGGTTTGTCAAAAATCTGGCATCCAGGTCGGAGCCGCTATGGGCCCTTACTAAAAAAGAGATGGCATGGCAGTGGGGACCCTTGGAACAGGCGGAGTTCGAGGACATTAAAAGCGCTCTCACTGAGGAGGACACAATGGCCTTCTTTGACCCTGCAGTGGGAGATTGTTGTCGACACCAGCCCGTTTGGCCTCGGGGCAGTTCTAACGCAAGTGGGGCAATAATCCTGCCTCCGCCCCATGGCTTATGCCAGCAAGGCTCTGTCCAACACAGACCAGCGGTCTTCTCAGATAGAGCGGAAAGCGCTGGCCGTTCTCTGGGGGTGCAGGCATTTTCGGCTATACATCCTGGGAAGACCGGTGACTGTGGTGACGGACCACAAGCCCCTAATACCGATCCTAGCAGGCTTGTTCTCAAAACCACTAGCAAGGATTGAGAGGTGGATGCTGGCCCTGCTGGAATACCGGGTCTCGTTAGTGTACCAGCCTGGTGCCAACAATGCAGCCGACTACCTCTCTCGCCATCCGGTGTGTCTCCAGATCAGAGAAGCTGACGGATGTGTGGAAGAGGCCAGTGATAATATACAACTGGTGGTTGAAGCGGCCACCCTGAATGCCCTGCCGCTTGAAGAACTAGAAGTGGTGGCTGCAAACAACAAGTGTTTCTGCATCATCAGAGCGGCACTGCAACAGGGGTCATGGATGAGTGTCCTGGAGTCCCTAGCTGGGCGCACACAGGAAGAAAAGATCGTGCTCGAGCAGCTGTGGAGAGTGCAGGAGGAGCTGTTGTTTTCGGAAAAGGGACTGTTGCTGAGATGTGATCAGATTGTGGTCCTGCAGGACAAAGTGCAGGAGGTGATAGGCCTGGCACACCAAGGCCATCAATGGGCTACAAAGACCAAAACCCAGCTATGCCAAAAGGTGTGGTTCCCCGAACTTGAGAAACAGGTGGATGACTATATCGCCTCATGTGTGTGGTGTGAGGTAGCGTCGCTCGCCCAGAGGGAGCCTGCCATGAAGCCATACCACGCAGCACACGGCCCTGGGAGGTCATGCACGCTGACTTTGGGTCCACGTCGCAGGGGACGCACTTCCTGGTGGTGGTAGATGAGTACTCCAGATACCCAGAGGTGGAGTTCATCCAGTCGGTGGCCTTCGAGCACGTGGTGGTGGCGGTGGAAAAGGTATTTGCGGCTCATGGTCTCCCCACAGTACTCTGCTCTGACAACGGGGCTCCATTTCAAGGAGAACGGTTTGCTGCCCTGATGGAAGGCTATGGTGTACATCATCGAAAGATCACACCCCTGTGGCCGAGGGACAATGGAGAGGCTGAAAGGATGATGCACACATTAAACAAGGTCTTTCGGATTGCGCAAGGTCAAGGGCAGTGTTTGGAGAGGGCCCTCTATCAATTCTTGCAGGTATATCGAAAAAAACCCGCACACCTCAACAGGACTGGCCCCGGCCGAAGCCCTCTTCAAGCGGTGCCTGAGAGGTCTGTTGCCAGACGTGGGGGAGAAGGAGCCGGTCGTCATCGACACTCAACAAGTGGAGATGGAGCAGCAGCTACGGACTGAGCAAGAGAATGATAGGAGGGGTCTCTGCCAACAACAAGTCGTGCCTGGGGATGAAGTGCTAATAAGAAACAGGCACCCCCGTGGGAAACTGTTGCTGACCTATGAACCAGAGCCACTGGACGTAATAGCAGTCAAGGGGTCCATGGTGACTGCATGAGACGGCCGAGCCTCGGTCACAAGGAACGTTAGATTCTTCAAGAAACTGGGTGAGCCCAGGACCAAGGCGCCCGTGGACCAGGACATTGCGGACATACCTGATGAGGGCGGGGGTGTGGAGCCCCTCCCTCGATCCCCTGTGAGAACGCCAGCAGGCGAAGCGACTTCGACCCCCGAGGCAAGCAGGAGGAACCCCCTGAGGACATGGCGAGGGAAACATGCTTGTTTCAGTGACTTTGTCTTAAACTCATAATGAAGTCCGACCCGGAGGGACCTGCCGAGTGGGGAAAGGGGGTGGTTGTGAATAAAGGGGCCAATTGGGGATCTAGTTGTTTCGGTTACAGGTGTTAGTGTGTTGTAAATGTTAATGGCAGTTATGCAGTGTGTTGTTATTGTTTATTGTCTTCATGAAAAAGGCAGAGTGTGGTGCTGCCCCTTTAAGGGACTAGCACGCGGCGGAGTGATGTTGTACTCCGCTGCGTGCCCCATAAATAAAAGGGCGTCCCCGGCCGCAGCATTGCGACTGGGGAGCCCGAGCCTGACGCATGTCTCTGTGTGAGTGCTTGGAACGGAGGGGGCCCGGGGCTCACGGAACAACGCAGTGCGGGCCAGGGATTCCCCTACAACACACGGATTAAATCTTTAATAAAAACTGTTTAACGCATTCAATAGCACTCGTTTGGCAGCACTTATTATTCTTGCCACCTCACTAGACGTTGAAGCTTGTGGGCACTTAAAGGATGCGGGGCCGACCAGCGATGTCGGAATGAATGGGAACTGCCAAGATTTTTAGCTCTATGCGTGGGAAGGAGGGGGGTGCCACGCTAGTTTGTGGGTCGAGTTCAAGACACTTAAGAAGAGAGAGCCCCGTTACCTCCCCTCTGACCTCTGTTGTGCACAGCGCTGCTATCTCGCCCTGTGTATGGGGCTTTCAGCCGCTTTCTGCCTCTGGGCACTGGAAGTTCGATAAGCACCGTGTGGGCCGGTGCTTGCTGCTTAGCCAACTCTCCCACAGGCCTGATGCCTGAGCTGTTAGAGAGTTAGAATTGTGGCCTGGTGGTGCCGGTTACAGCAAGGGTCTGCATCTCACAAGAGACCCCCTGAGTGTTAGGAATGTTTCAAGTGAACTGAGACATTGTTAGGCCCTCAGGGCCTACACAATATAAGACACACCAGATTGGAACAAGCACGTCTTCTTTATTTCAGTACATACGGAGAACTGCCCTTCTCACTCTCCTCCCCCCTTCTTCCTCCTACGTCACAATGTCACGAGACTTGTCTTCTTGCCTTACTTAAAGGCACAGTGCACTGCAACAATACCCCCGGCAAATGTCCTAACGTGGGGTCAACAACAACTGGGTTTAACATTTAGTCTTCAACATTCTTCAACAAGTCTTGATGGCCTTCTAATAGTTCTTTGTGGGCGTCGCTGTGACTCTTGGGAAGCGTCACTGTCAAGGATGTCGGATCTCTCCACTTTACGTAGAGCCAGGGGCTCTGGGGGAATCCACGTCTCATCTCGTTTATCACAATATTCCGGGTCTGGCTCAAGGAGTATAGGTCTCTCATCTTCTCTTCTGCTGTTCAGTTGCAACAGGGAACTGTTTCTCGTTATCTCTTTCTCATCATTTGCCGCTGTTATCATTGATCCTTTTATGGCAACCACTTGAAAGAGTTCCAGAGCAAACTGTGAGTCTGTTTTCTTGGTCATGTCTTGCTGGACCCACACTTCATCTCCTATTTGGAGTTCTTTTGGTCGCGATCTTCTTCTTTCATCTGTTTCCAGTCTCGTCCTCTCCTTCCGTTCCAAGTCCCTCCTTATGACTTCTTGGTCTGTCTCGGGCCAGTTTGCTGGGTTTCTCACAACTCTCGTGCGAACATCATATTTTACCATCAGTTCTGCTGGGGATTTATTTGTGACTTCCTGGGGAGTGTTGCAGTAATCCCTTAACAGACGGCAGAGTGCCTGGTGTGGGTCTGTTGCTTCAATGTGGGCTCTTTGCAGCGTCTTTTTTATTGAGGCCATGAACCTTTTGGCCATCTCGTTGGCTTGGGTCCAACGCAGTGTAATCTTTTGGTGTTTAAATCCCATGTGTCTTGCAAACATGCCAAATCGTGGCTACTGAAAGGTGGACTATTGTCCAACTTGATGGTATCCGGAATTCTCCATTCGCTTATGACTACGTCGAAGACCGCCGCTACGTGTGCAAATGCCGTGGATTTCACTTTCTTTACAATTGGGAATCTGGAGTGTTCGTCGATGAAAAGCAACATGTATTCCCCTGTTTCAAGGGGCCTGTAGAATCTATGGCAACCTTCTCCCACGGGTGTTCTGGTATCTGCGTGTGTCTGAGTGGTATTGGGGCTCTGCTCGCGTGGTGCACTGGCATACTACAAATTGCTTGATCCACCGGTCCATGGAGTCCAGGAACGGGAACCAGACGTGACACCTCAGTTGGTGTTTGGTGTTCTCGAATCCTCTGTGGCCTTCATGAGCTGTTTTGATGACTTCTGACCTGAGGGTTGCTGGGATGACTAGTCGACAGCCTCGTAGTAATATTGTCTTGTCCTGCACAGCAAGCTCGGTGTGTACTTTGGCAAGCCTTTTTAGTTCATCCTTACAGGCACCTGGGTGGCTGAGCTCTGCCCGACAGAAGTCTTTCCATTTATTGTTTTCCGTGAGGCTGATGATTAAATTCTTGAAGGGGTCAGCCGAAGAGGTGGATACTACCTTCTCAAGGGAAATGGCAGGAGGCAATGCGTTGGCCGTGACATAGTTGATGTACTCAGTATCTCCCGGTCTGGGATCTGTCTCGCCCGATGGATGTCTCGACAGTTAGTCTGCTGGGTTGTTCTCCCCACCTGGGCGATGGATGATTTGGAAATCATACTCCTGAAGTCGGATACCCCACCGTTCTATCCTCGGGGGCATCTGCGTCCTTGGGTTTCCAAAGAGGGATAACAGAGCCTGGTGGTCCGTGATAAGGGTGAAACTTTTCCCTATTACAAAGTTATGGAAATGTTCACAGGCCCAGACGGCTGCCAGACTCTCTTTTTTTGTGAATAAGCGGACTCAGATGGGGCGAGTGCTCTGCTGGCATATGCCACTATGTGTCTTGGGTTGGTGTCTTTTCAATTAGTTAGAGCCAATATGGCGCCTAACCCTATCGGGCTCTCATCGACTACAATCTTGGTGTGCCAGTCTGGGTCAAAGTAGGCGAGTTGTCTGGCTTCCGCTAATGCCTGCTTGATAGTATCGAACACGGATTGGCATGCCTCGGACCATGTGAATGGGACATCATTTTGCAGTAGTCTCCTCAGTGGTTCGGTGATCGTGGCGAAATGCGGGATGTATCTGGCGCAATAGCCCACCATCCCCAGAAACAACCTCACATCTGCAACCTGTTTGGGTTCCTGGAGGTTGAATATTGTAGAGACCTTGTCTGGATCAGGCGTCATCCCATCGGCTGAGAAAATGTGTCCGAACCACTTGAGCTTGGCTTTGCTCAATCGACATTTTTCCAAGTTGAGAGTCAGTCCAGCTTCTTGTATGGCGGCGCAGGTGGCGCGGAGGCAGCGTCATGTTCCTCCCGTGACTTACCAAAGAAGAGGATGTCGTTGCTGTAATTTAGTGTTCCTTTGACAGACCTGATCACTTGCCGAATGGCCTCGTGGAAAATTTCAGCGGCAGAAGAGATTCCAAAATGTAGACGTTTGTATCCGAACAGTCCGTCATGAGTGGCAACCGTTGTGATGCCTCTGGAGTCAGGGTGGAGCACCATTTGATGATATCCTTGATTGAGATCAAGTTTTGAGAACAGGACAGCTTTATTGAGTTGTACGATCATGTCTCTTAATCCCGGCCCCGGATGACGCTCACGCTGGATAGCAGTGTTGGCTACTCACATGTCCACACATAGACTCAGTCTGTCGCCTTCCTTTGGTACTATGACTAATGGCGAAAGACACAGGGTTGGGCCAGTGGCTGGCTCAATGATGTCATCTCTCAGGAGCTGGTTCAGTTCACGTGACAAAGCTGCTTAAAGATGGAAACCAACCCTGTGTGGATGTTGTGGCACTGGGCGGACGGATGCATCAATGTGGAGTCTGACGGGAGAACCCTTCATTTTGCCTCCTAACCCTTGGCATATGAGCGGGAACTCTTCTTGGACCTTGTCTATTGTGATGATGGGGTTTGGCGTCACGCTTTGTCTCACGTTGCAGACAAGTCCTTGTACTGTCGGTGCAGGGGCTGCGGAGCGTATCATTTCGCCTTCTTGTACATGGACGTCGATTAAGCCTAGGCAGGACGCTGTCTTGTAGCTCAAAAGGCATTGGACTTGGAATTACGTGAAACGTTGTTGTTGTGGTTCTGTTTCGGTGGGTGAGTCTCATTTTGAATTAACCCACACTGTGTAGTGGAACATCAGCGCCCCACTGGAAAATTCTGGAAAGTGTCTGGGTGAGGGCCAGTTTGTTTTGTAGTTGTAGATATTCCTTTTCCCCCATTATGTTCCCGGTGGCCCATGAGTCAATGAGAAAACAGAATGGTTTATCCCAGATCTCCACCGAAATACGAGGTGCTTCTTTCACTTCAATGTCATCCATGATAAGGTTTACAAACTCGTCTTGCGAGTATAGGTCATACTGATCGGTTTCATAGTCTTGGGCGCAGGACTGCCTGGTGTAGTGACTCTGACGTGGTCTTGGTGGCCCGTCATATTCATCCCGAATTCATGCGGTCGCATCTTGTGGCTCTGGATCTTGTTGTTCATCTTCATGGTATAGTTCTTCAACCACTCTCAAGTATCTCCGTGGCCCTTGTTGATAGGGGCGCATTTGGTATGGCAGACTTTGTGGTGTCCTTTGGTACGGTATGTATTGCGGAGTTGAGGGTGGCCGTGGTGTGGGGAAAGGTCTGCCCTCTCTGCAAACTGACTGGAAATGTCCTTCCCTTCCACAGTTTCTGCATTTTTGAGTGAGAGCGGGGCATGTGCCTGCGTGTGGGAAGGCCATGCCGCATCTGTAGCATTCATGTTGCATCCTTGAAGTCTGTGTGAAGTTGGGCCCAGTGTTTCTTTCACTTCCACGTGGCGTGCTTGTTTGGACTGCTGCCACTGATTTGTTTCTGTCTTGCTTGGGTGTGGAGTTGTTGGTCATTTGTGATGTTTGTCTATCCACCCTTTCAAGGATCCTGACCATTTTGCTGATTTCTTCTAAGGTGAGTTTTTTTTTTAGGAGGTGTTTCTTTAGTGCCAGTGATAGGCACCCTTCAATGACACGTAGGCAGACGGCCTCCTCCAGGGAAAATGCCTAAAATTGGCAAAGTGCCTCTTTGATTTGCAATCTGGTTATGAACTTATCTACAGTTCCATCGATCCCTGCGATCTACGTCTCCGGGTGCGCAACATACTATCAGCCAACTGCAGGGAGGCCATGGCTACACGGCGGCAGGGACCACTCGCCCACCAAATTGATGCGATGGGAGGAGACATGTAGCACCACAATAAACATGGAATCGATCGAGGGCTTCGGAGAAATGGAGACGAGTGTGCTGACATCGGCAGATGGAGGTGAGTGCCCCCACAAACCCCATAGAACCAAAGCATGATGTAGCACAACAGATGTGAAAGTGAACCAAGCCAATGCATGGGCCATCATACAGATCCATGTCCAGATGGTGGCCCAAACCCTGGCACAATGAAATACATGCTGCGTGCCAATCCCATTCCCAACAGACACCCAACACACAGGTATCATTCACATGTCACACATCATGCAAACCGCAATACAACGGTATGCCACCTAGTACATAGCAGTCCAGAATGGAGAGTCCATGGCGTATGTCAATATGGCGCCCCCATTGCAAGTACCCTGTGCGTCACACCTACAAGAATGCAATGCATGAAACATGAACTACTGAACAGTAACATCTTGCACGTAACACCATCACTGATGCCCTGCATCTCTTGTTCCCCCACAGGCACAGATACAGAAAGTGAAGACCTGGACTGTTAGGGAGAATTCTCTGTTTAGGCTGAATTTCCTAACCTAGTGAGTCCCCCAGCAGCTTTGCTGGATTTTTGGGGTTTCTTTTTTTTCTCCTGCCAAGAATGAGACCCTTTTACCCTCACTCTTGGACATGATTCGAGTGTGTCTTTTTGATTCTAGATGTATTTAATGGGCTATGGGGTCTTTTACTCCATAGGGCTTCATGTGTTTTTGTGATGTGTGTTACACAGCACCCTCAGTGCAGTAACACAGGGGTGTCATAGTGACCCCCCAGCATAGACTCCATACCCTGGGACTGACTACTGTCTCCCAGGGCATGTAAAGTCACCATTGACTTTACTAGACTCAAATTCTGAACAGAACCAGTACAAACCATCATATTGTGGACGTACTGGCCAGGGCAATTCGATTGCCCCGGGTTCTGTTAGTCGAGGGGGCACGTCTCCGTCCCCCCTGATCGAGTTTTGGCTGGTGGCAGTGGATACTACTTTTTATATTTGACCGCGAATCTATCCCAATGGAATTTTCCCATTGTTCGAGGCTACCAACTTTATTTATTTAATTCCTATAGCCTCGAACATACCGCCGGTTTATTTATTTATTATTAATTCTCCGGTTGGTATTTTTTGCCAGAACTCGGTTCTAGAATGGCGTTTGTGTTCGCTTCTGTGACTCCAACCCAAGTTGAGCCCTTTGTTCCACTTTTTGGCGGGCTTCTCAACAGAAGCCCTCCAAAGTGGTGCCACTCTGTCTGGGGTACTTAGGAGGGGTTGAGGGGGATTTAGGCACCCTGGACTGAGTTGCCTAGGCAACTCAAGTCGCACTCCGTCCTGATTGGCCCAAGTGGTGAGCCGGCCGGCTCACCACTTAGCATGTTTGAGTGACAGCTAGGCTGAGTGAATGGGGGTTTTCTGCATAAAAGCAGGGCTTTGGGGGCTAGAACTTCAGAAGTCGCCACAGGACCTAAGAATCCGATGAGGGAGAAGCTGAGCCGACCTGCTACGACGACACCACTGGTGGAGCCCTGCTGAACCGTCTCACCACTTTTCCCAACGACAGAGGAGATCTCCAGCCCGGAGAGACTTCTTCCTTCGACTGGTGGGGATAACCAGTCTGCTTCCTTTTTCGCTTCCTGGAGCATCTCGTGGCCGCCTTGCCTGTTCCAAGCACCCTGGCAACCGGGATACCACATTTTACCACTACCGCAAATCAAAGGGTAGTACCTATAACCGGAAAACTCTGCGGCTGGTTTCTTCCCTGGCAGTGCAACGACCTTCATCTTTCCTCCACGTCGAGAGCTTCTCTTCCGCTGGACGACGTCGCGACTTGCACCCGCTGCCAGGAACAACTGCCCCCGCTGGAGGATCCTTTCCACATAAGGTACCGTGTTCCGCCTGGCTTCCCTTGCAACCGACTGTACGGGGTAGATTTAGCCCCCGGCTTTCGACCCTGGGTTAGCCTGGGACACCCTGGCTACACTTTTCTGAGCCTAACTAAAAACCTTTCTGAACTCCCTGCAAGACTTTTTAAGCCTGTTGTCATTGTGTGATCTTGGGTGTATTTGTGCCCTGCTCTCTCCAAGAGTGGCCCCGGCCTATGGACTTTGGCTCACAAGTAACTTTTGACTTTCCTGCCTTACTTAAGAGTTCCTAAGTATTAGTGTGGTGTCCTACATTCTGCCTTTTTCCCTCCCTTTTTCGTTAACTTATTGGAGTGCCATCTATAGTTAAGCGCTCACCTCTGTCTGGAAATAAGTGGTGTTAATTAAGACTTGTCTGATAAGGAATAAGGAGTGTATATATAATAATAGTAATTGTGTTTAGAGTGATTTACAATAATAGTGCTGGAGTGTTTCAATAAGTGTGTTTTTAAATAAATAATTATATACCTTGATACCAAAGCTCTGGTCAGTGTTTGCTTGTGCTATTTTATCCGAGTGCCCATTGTGTATAGTTTGCATACTGCCTAACTCTTCTTGAGGGAAGTCTGACTGCTCAGCCACAGCTACCAGGGAAATCTGGGTGGTACAGACTGCTACCAAGTGGGTTTACTGCCAACACCTGTAGTCCTAAATCTTTTGCAGTGGTCCCCAAGGGAACTGCACAGGTTTCTGCCTAACAAGGACCCTGCCCCAAAGGCCACAACATCATCAAAGGGATCCAGGGCCAGACAAGAAGGCACTGGACCTTCTACCTCCAGGGCAATACCAACTCCCAGAGTGCAACACAGGCCAGCAGTACAGCCCAGGCCAGCAGACAAGGAGACAACACCAGCCGACGACACTGCCACCACATAGTCGGCAACCCTTGCAGAGGCAGAGGGTGATGGAATGCAGTCTGCTGCCACCGGTTCCATAGGGGAGGTAGCAGCCATTGCCCCCCTCAGCGACATGGAGGTCCACGCCAAGGAATTCCCAGACATGGACAACAACATCCATGTGGTGTGTCCTCAAACCCTGAGCCCGCAGCCTGCCTCCCAGCAATCCAAACAGGGCACACCAGTATGCCCCATGCAGGAACATGCCGTTGTACTGGGGAGTCCGCATCTGTCGACCACATCAGAGGGCAGTCCAGCAATGGGCCACCCTGCCACTGCACCATCCACCTTCACAGCCCCCACTAATATGGAGGGCCACCTGACGAGGGTTGAGGCCTGCCAGGGCAGTATGATTGAACTGACAGTATGTGGCGGAGGGGGAACTAACCCGCCGTGAGATACGGGCAGGCAAATGCAGCTTCCATAATGGCCATGAACTCCAACACCATTGTCGTCCTAGACAGTTTAGCTGTAGTTACACAGGTCCTTGGCAGGATTGTAGACCTAATGCAGCAGCAACAACCTGCGCCGGCTGTCACACAGCCATCCACCTCCACTCCATCAACCACACCTGCCAGCTCGAATCCCACAAGCCCTGTGCGCATGACCAGGCGCAGCGCACGCCACACGGACATGCTGCCCCCAGGCCCGAAGAGAGGCCGGAACTAGCAGGTCCACCCTGCATGTGCTAACTGCCACCTTGGGATAATCATGATTGGCACATCGTGTGTGGGGTGACAATGAGTGAGGGAGAGGTGGTGTTGGTGGTGTTTGGGGGGTGTTTGGAGGTGTTTGGGGGTGTTTGGGGTGTTGTTTTTTTGGGGTGTTGTGGGGGTATTCAGTGTTGGTGGTTATGGGGTGGGGGGAGTGGGGAAGGCGTGTGTGAGGCGGAGGGATGAAGCACAATATTGTTGAATTTCCAATACACCCGTTGTGTTCAAAATCATATCATGACTGGACATTGTTAATTTTGTGTGTGTTTATTCAATTCATGACAGCACACAGTGCCCAACTCCTCACACACCCTGTGTCCATGTCCACAACATCCCAGTGCCCAGTGTAGTACTAACACAGGACCATCAGCATCCCTGTGGTTCAGAAGAAATCGTCAATCAGTGATTGGCGCACAGCACGGCCATCTTGTGCATCACGATCTGCCAGGGGTGCTGCGTCTCCTCCATCATCATCCTCATCATCCTCACCCGGTGCATGCAGGTCAATGTCAGGTGGCAGTGATACGTTTCTCCAGATGCACATGTTGTGGAGCATGACACAGACCATGGTGATCTTTCCCACCTTCTCAGGCCCGTAAAGGAGTGCTCCATCAGAGCTGCTGAGGCAGTGGAACCGTGCCTTCAACAGGCCAAAGGTCTGCTCAATCACAACATGAGTACGGGTATGAACCTGATTGTACTCCTCTTCGTGCCTGTTCTGTGAGTTCCGTACAGGGGTAAGTAGCCACGGCTTCAAGGAATAGCCACCATCATCTGCATGGGAGCACAATGAGGTATGTGTAAGTCAATATCTGACCTGACATCATTTGAAATCACTGCCATGGCTGCAGCTATTTGGTGTTGACATGCACATGTCCCTGGATGTTTGCACATAGGTTTATGTGATGAAATGTGTACTGTACTATGGTCTGCTGGTGTGGATTGTCTTGTCCACATGATGCAGGGTGTTCACTTGCATGCTGATGCAGATGTACTGTGGATGCGGAACAATGTTTTGCCACCCATATTGGCGATGTATGGTACCCTGTATGTATTGCCACTAGCGGCATTGCCACAGGTGTAATCATGTTTTGTCATCCATCGCCTGACATTCCAATGGTGGCCTGCTTGTGTTTGGCATATTGTCATTGCTGTGCAGCATTGGTCTTATGTATGGCATTGATGTGTCATGTTCAGGTTGGGATGTTCAAGGTAACAGTGGTTAGCTGTATGTGCATTGTCCACTCAACGCCCAATCTCACCCAGGGGGAGTATGCATCCCCCCCAATATCACCCAGGTGGTGTATGCACCCCCCCCAATCTCACCCAGGTGGAGTATGCATCCCGCCCAACATAACCCCCCACTGCACTGCCATGGGCCTGTCAGGCAACTTACCAAGCAGCCAGGCACGTCGTCCAGCATGTTGCTCCATGTAGCGGGGTGGCGAGGAGTTACGCAGCACCATGGCATCATGTGTGGATCTGGGATATCGGGCTCAACAATGTGTGTTGATCTTGTTGGAGTCACATACCATCTGCACATTGATAGAGTGGTATTGCTTACGATTGCGGTACACCGCCTCTATGGCATGACGGACCACCAATTCTATATGGGTGCAGTCAAGGGCACCAACGCAATTGGGCATGCTTGCCAGTGCGTGGAAGCCGACTTTAGTCTCAGCAAGCTCCTGGACAGTCCGTGGTAGGGATATGTGGATGCTTGCATGCTTCAGGAGGGCATCCAGCACTTGGGTCAGCATGCGTGAAAAGAGAGGTTATGATATGCCATGCAGCTGGCCCACTGTGTGCTGGTAGGTTTTTGTGGCCAGGAAGTGGAGCACAGACACTACCTTCAGTAGAGAGGGGGTGGCAGTGTGGATTTCTATCAGGCTGATGATGTTGTTGTGTATCATGTCCACTATGTTTGTGATGGTGTCCCGGTCCAACCGGTACAGGGTGTGGATCTGTTCAGGGGTTAGGTTGAATGGACTGGCTCTGATGCGAGGGATTGGTGGCTGCCTACGCGGTACCACTGGCTGCACTGGTGGGACTTGCTGGGCCTGTCTCACCCTCCTTCTCCTCCTGCGTCTCCTCTGTGCTGCCTGTTGTTGTTGTAGTTGTAGTTGTTGTTACTGGTGTAGCAGTATAGGCATGTCCTCCAGCCCCAGGATTGCAACAGCAATTGGGATCATTTTGGTGTAGGAAGGGGTGTGGGTGTGCTCCTTTTGTACTGGGACAGGCTCCATTGCGACCGCCTGTGGTGATTGTGTTGGCGTCATCCCAGTATTACCACCACGAAGGAGCGCATGTACGCACGCATGCCCTTAAGAAGGGGCACGGTATGGGTGGTGGTGGTTTTGCCGGGTTGTCGGCTCGTAATGGCCCGGACAGGTAATCGATGCCGGCAATACCATTCCGCCTTCCTTTTTTCATTACCTCCATGCTTGTAATGAGGACGTGTGTGTTTTGCCGCAGGGATGGTCTTGATTAGAGTTTTAACTTCTGTGCCCACAGTGTTTTTGAACATGCTGCGCAATCTTGGCGATGCCTCTTCACCCGCTGCAGCAATAAAATTATTGAACTCCTCAAGCCATTCCACCCACCGCGGTCCTTTATCAGCTTGAGGGGTCATCGAAAATGGCAGAGGCATGCGCCATGCTGTGGCTTTTGACCTGGTTACAGGGATGTGTGGCGGCATGGCTTGGGCACCCTGATCAGGAGATGAGCTCAGGATGATAGTAGGGTTGGCAGGGGAGTGGGTGTTCTGTGGATCACTTGAGCAGGAGCGTGGGGGATGCTTGTTGAGGAGGAAAATGCTGGTGTCTCAGTCAAGCTGTGGGTGGTGTTGCACGTGTTTTACAGGAAGCGTGGGTTACAGCTTTCAGGCAGTTGTGGAGCTTGTTGACCGTTTGCTGGTGCACTGGGTAGTGAGGGCCAAGCGTGCGCCTGTGCACTTACTGTTCGTGGACTTCAGCAGCGTGTTGCAACGCTGTCTTGTTCTGTAAACGGAGGTTGGCAGGGCTCGGGACTGCTTTCACTTTCACAACTGGAAACGCGTATGTTCGCGTTGATGCAGAGCCATCTCTCATGGGGAGAAGCTTCATGCAGCAGAGGGAGGCGGAGCCTGGGATCAGGTCCGCTCTCAGGCAGCCGTTGCCTGTGGAGCTGCAGCACGGCGGGATCGCCCGCGCTCGAGGGGATGCAGGTGCACACGGAATGTGAGCCTTTCTCTTGCCGTTGTAACATGGCGGGATCGCCCACGTCAGAAGGAGGAGGATGCTGGTGCGACTGAGGATAGACCTTGTCGTCAAATGTTAGGCCCTCAGGGCCTATGCAATAAAAGACACACCAGCTTGGAACAAGCACGTCTTCTTTATTTCAGTACATACGGAGAACTGCCTTCTCACTCTCCTCTCGCTTCCTTCCTCCTACGTCACAATGTCAGGTGACTTGTCTTCTTGCCTTACTTAAAGGCACAGTTCACTGTAACAGACATGGTTTCGCATTGGGCCAGACATGGGAGAAACAACATATGAGTCAACTGGCAATGTGTCGGCACACAGGCCCCCAGGGTACATTCTTAGAGTGGGGCAGTGACTCAGAAGGGCAAGAAATAACCAGGGTATGTGCCTGCACTGGGATGATAGGGATGAAAGGCAGAACGAGGCAGAGGAATACAAGCAAAGCAAATTAAACAGAAAGGGAGGAATAATAGATGGAGAGATTTTCGTTTGTTTCAAAATGTATTCTATCCAAGAAAACATCTTTTCATTTTGAGTTCTAATTGGTGGACCTGATGCGCGGTCGGCGGGGCTGCAGAGAGACCGGTATCAAACAATCAAATAGATGGAAAAAAGGTTGGTTAAAAACACAGCAGAAAAGTAAGATGCATTTGAGGGAAAGTGGGTGTGAGTAGAAGGGAATGGGAAAGCACAGGGTACACAACACTGAGTTTGGAGAGGACTACCAGTGGCAAGAGAGTGCGTGGTTCCTCTATAATTGGGGTGCTCTCTTTCTGGGGTAATTAATGGACTCAATATGCAGCTTACATGACTAGCACTGGGGTGACTACTTAACCTCCAACCCTGCAACGGATGCATCCATACAAACATTCTGGTGGCCGTGTAGTCTATGGGGGTGCCTCATTCTGTCTTTGGGAGTCCGTTTCCGAGCTCTGTGTTGGGATGTGTATTCTCAGTCTAAGCCCCAGGCCCCCTTTCACACTCCTCAGATCCAGGCCATGCCACGCTGGACCAGGAACGGGGCTGAACCACGGAAAGCCCAAAGGGGGCAACATTCATGTCATTCTATTGGTCCACGCAGGCCAGGCATCCTTGATTACATTACAACAGTTAGAGGGCAAATCCCCCAAGGTTGTCATTTTACAGTCTCAAACATAGGCAAACCAGGTCTAGCTGCAGTGCACTGTTCTGCATTCTAGCTGGGTGCTCTGTAGATCCAACCCTGCCGTACCCCCAGTACCCCAGCTGCCATGAGGTAATCTGCCACTAACAAGTGGGGCACTCACAACCATCCACGTGAGTTATTAGGGTCTTTCCTGTGCCCTCAATCCCATGTGCATCCTTGATGAGGCCTCAGCGTAGAGCTCACAAGGGACAATGTCAAAATCACAATGCTCTTCTTACCAGAGTCAGTTTAGCACTCTCCACTTCAGAGGGAGTCATTGGATGCAGTCTCTTCAATTTAGTGCCACAAGCAGATGGGCCACTGGATGTTGGATTTTTTGGAGTAAGCCAAGAGGCTGAAAGACAAGGCACAGGTGCAGCTCTGGTAAGACTTCCTTACCAGAGCTCCAGCGGCACTTGCCACTAGCTGGCCGCACTTTTACCAATTGTTTTATTTATTTATTCTTACTGTTCCTTTGTATTGTACTGCCCCCTTCCCCTTTGCCCTGACACCTTAACCCTCCCTCCCCCTCACTTGTGCGATCTCAATGTCACCTGGCCTAGTAAGATCGTTGTCTTTGTCTTCCCTCTGTTCCCCCTCTCTTGCCTCGTCGCGCCTTGAAACACTTGTGTATAGGCGTGTTATAAATGCCATATCATATTTTACCTGTGATGGGGGCATGTAGGATGGGACCCTGCAGGGTGTCCCAAATGAAAGAAAACTATTTGTCACAGACCCAGTACAGGGAATTCCTTCCCAATCTGCCAAGAGAGGCCACCACCCACCTAAAAGTTGTCACGCCAGGGTGCTAAAAAGCATTTCTCTCTGGACCTCAATTCATCATAAATCCCACACTCACCATCAGCATTTCTTTCAGAGGTCACGGGTCATTGAAAAATGGCTGTAGAGTCTTTCTGTAGCCACTGACCGGCAGATGAGCCTACATGAAATTACTGTTGAAGTGTAAATAAGGCTCCCTGCAAGAGCGACACCAGAAGGGCTGGGATTGGCGGCATGGACATGAATGGAGGCTTTCTAGGATGCTATAAACAGGGAGTGCTAGGTAGGCCCTGCAAGCAGCAAATGATTCACTCATGTCAACCCACCTGCAGTGGATCAGATCCTTTCATCCATTGCTTAATGTTGATTCCAGCCAAGCACCCTTAAATTGGGGTAGTTCAGTCCTTTGTGCATAGAATGAATATGGTGTGGTGTTGCACAAATGATTCTTCTATTGTGATATTTTGTTTGTATGTTCAGACCTGCATCTTAAATGTATGTCACAGTACAGTGATATTGTAACCATATTTGTCTTAGCATACTGAGGGATAATGCTTTATGATGCCACTTCCTGTGATGTCATGTGGGGCTGGGGTCAAATGACATCACTTCCTGTGATGTCACTCGAGGGTGTGGGCATACAACATCACTTTCTGTGATGTCACTCAGGGGCAGGGTTATGTGATGTCACTTCGGCTACCCCTTGCATTCTGATGAAATGACGTCCATGCTTATCAGTTTCTTTATCTCTTATATACTCAAAGGGACAACAAAAGACAATTGGGGTTCATCTCTATGGTCCTGCCCTTGACGATTCTTGGGTCTGTACAGTGATTCTCTCCTTTTGCAGGGGCTTCCCAAGTTATTCGATGTTCGGATAGAGAAGGAGAGCATACAGGATTCCGGGTCTCCAACCCTTTTAGGTCCCCCTGTCGTACTTTCCAGGGGCGATAAGATAACCCCCCCTTTATAGTGTTTCAGGGAGTTGGGGTTTTGAGTTTACTGACAACGTGTCTTCTCAATCGCTGTGGTAGGCGCTCTCAGTTCATACATATTCAATGTTCTCCCTTGTTGCCTTAAGTTTCATGGAACATCTAAAGAGTTTCTCAAACCACTGAGCTGCTCCCTACTGCACTTTTGTTAACTGCTGTTACCTGTATTGGGGTCGGGATGCTTCACCGGGTTGGTAGTATTTTGGATGATGGTCAATTGCCTTCTCCCGCTCTCGTCCGGCTTCATTTCTTGGGCCCTGTGCAACTGGCTGTCGGGAAGCGGACCAGGGACTCGACTTTTCTTCCTTGTATAGAACGCCCAGCAACCACCTCTCTGGATACTGTTCAGGTGTGTGCTGTGTGATAAATCCTGCAGAGCCATCCCAGAATCCCAGCCTAAAGCCTCCTCCCAGGTGGCCAGGGGAAGGCAGAAACAACTAATCCTAACCCTGCGGGAGGTATCAGGGGGAAGGATCACATGGGAGGAGAACGCTATCAAGGGAATGGGGTGACTGTCAGGAAAGACGCAGTGTTCATCCTCTTATGAGAATGAAGGTTTGCAAATGCCTGAATACTTCATGGCATATTGTCACCGTAGGTCCTCCCCTCCCAGTCCGACCCAATGTACCAAATATGAAAGACCTCTTTGTGACTATGAAAAATAAGAATATAAGGAAGAGAGGTGCAGAGTTACCAAACCATAGAATGTGGTCTAGTGGTTGTAATAACCCACACGTGAGCAGGACCTTTGAATGTTTAAAGGACCTTCAGGTGCAGGTTGTGCAGGGGCAGTAGAAGCAGCATGATCATCAGAAGCAGTGTAAAGCAGAGGTCGGCGTCAATGCTTTATTGTAAGCGTGATGCAGAGAGAAGATTGTGGCTGTAGTCGTTGTGCCAAGAGATGCAAAGGACGCGCAATCGAAAGCGGTGCTGTGACCGACTGCCTTGAGGGAAAGAAGTGCTCTCTGCTTCATGTTGGAGAGATCCACTGACAGACGGTGCAACCCGCGATAAGCTGGCCGCAGCTGTCAGTCACGTGGAGTAACCCGATGAGCAGTGCAGCAGAGAAAGCGGGTCCCGGGGAGACTGCAGCAGCAACCAAGGTAACACTGGGGTGCTCCGAGACTGACTGCTTAACCCGAAAACGAATTTTGAATACCGAACAATTGATTTAAAGTAAAGTGAAAGTAATGATGAAAAAGAGAGAGGGCCAACAGAAGCAGATTATAACACGCATTGTCCATGAAAAAAAGGGACAATTTATACCCAAAGTAAATATGAGTTAAGGGAGAGAAGAGGATCAATAAGAAACCATTGTTAGCTGCATTGCCCTAGTCAAAAAGGGGCAGTTTGTAATGAAGCCCTTATTGTTTAGTCCTGGCAGGCGAGTCGACCAGGAAGAAAAGAAGCTGAAGTACTGTACCTTTGGTAGAAGGTTGTGGTTGAAGTAGAAGATGGAAAAGAATTGCAATTCCAAAACTGTGTTTTAATGAACCGCTGTATAACCATCCTGACTGAAGTAAAACTGTTGAATTGTTTATTCTGATTAATGTGTTGTTTCTAAAGAAGAAATGTAACTGATTGGTCTCCTGAGAAAGTAATCTCTTTGTCATTGGATTTTCAATTTGATATGTGAAGAAAGAGACTTTGATTTGCCAAGTGGAAACTGTAATAACTATTAACCTTGTGGACACAAGGAAGTCCCTTTGCTAAGTGAAGGACACATTGAATACGAAGTTCTGTATATTCCACTTCAAATTGAACTTGAATTAACAGATTCTAAATTGATCTAGGGGAAGGGGATTCAACCATGATCATAAGAGTTCTTGTTTTCTTTTGCTTGTATGTTGAAGATGCCAAATTACTCCTATATGATTTTGTTGTATGTATTCGTGTGAGGGACAGACATTTATGGACACTAGATCATTTTCCTTTTAGTATTATAGTATTAGTTTGACAGGCACAGAATCTTGTTAGGTTAGGGAGAGATAGGCGTTTTTCACACCTTTAACTATTCAATAAATTAAGTATTGAGATAAAACTTCACCTATGTGTCCGTCTCCCATGTCGGACTACTCACAGTAGGTAGCTCTGGGAATGGATAGGGTTTGAGGTTTCGGTGAAGTTATTGGACCACCTAATCCACCCACTACTGGTCAAACCCCCGTGACACAATCTCCATCCTTCTGTAGGGCCGACTCTTGGCTGACTGGTAGGACGCTTTCCCTGCATTTTATGAACAATGTACTTCTGGTCAACCGGGGTGTTCTGCCACGCTTCCTCTTGTTCAGCTTTCCTCTCACCCACCAGCCACCAGCTTTCAGTTGTATAGCATTTGGCGTGCTGCCTCCCTGTGGGATGACTATTCCCTTCTTTGTTTCTGCTTTCTCCACAGCCAACCAATCATCCAAGCATCTGTGCTCTCAACCCTCATTCTTGTCTGCAGAGATTCTGAGGTATAAGGACTGGAGCTTGGTGGACAATGTCTTGGGACAAATTCCTTTCTGCTCAAAGGCTGGTCACCTAGGTCATTCATGCCTTCTGGTGGCTTAGGTCCTCAGCTTGGTGTTGGGAGAGAACTCTGGATCCTTTCATCTGCCCTACTTCTTCTGAAATTGATTTCCTGCTTTATTTAGCCCAGGCAGGCACGTGGATTGGCACTATGAAGGTGTACTTGGCTAGAATCTCAGTCTTTAAAAGGGCGCCTGAAAAATACTCTTTTTTCACAATCCCCATTTATACACAGTTTTTGTTGGGGGTTTGTGCAACCTATTCCCCAATCCAGTTTGTTGTCTCTTGGTGTGACTTGCATTTAGATGAGGCTTTTCTTATGGAAGTTATGGTTGAGCCCTTACATTCAGTTTCATTAAGATTGATTACTCTTAAGGTGATTTTCCTGATAGACATCACTTGAGTGAGCTCCATACATTATCTGTTAATCCTATTGTGTTTTCCTAGGAGAAGGTGACTTTGAAAGTGAGGCTATCTTTCCTACCCAAGGTCATGTCGGACTTTCATCTCTCTCAGAAGATCCTTCTTCTTGTACTCCTCGCTCCATCTCAACATCTAAGATAGAGGAGCAATTCCATCGGCTGGACCTGTTGTGGGCTCTCAGCTACTACATCTCTCGAACAAGTGATATCATAAAAGATGGCCAGCTCCTCGTGAGTTATGCTGGTGCATATGCTGGCAGGCCTGTGCCTAAATAGACCCTGTCAATGTGGATCATCCCCTACATCTCTGAATGCTGCAGTGTGGCTTGGAAGGATGTCCCTGATGCTCTCGGGGGTCATCCCATTAGAGGCGTGTCTGCCACCTCTGCTTTGCAGAAGGTTGGGGCGCCTGTCTTGGGCATATGTCAAGCGGTTATATAAGCTTTGCTGCACACATTTGACAAACATTACTGACTGGAGTCCCTGTTGGGGCAGGGCATTTGCTTTGGTTCAGAAGTCCTAGAGGGTTTGATGGTGTAGGTGGCGTGTTCTCACTAACCTTTCTCCTCCAGTTTTATGTACTGCTGTGGGAGTCTATTAAAGATGATGAATCTATGGGTGGAAGTAATCCATTAGAAGAATAAATGACTTGCCTTTCGTGAATATTCCTTCTGATGGTTGTTTCTCCCACAGAATCCTCATCGCCTTCCCTACCTGCCCCTCTTGGCAGATCGTTTGCTCACAACATCAGTTATGTGGTCACTCAGCTGCTGAGTTGTAGGTATAAAGACATCACTGAGGTCATGGGAAGTGTCGGTGCCATGAATGCTACCCCCAACATCATATCTGGAATGTGGCATGCATCAGTGCAGGGCAGAGTCATTGTGGATCCATGCTACAACCACTGATAGAGAACAAATACGTGAAGACAGCTGGTGCATGCCAGAGAAAATGTAATATAATGTAATGTAAAGTGATCTTTCATGGCGCCTTTCTGCCAATAATGTAAGCCTTACTGCGCATGGCTCTGTAAGAAAGGAGGACAAGGGAGTGTTGGTCAGATAGAAGGAAGGCAGATACAGAAACCTTTGGTGTTGATGCAGGTCTGAAGTACCCGTTACCTGTGTGCCGATATGAACATCTCTTATGTTGTTTGTGGTTGTTACCGACCAGACAGATTAGTAGGTAAGCCTTAGGTGCAGCCCTCCGATTGTGGAGTACAACAATTGACAGCATGGTGGTTGACAGAAGATGGTATGGTCTGAATCTTTTAGGTACACTAGACCTGGTGGTCATCTGAAGGAGTGTGTAAGGTTGGAAGAATTTAATAGTGAGGACTTAGTTTAGGGATGATGGGCAAGAGAGGGATGAGGGTGGGGAGAGTGAGCTACTGTTGCTTCTTGGCTCGTGTTGTAGATTTCACTGAGATTAAAGTGTGGACCAGTGTCACGCAGCAGAGGTTCCACAAATCAGATTGGTTTCCCACAGATGGTAGTACCAATAGTTTTGAAAATTGCTTCTCATAAAATAGCTCAGGTTTTTAGTCGGTTGTAAATATTTTTCATTTCTTTCAAAGTGGTTGGTTGAAAAGCCAAGTCATTAGATGTTTCCTGTAAACCAGGTGGCGCACTTCCAGGCAGAGTGAAAAAGAGGCTACTTGTTGTTTCTTGTTCAAATTGTGGACTAGTACTAGTGCTGCTTGTTGAAATAGTGGACTAGTACGAGGGCCCCGTCTGTGGTATAAACAATGGGTGATGCACAAGATCTTGAAATCAACCCTTTTTTGATGGGTAGTCCGTGGATAGCACGTAATGCCAGTGTGATATGTTCAAATAGCTTCATTCTGAGAAGTTATCTTGCCACTCCAATGTAAAGTTATCTTGCCACTGCATTGTAAAGTTTGCTCATCAGCTAATATAGGATTCCCGAGATATAATATTTGCATAGTCAAGTTTGGATAATATTAGAGAAATTATGACTATGGCCTTGTGAGTTAATGTTAAGCAGGGTAAAATGCGGTGTAGCATGCACAGCTGGCAGAAACAGGATCAAGAGTGAGGGTGTTGTCCATTGTTGTTCCAAGATTCCTTACTGTGGTTGAAGAGGTTGGGCAAGGGCTGTGAGTGATCTCAATCCAGCACTCCAACTAAGTCAATGCCTAGTATGGGACACCCAATGGAAACCCTTATTTATATATTTTTATGTCAAAAGTTATTTTAATTCTGGACGATATACCCTTATATAACACCCCTCTCTTTGAATCCCCCCGGCCACACTGAGCCAAGAAGTAGGCTTGTTTTGCAAATTAGAAGATTTATTTTGAAGAATTGAACAATATATAGATTACACTTTTATAAATATGAATAACATCTTAATATCACACTTATGAATATTTATGCAATGATCAGCAATGGGTAATATTACAATATCAACAATATCTTTAATCAATTGGGAGTAGGAATAGGAAGAATAATGTAGCAGAGAATACTTTGTATGGTTCAAGGAAATCCAATGATAGGAAAGAATGCAACACAGAAATAAGACTTGATATGACTTCAATCAAAAGGTAATATGATCACTCTTTCCCTCTGTTACTACTCACTCCCCCCTAATGTGCAATATGGAGATATGGAATGAGGACACACAGGTTTCAGGAATAACAATCAACAATGCAGTTCAATCCCAATTCCCCCAGCAAGCTTAGAGGGAACAGTAATGATTTCAAAACAGGTCAATTGCTTTTAGATGTGGTTTGAATTGGATGGGAAAAATGCTAAAATGATTTTAATTCGCTAAATTGAATTCAGAACTAGTGAGAGTGGCTATGGATTGGTTCAGGTCAACACTAGCAATGATTGTGTTGTGATCTTGATGGTCGTGTAGATGAAGATACCTCCGTCCCCAAGTACCACACTGGTAAGAACAAAATCACTACCAATGCAATTCTTGAGGCCACAGGTGTGGAGTGCCGTCAAGCTGGAACCAGGAACACCGGAAGGACCCCCTGACCACTGTAAGGCTATGAATGATTAGGGCAGACAGTAACAATGATCACAATAGAATATGATGAAAGAAGCTAAAGGGCTTACCCAAATGTGCTGGTCAGGATGCCTCAAAGGGGTAGGGGAAAACAGAAGGGTCCTTGTGGGCACTCTTGATGGAGAACACCTATAGGTCAGGTAGCCAGTGGATGATCCGTAAACAATCCGTTAACAGTCCAGGGTCGAAAGCCAAGAAAACAATTGCCAAAGTCCAATATCCAAAGTTCAAAAAGTTTGTGCAAAGCCAAAGGTCGTGATGCCTGGAGATCAAGTAGGAAGAAACCAAAAGCAATCAGTACAACGTTCCGTGGTCGAAGAAATCAGAATCCTTAGCGAGATCCAAAAATGCCGTGCAGCACTCCGAAAAGCAGCTGTGAAGCGTTTGTTCCGCGTTTCCCCTGTCCTTTTGACTGCGTTGAATTGAGCACGTGATGCAGTCACGAGGGAAACGCGGAGCCGCGTCACGTGACCCTCGACGCTGCACGGGGAGTCTGCCGGCGATTGGCCACCTGTTGCCGGCGTTTGGTCACCTGATTGGAAGCACTCCGTGGGTTGGATCGTAGTCTGCGGGCACCTGTGGACGGGCGCCGTCCCGGAGAGAAGCACCATGGCAGATTCCAATGCAGGAAAGGTCGTAGCCGTCCCTGGTAATTCAGTTGCTGAGTGCGGTGAGAATCATGGGGAACACGCCCGATGAAGCGTGCAGGGTTAGGGGTGGCGGACGTGAGTTTGGAAGGCTGTCTGGCAATGGTGTGGCAGGGAGGAGGCGTGACAGATTGTAGAATGATTAGCAGATGGAAAACGAAATTCAGAAGTTGAAATCAAGAAATAGCTATTTTATATGGAGTGAAATTGAACCAAATGCAAATTCGCGGCAACTTTTCCACATGCGAGAAACGCGATTACGGAAGAACTATAAGGAATTGGAATGTCGTTTTGGGTTCTAGGACGTACGTTTCAGAAGTTACAGAGGTTTTAGTGAAGGTAGATTTTTCTCAAAAAGGTTCAAGATTTTACAAATGGGATTGCGCTTTAAAGATTAGGAACTAAGATGAAGTTATACTAAGGGACTATGAAAGTGCAAGATACCCAACGGGACAGCCACCAGAACAGGGCGCCTTCCGCTCTGACTTCTGTCTGCCAGGACACTTGACTTTCTAAAGAAAAATATCAGCGCACAGATGATTATCACTACAATTCTCACAGACTATATGATGAAAAGTATTCAGGATGGACACAAGATTCTATAATGCAGTTCTGGATAGGTTGAAATGGATTGAATAGGATTACTTTAAACTAAGAGTTGACTATGGACAGTTCTATACTAAATACTCACTACTATGGCTTTGGAATGGAATGGGCCCGTCAAAGATCTGGTCAAGGCTTTGGCTGGGATTCGCTCGCCACCGGACAGGTCTCAGGTGCTTGGTTCTACTCTCAGCAAGGCCCTCTGGTCTGCACGCCTTGGACTGGATCTGACGGGTTCTGGGTTACAGCTTTGCTGGACTGATCTGAATGTTGGGTTCTTGGCCAGAAGCAGCAAAACAGCTCAGCCAGGCTGTTGAATGGGTTAGGCCCCGGGGAAGTTTAGGGGTTAAAATCAGATTGCTAGATTTTAAAGGCCCACTGAGAAGGGTGCAGCTTTTTGGGTTAGGCCTCTGCTTCAGGGTTTTGGAGTCTGGTTCTGGTGTCTGGTTCTTCCTGCAGGGTGCTTCACCAGTGGATCAGTGATGAGTGAATGTGTGTGTCTTCTGGGTCCTCAACAGTCCCTATTTATCCATTTTCCAAATTGGGTGGGGAGGCTGATTGTCTATGCCCAACCCTCTAAGAATTCCCCCTCTCCTGATTTGAGAAAGGAACAGTGTGTCATGATGTGTCATGATGTGTCATGTTTATGGCTTAGGGAGAAAACCTCCCCTTTGTCTCTGTGCAGTATATCTTATTTTTCATAAAAAACATATTTACAATATGCACAACTTGTCCATAATACATATTTACATGATAGATTGACTAAGGTACGTTTCTGTCAAAGTCTCATGTTACTACGAGTTTTGGTTCACAAATGATATTTTTTCGCGCTTTTGGTTGGTTCCACATTTTCGGATCTGTACAATTTTTTACAAACACATGCACATACCCTCTGGGCATACTTCTGTAAATTTTCATCTTCATAGCATAATCACAATAGCTACAATATTAACATTTTCGTGGTTCAGTCTCAGAACATCGCACAGATTCCAGATTAGTTTTAAACTGTGAGCGACCTTTTAATTTTTAATAATCTCTAAGTTTCATATTTTTGTCAGTTCGGTACAATATTTTATAAGTCTTTTCCTTAAACATATATTTACTCCAGTTTCAAATCCACATTTTCAGTCTGGCCTGCCTGCAAGGTCTTGGCTGATCCAGAGAGTAACTTGAGCTCCTTCCTGCCAGGGCCGGTGTCTATTGACGCCCCAAATTAGCATTTCCATTCAGTTCAAGGGAGTCCTTTGTCTGCTAGCAGGACAACAGGCTAAACGTCCCCCTCCCAGTTCCTTTCACACCAGCCTGCCGGTTTCTTAGCAGAGGAGGGGGGGAAGATTCTTTTGGTGGGTAGAAGGTGTGGAATGTCTTTGAAGCTCATTGTGGCTAACTTTAACTTTTAAACACAATGGGCCTCATTACGAGTCCGGCGTTAACCAAAGCGGTAAAACCGCCTGGTTAACGCCAGACTCGTATTACCATTCCGCCTCCGTGATTCCCGGAATTACTGGGGCATTACAACCCCGGTTTTCCGGGAATCACGGAGGCGGAATGGTGTAAATCCCCATTCCCATTGAGTCCTATGGGACTCGATGGAAATGGGGATCATGGAAACACCGGCAGCATCTCGTAATGCTGCCGGTGTTTCCTCGTCTGCCTGCATGCGGGAGGTGTTAAACCCGCCAGGTCAGACCTGGCGGGAACATCACCTCCCGCCTGCAGGGGTCGGACTCAGGCGGTCCGGAAACAACGGTGCCGGCGGGTTTACCGCCACCGTTATTTCCGGACCGCCTGGGTCGTAATGAGGCCCAATGTCTGAAATTGCCTTGTCCTAAAATATAAATTACATTTTTAACAAATAAATAATCCAATTTATTAATTCAAGCCTTTTTAAAATATAGTTTTGAATTGTGTACACATCTCAGGCTTCTGATAGCAAGTCTTTCTTTGGCATATTTAGCTTTTGAGACACAAGTTTCACCTGTCAGATGTAGAGATCTCCAGCGTCTGACAGAGGCGAGTAACAGTATTGCACCCATTTTTAACAAGATTTTCCAAGCAAGCAATCTTCAATGTGGATTTTCTTCTGATAAGTGTACTTCTGTGGACATTGTATTTATGTGGATTCTTGAAGTAGAATGATGTTTAACACCCAACAAGGAGGTTGGATCTTTTGGGTGGTTTGTGAGCCATGATTTATGCAAATTTTGACAACCAAGAAAAACGGATTTTCACACAGCTGTGTGTTTCTTTTGCAGTCAGCCTTACTCTGTGGGCAGCCAAATGATGGGTTTTGGCAGTGGTCTCCTGTGTTACCACAAAAGTGGATGGCGGCCTATTTTTCAGATTTTTACTGCACACTTTTAGGTGATTTTTCTAGTGAGCAGCATGCTTTCCGGCGGCCATGCTGATGTTCCGGATGCAAGCAATGCACAGTAATGTTGCAGGGCCTGGACTAGTGGTTGAAACATCCCACAGGGCCCATCTCGTCAGGCTAAGGGGTTTTGGTGGAGTTAGAGCCTCTTGAATTACAGAGCATAAGTTATCTTTTGTTAGAGTTGAGTACATTATTTGTGTGTCATCAGTGTAGCTGTAGCAGTAGCAGTGGATACCATATTTATTGATGATGTCTAATAGTGGTGTTATGTAGATGTGGAAAATAACAGGTGAGAGTGTGGTTCTTTGGGGTACTCTGCAGGTAAGTTGGTGAGGACAGCAATTGTAGGGGCCCAATACACTGGTTTCTGTTCTACTTATGAGGAGGCAGGTGATATAGTGTAGTGCTGTTTCTTTAATATCAATATCTTCCAGTCTTTTTAGGAAGATCATGTGACTGATGGTGTCTAAAGTGACTGAGATATCTAGCAGGATGAGTTTTCCTCCACATTGTTTTAAGTGTATCCCAGGTGTATCCCAGATGGAGCACAGAGCTGATTCTGTACTCCTATTGTGAACTGATTCTGTACTCCTAGAAGGTCTAAATATGTGCTGTCCTACATTCAGGAGTTGGTTTGTTTTCGAAGAAATCCCAGAGTTGACGATATAAGAATTTATCCAGGGGTTTTGCCATGAAAGACATGTTTGAGATGGGGTGATATTGCTGGCTCTGTCATATGGGTCGGCTGTGGGCTTTTTTTAGCAAAGGCCTGATGTATGTATGGGGCTCTTCCATACGGATTGAGTCTTTGAGAAGGAATAGGAAAATGTGTGCCAAGTCTGGAGATGTCATGAAAGATGTGTAAAGATTGGGGTACCTGGATCCTCAGGAGATCCTGATGAACTGCAAGAGTAAAGGGTAACTTGTATGTTGTCTGCAGACAGAAGGCGGAAAAACACTATAGAGGAGATTGTGGGAGGTGTTGGTGGGATCCTGTTTGCAGCATGTGGAGGGGAACAGCCTTTATTGTCAATGTGATCCTGGATATCGAGGATCTTGAAGTGTGCAGTGATCTGGTCACATAGCTCTTGTGTAGGGGTAGAGGTTGCTTCATAGGCTGTCAGGCTTTTGAATTCCCTGATGATCTTATACTTTTCCCTTTCGTTGTGATGTTATGTTATGAAATTGTGATTTCTACCACGCACCACTGCCATTTTCATGGTCTCCAGGCACTTTAGCAGATCGGAAACGAAGGAGGACTGGGAGGGCTTAGTTAGTGTGATAGAGAGGAAAAGCACTAGAGAGCTTGATGTGCTGTTGGTAGCTTTGGTTTGGAAAAAAATCAGTCACTGTCTGCTGGGCTTGCTTTTAGTTGGCAAGGGTTAAGTTTAGTTTTCCATACTGCATTATGTTTAGTTGGATGTTGCTGAGTGTGTGCATTTCGTGGTGGCTTTAGGTTTCTGCTGCAATAGAGATATGTGTGTGTTTTGCTTGGTGTTTGACATTGAGCATGCAGGATATCGGAACGTTTTTAGTAGGGTTAGTTAGTGATGCTGGTAGTCTGTGCTCTTCTATGCACTGGTAATGTTGGTCTGGCAGGGTTCATATTGTTCTATGGTGGTTTCTGTCAACATTTTATATTTCATTGGGGCATCCAAGTTTTGGTTCATTAGGTCATTATGATCAGGAATTCTGTTTCGAGGGGATTGGGTCCTCTGACGTATTCCATATCTATGACATGTAATCACCACAGCTGTGCTGCTTCGGAAACTTTTTTCGGCGTCTGCGTCCTGTGTCGATGACGTCGATGCGCCGTCGTCGAGGACCTCCTCCGATGTCCGACGTCATCCGATGTGATAAGTAGGACGCACGACGCCCGTAGCCTCAGTTCCGTTTTTTCCGCGAACGTGTTGCTTTGTGAATCTCACTCGACTCTTTGGAGTTCTGTTCTTCTCGGTTCTTCGAACCTGTTCATTTTTGTGAAAATCCTTTGTGTGGAGATGTCTTCTACTTCGTCTTCGACCCCGCGTCCGGGCTTCAAGAAGTGCAGGGAGTGTGGGTCCAAGATGTCGGTGACGGACTCGCACAACGCCTGCCTCTGGTGCCTCGGGGAGGCCGACGACACGGATGACTGTATCGACTGCCAGTCGCTCACGTCCAAAGCCTTACGCGAACGTAAGAAGAAGTTGTCGGTAGGTCAGGTGTCCAAGCCCCGGAAGTCGAAGTCTGTGGGGCTTTCGACGGATGATTCGAGAGGAGACTCTCCACGTCATTGTCGGAAGTCTCGTGGGTCTCCTTCTAGGAGTCGGTCTCGCCACTCCTCAGCCTCTTCGAGGTATTCTCGGAAGCGCCGACACCGGTCGTCTTCCAGGTCCTCTTCGGAGGACTCTGCCCGGCACGTCGCTTACCTCACCAGCTGTGCGACGCCGGAGGAATGGGCTTCCTTCGGGAAGAAAATGCTGGCGATTCTTGAGTCGCAGGGTACTAAGCCGTCCGCGCCCCCGAGTGGGGTCGGTCGTGAGAGGTCAAGAGACACCGCTTGCAAGAGTGGTCGGCACGAGTCACGGGAGAGGTCCCGTTTGGACAAGGGAACTCATTCTCGACATACCCGTTCCAGGTCCCGGTCCTCGACGCGTTAGAGGCCGTGTGCACCTGCGATGTCTTCGAAGAAGACGTCGACGTCTGAGGCGTCAAGGGCGTCGACAGGCTTTCTCGAGGCTCCGGCTCCGCGGAAGTCGTCGAAGCCGTCGACGGTCAGGTCGTCGAAGGACACGCTCGGAGCTCCGGCTTCTGCATCTGCATTACTCGACGTCAACGCCGATCCTCTCGGCGCCGATGCCTGTTCTCTCAGCGCCGATGCCTGTTCTCTCAGCGCCGATGCCTGTTCTCTCAGCGCCGATGCCTGTTCTCTCGACGCCGGTGCCGATTCGCTCAATGCCCTCGACGCCTTTCGAGGCCGGGGTGTCGGAGGTACCCCGTGGCACGGGAGAACCCCCTAGGAAGGCTCTGGTTAAGAGCAAGCACTCTCGGGTGCCTTCTTTTCACCACCTGGAATATATTTCAGAGGCGGATGAGGATTCTGATGGCCTGGTTCCTAGTCAGGTTCCAGATGAAATTGTCTCGGGCCATAGTCAGTTTGACGATTTGAGGCAGTCACTGCATGATGCCAGTGGACTGAACACCTCTCCGGAGGTGGAGTTTTGTAGGCCTGAGCCTGGCTCTCATGCCGATTCCTCATACCGGCGCCTTGTGGCTAGGGTTTCTGAGTACTTGGGATGGTCTGCTCCCCCAGGGGAGTTTGTGCAGGATGATCTCACAGACATCCTTGATGTTGGTCCCCCAACTGACCCGGTACTGCCATTCCATATGGCTTTAAAGAGAAGGGTGGCGGCGGCTTGGACTGCTCCGGAGAGTCTCCCGGCGGTGGGCAGGTCCTTGTCGCGAAAATACCGTCCAGCCAGTAGCGACCCCTGCTACTTGACCAGGCACCCCACTCCGGAGAGTTTGGTGGTGCAGGCGGCCACGGCCCCGGCAAAGCAGGCGTCGTACCATACCATCCCTCCTGATAGGGACGACAAACTTTTGATGGCTGGGCGAAGAAAGTGTTTTCTTCTGGTGTTATGGCGCTTCAGGCCGCCAACTCCATTTGTGCCTTGTCTCGTTTCACACACACTCTGTGGAACTGTGTTGCGTTAGCGGCTGAACATATTCCCGAAGAGGAAGAACGGGATGGTTTCCTTGCTATGGTCCAGGATGGTAAGGATGCCAAGTGTGAGTCCGTTCAGTCTGGTTTGGACTTGGCTGAATGCATCAGCAGGTCCATGGCGGCGAGCACCGTGATACGCAGGTTTGCGTGGTTGCGGAAGTCGGGGTTTGCTCCTGATGTGCAGTCCCGGCTCCTCAACATGCCCTTTGACGGTGAGCACCTTTTTGGCAGCAAGGCTGACAAGAGCCTTGAGAGGTTGCAGACCTCAAAAGCTGCATCGAAGTCGTTGGGCGCTGCAGTTCGCCAACCTCCGCCTTTTCGTCCTAGGGGACAGCAATAAGGGGTGGTTCCTTTTGCTATTACTCATCCTTCAGTAAAGCGAGAGGAGCTGGCAGTCAAAGAGGCCAACGCAGGGGTACCAGAGGTGGACGACAGGGTACCCGTGGTGCCAAGGCCGCTCGGGCAGTTGCCTCTTTGCCCTCAGGTAACGCCGCAGCCGCTACCACTCAGTCATGAGGCCATGCCCCATGGTTCGCCGGTTGGGGGAAGGCTGGCGCAGCATCTTGTAGAGTGGCGTGCCATTACTTCAGATGTGTGGGTTCTGGAGATCATAACCTACGGCTACTGTCTTCCCTTTCGGCACAGGCCTCACGACAATCCACCGGGGAACCTCTCTTTGCAGAGTCCGGATCCGCTCCTTGCGCAGGACATTCAAGCCCTGCTGGAGAAAGGCGCCATAGAACTGGTGCCTGTAGCGGAGAGGAACAACGGATGGTATTCCCCTTATTTTTTGATTTCGAAGAAAGACGGGGGATTGAGACCCATCATGGACTTGCGCGGTTTGAACAAACTCCTCAGGAAGGACAAGTTCAAGATGGTTACTCTCTCTCAAGTCCTCCAGGCCCTTCAGCTTCAGGACTGGTTGGTGTCACTCTTCCTCAAGGATGCTTACTTCCATGTGCTGATCCATCCCAAGCACAAGAAGTACCTGAGGTTCGCGGTTGGCGACTCGCACTTTCAGTTTCGGGTCCTGCCGTTCGGATTGACCTCCGCCCCGAAGGTTTTCACCAAGCTCATGGGGGTGGTGGCAGCGCATCTCAGGCAAGGGGGGATTCACGTCTACCCCTACCTGGACGATTGGTTGATCAGGGGGAGCTCTCCCGAGCAAGTCCTGGATCATCTGTCCGTCACCTGCCACTCCCTTCACAGGCTGGGCTTCTCCCTCAATTTAAAGAAGTCCCATTTGACGCCAACACAGCGGCTCCAGTACATCGGAGCAGTGCTCAACACTTCCCCGGGGCAGTGTTTTCCTCCCCAGGTGAGGGCTCTTCACATTCAGCAGATGGTGCACAAGTTTCAGCATGCCCAGACGGTCCCAGCGTTCGAGTTCTTGAGGTTGCTCGGCCTCATGGCATCCTGCATTCTTCTGGTGCCAGAGGCTCACCTGCGGATGAGATCTTTGCAGTGGGCACTCAAGACGCAATGGTCGCAGTCCTCCGGCAGGATGTCAGACCCGGTTCAGGTGCCGCCCTCGGTCGCCCGGGACCTTATGTGGTGGGTCGTCGAAGGCAACTTGATGTAGGGGGCTCCATTTTGGCTTCCCTGGCCGGAGGTGACGATCGTGACGGATGCATCCCTCACGGGATGGGGAGCTCATGCCAACGGGCTGACAGTCAGCGGTCGTTGGTCTCCGTCGGAGTCCAGACTCCATATCAATCTGTTGGAGCTGAGAACCGTCAGGCTAGCCCTGAAGGCTTTTCTGCCGACTGTGCGAGGAAAGAGTGCACTACCTCAACAAAAAGGGGGGGCAGGGTCACTTCCTCTGTGCAGGGAGGCGATGCAGCTCGAGTTCTGGGCCATCCAGCAGGAAGTTTCGATCTCGGCAGTTCATCTGGCCGGAGACGAATACGTGACGGCGGACGTTCTGAGCAGGCAGAGCACGATCTCTCACGAGTGGGAGTTGGCTCAGGAGATTCTCCTGGAGATCTTCGCCCTTTGGGGGACCCCTCAAGTGGATCTCTTCGCCTCCAGCGTCAACCGGAAGTGCGAAAGGTTTTGCTCGTGGGAATTTCCTCCAAAAGGAGCCTTAGGAGACGCGTTCGTGGTGGAGTGGTCATTCCCGCTGCTGTACGCGTTTCGTCCAGTCCCCGTCATCCCGCAAGTGATGCAGAGGTTACGGAAGTTCGGTTCCCGGATGATCCTCATTGCTCCGGCGTGGGCTCGGAGGACGTGGTACCCGGACCTTCTCGACTTGTCCATCTGCCCTCCACGTCGTCTTCCCTACCGAGACGATCTGCTCTCACGGGAGGGGGGTCAAGTTCTCCATCCAGAGGTCAGATCCCTCAACCTTCACTCTTGGCTTCTGAAAGGTTGAGGTATAAGGATTGGGACCTCCCTGAAGACGTGATGGAGGTGTTGCTTTCGGCCTGAAGGCCAGCAACAAAGTCTCTGTACCGTTGCCGTTGGTGTAAATTCTGCGACTGGTGCAGAGTTCAGAATGTGGATCCTTTTGCATGTGACATCCCCATGGTTCTGTCCTTTTTACTTTCTTTGGCCCACAGGGGCTTGCAAGTGGGTACCATTAAAGGTTACCTGGCGGCGCTGTCCATCTTTAAGCGCTCGTCTGAGGAGTGTTCTTACTTTAAAATCCCTTTAATTTCACAGTTTCTGAAAGGGCTCACTAATGTGTTCCCTCCGTCACCTTTCCTGGTGCCCGGTTGGGATTTAAACCTTGTTCTTAAATTTCTTATGGGTGCTCCGTTTGAGAATTTACATTCTTGCCCTTTGAGGCTGTTAACTCTGAAAACTGTGTTTTTAGTTGCGGTTACTTACGCTCGCAGAGTGAGTTACAGGCACTTTCAGTTAAGCCACCCTTCACTGTATTTCACAAGGACGGGGTTGTCCTTAGAGTTCGTCCTTCTTTTCTCCTGAAGGTAGTGACGGAATTTCATTTGGCCCAGAAGATTGTTCTTCCGGCATTCTATCCTCCTCCGCATCCTGGTAAGGAAGAGGAGAGGCTCCATAGGCTTGATCCTAGGAGAGCTTTAAGCTTTTATGTTTCACGCATTGCCGGGTCAGAGTGGACAATCAACTCTTTATTGGTTACGCTGGAAAGCGTTTGGGGCAAGCTGTGACGAAACAGACTTTGTCTCGCTGGATTATTTTGGCCATCTCGGAGTGTTACCGCTTGGCGGGTAAGGGCCCACCGGCTGGCTTGCGGGCCCATTCTTCCAGGTGTATGGCTGCATCTACTGCCCTGTTCCTATTCGCAACATCTGTGATGCAGCCACCTGGGCTTCAGTACATACATTTGTACGTCACTATTCCCTCGATTCCACCCGAGGACAGGATCTGGCCTTTGGCAAGGCGGTCCTTTGCTCTGCTATTTGATTGGCAATTCTAAATTTTGATTCTAAATTCTTTCCCTCCTCCTTGCTCTGGTACTGCTTTGGGAGTCTGTCATAGATATGGAATACGTCGGAGGACCCAATCCCCTCGAAGAACAAGTTACTTTCTTACCTGGTAACGTTCTTTCGATGGGATGGTCCGACGACGTATTCCATATCGCTCCCTCCCTGCCTTCCCCGCTGCAGAATTTCTTTTGCGATTGCAGCTTACGTTCCGCAAGGCTTTGTGTCTGACTGGCAGTTGACTAATGTCACACGTTCTGGGGGAAAAAACTACAACTGAGGATACGGGCGTCGTGCGTCCTACTTATCACATCGATGACGTCGGAGGAGGTCCTCGACGCCGGCGCATCGACGTCATCGACACAGGACGCAGACGCCGAAAAAAGTTTCCGAAGCAGCACAGCTGTGGTGATTACATGTCATAGATATGGAATACGTCATCGGACCATCCCATCGAAAGAACGTTAGCAGGTAAGAAAGTAACTTGTTCTTTTATCTGGGTTGAGTTTATGTCTGTTGGTACTCATTCAATGATTTGTTTCTGTGAGGCAGTTGATAAAGGTTGCTTCTTGTTATTCACTAGTGCAGATTTTGTAGATGATGTGTGCCATCTGGATGGTGGCCCGGAATCAAGGGTGCCGGTAAGCTTACCAGCGCCCTTGTTTCTGAACTGCCACACTAGGAGTCTGCCTGCCTGCAGGGGCTGTTGTGCCCTGCAGGGTCTGACCTGCTGGGCGCAGCGGCTACTGCAGGCAGACTTTTCATGGAAGCACCGGCACCAATGCTTCCTTCTCCCCACTGGGGAGTTACCAAAGCCACTATCTGACTTCCCGCGGCACCGGGACTTATAATGTTCCGGTGGCACTGGGAAGTCAGGCGGCAGCGTATTCAGTGTTTCCGGGTCAGCAGCAACTCGCCGGTAGCACCGGTGGGTTACCTCTGACCTCGGAATGAAGCCGCGTGTCTTTTGATGAGGTTGATGAGAGGTCATTTAGATGTTGGAGAGCAGTGGTGATAGCAATGACCCTTGTGAACATTTGCAGGTTGTGGTGTGGTGAGTTAAAGGGTTTAGCCACATTGTTTCTGTTCTTTCTGCTGGGAAGTATGTTAACCATAGTACCCCTGTGTTGCCGATTCCTATTTCTTCAAGTCTTTTGATGATTATTTCATGGTGGACTTTCTGGAGGGTCTGATGATAGATCTCGTAGTATTAGTGCCAATGTGACGTTGGACTCTGCATGTGTTTTTAGATCAACCCAAATGGATATTAATGTTGTTTCTGCTCCTCTCATGGCTCTGAAGCTGGCTTGTGCCTGGCCTAATATCCGATTGTTTTCTATGTGTTCCAAGATTGACTGTTAAATGTAGCTTTCTAGGAGTTTTACGCTGTACTGGATGTTTGAAATTGGTTGGTAGTTGGTTAGGCCTTCCATGTCTCCCAATTGGTTTTAAGGAGTGGCTTGATGAATGTCGATTTGAAGGCTCATTTCCTGTGGCTAGTGAATGGTTTAAGAGGTTGCAGATGTATTCTGCAGGTGGATTTTGGGTGCGGATGGTCTTGTACATATCTGGTGGGCACGGTTCTGATGGCGAGCCGGCTTTGTTACTTTTGTTCACTAGGCTTGTAAACGTTTCTGTCAAAATGTGTCAGTAGTGGTTTAGTCTTTGTGAAGGCATCATGAAGTACGACAAAGACAACAGACTTCAAGTTCAAACAAAAAGGTATTTATTGACTTAAATGTCAGGATGGTTGAAGGCCTAACTTGCCCTATGCTATGGAGGGATCTCCCTAGCTGAATGAAACTAAGGAAAGTCTGAGTCAAAGAGTTCAACCGAAAAGTCTGTCTGTGTCCAAAACCTATCCTTGTCCTCAGCTTTAATTCAGCTCCCCTTGCCCAAGCACAAGAAAGTTCCATGAAAAAGTCTCAAAGTTTACCTTTCTCCAGTTAGAGACAATATAGTTCAGAACCAATCCTTCGGGTTCTCTTCCCCAAGTTTCAAGGAAAAAACCAAAACAAAGGGGTCTTGAGACTCCGGTCCCAAGTCAACAAGTGTAGTCCCTTAGGTCTCAGGATTTCCTTCCCCAAGACCTGAATGCCTTTAATTACACTTGTCTTAGACTTTTCAAAAGTCTTTACCAAACACCTGGTCAACCTGACCAACTTTCTGGCTTGCCTCGCCAGCTTCTTTGCAGTGGTTTTGTTGTGCTTGTTTCACAGTGTCCTTAGCTTTCACCATTCAGGGCTCTCTGACCTAGGCACAGTTGTCAGACCACATGGTCCACCAATCACAGGTTATGCAAACAGGTCCCCTGGGCTCCTCACCCCCCACACACACAGGTTACCTGATACTTGTTCCTTCGCACCAAGTCACTGTCACTTGATTACTTTTATGGGGCTCTTGGCTTAGGGTATATTCTTGTGCTCCTCTGGCTTCTCCTTGGTCGCTTCATGGCTCTGCCACCATGTATCACACACTCCTTGCCAACCTGTAGTGTTGCCTCACTGCATTCACTCTTTAAAGTTCACTGTTTGTCTTCCATCAGTCTTCTAAGTACTGGATATCCAGGTTTGGGTTAATTCGTTGTGCCACATATATTTAAAGTTCACTTTCAGTTCTGAACTCAGTGCTCTCTTATGTTCCTTAATTAAGTACAGTATTCAATGTACACTTGTTCGCTTTAATGTTAAATTGCTATTTAATTCAATGCTTAGTTTCTATTTAGTTCAGTATTCAAGGTGCATTGGGTTTGCAATGTTCCCTTTAATTCAGTATTCAATATACATTGGGTTTTCGATGTTCAATTTCCATTTAGTTTGGTATTCAATATACATTGGGTGTTTCAATGTTCAATTTCCATTTAGTTCGGTATTCACTACGCGATTAACTATTTACTCACTTGTGGTCCTTTAGGAGCTCCCCGGTGCCAGAGCGCCTCTCCGACACTCTCCTGCCTTGACTGTATCTTCCTGGTGATTCCCGCAACTTCCTTTCCCTCGGAAAATCGGGAAAACCCACTGTTGCAAGCTCTGCTCGTTTGCTGTGTGCTCTCTGTTTCACACCGGCACCTCTGATGCTTGTTTCCAGTCGCAGACAGCTTCCTCGGCATTCCAGGATACTTAGCAGCTCCTGCTGCACGACCAGACTTTTGGAGGCTCCCAGGCTTGTGGGGAATACACAGCACACTTACATCAGATCCCATAAGTCCTCTGGGACATCTGCGGTGCCCTGGTTCTTTCTCCTGGGCCACCACGGCTGCCTCCTTTTACAGGTCTACTGCTGCTCCTCCACACTCAGGTCTTTCTCTTGCCTCACCTGTCACTCCCTGCCCTGCTGGGTTGGTTTCCCTTTATACACCTGCAGCCCCTTGACAGGCTGCAGGTGTGGAAGTCTGATTAGCCCTGCCTGACCACAATTAAAGGGGCCTGCCTGATCCTTGCAGTTCCTTGCAGGCATCTTCTCTGCCCCAGTACCAAAGTGGTGTAAATGTGTAGTCTTCATCACTCTTAGTTCCCTCTTCTTCACCTCAGTACTTTCAAGTGTTAGATGTGAATATTTGAGGGGAACTGGCTTAAAATAGCTCACAAAGGTTGGGGAAGGGTTGGGGTGGTTGTCCATAGGGAAAGGGGGATACCATGTCTTGCCCAAGGGCACCCCACTCCCAATCCTGAAGGACCCTACACCCAGGTGATCCTCACTCGCTTCTACACCCCCAGGGAAAGGATTCAAGAGCAATGGCCTTTCCCTGGCCACCTGTGCAGAGCATCCAATGGGAGTAGGAGTGAGAATACCCTGAGGTTTCTCACATCTTGCAGTTGGTTCCGGCATTGGCTGGTTAGGGTATTTGTTGGTGTTTTTGGGCATGCTCTTGATGACTTGCTGGAGGGTTGTGATTTTGTTTTTGAAGTGGTCTGCAAGGTAATCGCAAAGTGTTTTGAGGGTGTGGGTGTGTTGTTGCAGGCAGTTGTGTTTCTTTGCTTATTGATGATGTTGAACATCTCTTCCTGGGTGGTGCTTGCACTTGTGATACGGTCATTGCAATTTTCTTTTGCTTGGAGTAATTCGGCTTTGTATAGTCGTATCTGTCTTGGGTACGTGATGTTTGTCTGTTGATCATAGTTTTTCCTCCATTCTTGTTCAAGTTTTCTTCAGGGCTCTGAGGTGATTTGGTTTCTTTAGTGATAGGCTGAATGGGTTTTCCAGTGTGATGTTATCTAGTGTTTTTTGTAATCCATTTTTGGGTTGTCTCAGTTCTTTCTATGATGTTTTATGAGTCCAAAACATTGATTGATGGTTTCTTGGATTCCAGTCTGGTGTTCAGTACTGCAATGCTTATGAATTTCCAGTTTATCTTTTGAATTGGAGCAATTATCGGGAGGTCAGTTAGTATTTGCGTTGGCAGGAGGATCACAAAGGGTATTATGAGGTGGTTGCTCCAGAGGATCTGCTTAAGGGGTGCAGTTGACGGTTGCATACCTGACGGTTACAAGACCCTCTCCGTGCCCAGGCCCAACCGTGCAGGGGGGGTGTAGCCCTTATCTTCCCTGAGTGGATTCCTGCCACTGTCACTCCTACGCAGACCTACTCCTCCTTTGAATGTCTTGTCTGCCGACTCTCTCTCTCTCCTAGCCATTCCCTTGCCGTGGCTACTATCTATCGGCCACCTGGTCAAATCTCCTCCTTCCTCTCTGAGTGGGCTGACCTCTCCTCCTCACTCCTGTCCTCAACCACTCAACTCCTCTTTCTTGGTGACTACAACATCCACTTGGATGCCTCCTGTCCCCCCACTGGACTCTTTCGTGACCTCTGTGACTCTCTCTCACTCTCTATTCTCCCTTCTGGGCCTACTCATTATGCAGGGCACACTCTTGATGCTCTGATCTCTTCTGACCTTCCCCTCTCCGTCCCTCTCTCCACTCCTCTCTCCTGGAGTGATCACTTTCTCCTATCCTCCCACCTCACCCTCCCTACCCCACAGGCAAAGCCACCCTCATCACTGCCACCCACCTTCTCGGTCATCCGACCCATGAAGCGCGTGTCAGTTGAGGCTTTCGCTGCCACCTTCTCACCCCCCTCCCCCTTCGGCTGACTCCCACCCTGACACAGCCCTCTCCATACTCCACTCTGCTATATCTGATACTCTTGATATCCTTGCCCCCGTCATGAGAATCCGCCTGAAGCCCAAAGCCAAATGTAACTCCTGGTATGACTCGGATCTCGTCACCCTAAAACGCAAGTGCAGGATGGCGGAGAGGAAATGGCATGCTTCATGTTCATCCTCTGACAAACTGGCCTGCCGCCTACTCCAAAGGCAATACCGTCTCTCCGTTCTCACCAAGAAGAGAACCCTTATCCAAGCCCGCATCTCTGCGGCATCTAACAACTCGGCCGAACTCTTTAAAATCTGCAAGGAGCTTGCCAATCCTGCTGCAGTCTCTACCTCTCCTGTCCCCTCCCAGGCCCTCTGCACTGCACTGGCCTCTCACTTCATCTCTAAAACTCAGGACATCATGTCCTCACTCTCCTCCTATCACCTCCCTCCCTCTCTTCCCGGCTCTTCCTCCGGCCCTTCTGCAGCCACCCCTCCTCCCTCCTTCTGCCTTTCCCCTTCTTTCTGCTGACAAGGTTTCCAGACAAGTCTGATCCATGAAAGTCTCGTCTAAACAGGTTCACCCCTGTTCCTCCAAAACTATCAAGGACCACATCGACTCCCTGGCTCCTGCCCTGGCTGACTTTTGCAACCACTCCTTCGCCTCTGGAGTCTTCCCATCCCCCCTTAAGCACTCCCTTGTGCACCCTCTTCTTAAGAAACCTCTTCCGACCCCTCCTGCCCGGCTAACTATCGCCCAAACTCCATCACTCCCTTCCTGGGCAAGCTCCTGGAGAAACTGGCCATCTCCCAGCTTAACCTCCATGCTGAATCTGTTGGTAGTCTTCATGACCATCAATCTGGCTTCGGAGCTGCCAGAAGCATGGAAACTGCTCTCCTGAACATCCGTGAGGACCTGCTCCTGAACCTCGACTCCAACACTCCGTGCGTTCTCATTCTGCTCGATCTCTCTTCTGCCTTTGACACTGTCAACCATGCCATCCTGCTCAACCGTCTCCGTGATAACCTGGGTATCACTGGTCAGGCTCTGGCGTGGCTGACCTCTTTCTTTTCCAATCGACCCTCCCAGGTCCAACTGGGGTCTTTCCTCTCTGATATCTTTTTCTCCACCTGTGGTGTCCCCCAGGGATCAAATCTCTCTCCCTGGCTGTTCAACCAGTATCTGGCACTCCTTGCCCACCGCATCGCCGCTCTCTGCCCCAACTTTCAGTGCTATGCGGACGATACCCAGCTCATTTTCCTCCTCCTCTCCTTCCCTCATCTCTGACTGTCTGTCTGCTATCCAGGAATGGTGTGCCGCCAATGACCTCTGCCTTAATGCCAGTAAGACTGAGATTCCACTCATCGGCACACCCACTCCCTCCTTCCCTGCAGCTCTCTGGCCGGCCTCTCTTGGCCCTCTTCCTGCTCCTACCTGCAAGGCAAAAAACCTCAGGGTCATCTTCGACTCCACACTCTCCTTCTCTCCTCATATATCTGACGTCTCTAAGAAATCACACTACCAGCTGCACCTCCTCAGAGGTATTCTTCCCTTCCTCTCCTTCCCCCAGAAGCTCACTGTTTCCCGAGCCCTGGTTCTCTCGAAGCTGGACTACTGTAACAGCCTCTATCTTAATCTGCCTGCCTCCACTCTCCGCCCTCTGCAACTCATCCAGAACAGAACTGCGAGACTTGTCCTTGGCCGCAAGCCCAGGGACCATATCTCTCCAGGACTGAAATCTCTACACTGGCTCCCAGTGGCTGCGAGGATAAAGTTCAAAACCCTCTGCATTGTCCACAAGGCCTTATGGGGCCTGGGGCCTAAATACCTTCAACTCTCTCTTCCTAAATATCTTCCTTCCCGAGCTCTTCGCTCATCCGTCACCAACTCCCTCAGGGTCAGCCGCTTCTCGTAGCAACGAGCTGGGGGTAGATCTCTCTCCGCGACAGGGGCCTCCCTCTGGAACAGCCTTCCTGCCTCCCTGAAACTTGAGGAGAACCATCTCCGGTTCCGTAAGCACCTCAAGACCTTCCCCTTGGCTTCTGCTTTCTCTCTACCTCTCCCCTGCTAAATTCTTCACTGAAACTGCACTGAATCTGCAACAGGGCCACTCTCACCGACCTCGGTCCCGGTCCCAGCCACTTTCCACTTGTACTGCCTCCCTGGCAACCCCTGCACTGCGTGACTTTCTCTGTATCCCTACAGCCCCTCCTTCCCAGCACTTGTCTGCACTTACCTTGCACTTGCCACCAGCTGGCCCTATTTATTTATTTTATTCTACTTACTTGTACTGCACTTCCCCCCTCCTCCTTCCCCATGCACTTTTTCCCTTCCCCCTACCCCTGTACTTGCGCGATCTGAATGACACCTGGCCCAGAAGGATCGTTGTCTGCCTTCCCCTTGTACCCCCCTCCCTGCCTCGTCGCGCCTTGAAACACTTGTGTATAGGCGCGTTACAAATGCCTTATCATATCATATCAGTTGTGACCAGGTTTCTTTTGCAAAAGATTGCATCAAGGGTGTGCCCCGCTGTTTGTGTTGTTTCCTTGCCCATATAATGTAGATGCATTGTTGCTAGTTGATTTGTTAATATTTTTGGTGAGTTGGTATTTTCTTCTAGCCAGATGTGGAAATCTCCTTGCATGATCAGGTGGTCATATTTTATGGTGATGTCAGTGATGACATCCACAAGTGTTTCTGTGACAGTAGGTTGCATATTGGTGGTCTAAGGCTAAGTACAGAAGGAGTGATTTACAGACAGGGATGTTTTGTGGTGGTGCTATTGTCCTTGTTAGGTGATCTTCGTATAGAGTGGTGGAGACCTCTCCCTCTTTTCCTTCTCTGTTGTTTTTTTTCTATTTGAAGGTGTCGGGTAGGGATATGTGTGTGACTACCTTGCCATTTTCAGTCAGCTGAATCAATGAATTTCTTGTAGTGTGCTTTCTTTACTTTGAGTACTTCAGCCCTGTAAAGGCATAATTCTTGCTGGTAGGCAAATTTGCTAGTGTGTGTTTTTTTCTCCAGATTTTCTCCAGTTTGTGATTTTCCTTTTTAGGTAATTTAGGCTTCTTTGGGGCAGTGCTGTACAACGCGGAAATAAACCAGTTGTGAATGTGATGTTGTTTTGCATCCAGAGCGGTTTATGGTCCATCTGTGGTGACAGTAGATTTGGTTGGGTCTAGTCTTTCTAGTAGGGAGTTGATGTGTTGTTCTTTCCCCGGTCTGGTACTGATTGTTCGTTTCTTGAAGGTCTGGCAAGGTGTGGTGTCTCTGTGAATATTGTGAATGGGGTAGATAAGTGATCTCCCCTGGGGATGTACAGTGGAGAGCAGACAGTGATTAGGTTTTTATTACAAAAAAATGCCATCCCGCATGTGTTCTGCTATGAGGGCGGAGCTCTTAACCATCTGTCCGAGGTGTTAAGCAGCAAGGTCTACTCCAAGTGACTTTGTAATTGCATCGTCTTCTTTCTCAAGCCAGATGTTGAAATCTCCAAGTATAGTTTGGCGATCTACAGACAGGATGGCAGCAACATTGGCGAGTTTCCCAGCAAAGTGCTGGCTGCAGTAGGGAGGTTTGTAGATTATGGGGAAGTTGTGGGAGAGATGGAGCGGGTCAGAGCTAGCGATTCACAGTCTGGGATGATGTCAATGGAGGGTGTTGAGACTATGAAGGAGTCTCTGTTCACCAGACCTATGACACCTCCTCTCCTATTGTTGCGATTAGCACAGATGATCTTGAAGCCTGATGGGATACTCTAGTGGATAACCGAGGATTCATAATCTGAGAGCCAAGTTTCTGTGATCAAGAGTAAGTCTATATGGTCTTCGTGGAGTAGGTAAAACAGGTTGTAGGTCAAATGGTCGAATCTAAATGGTCGACAGGACAAATGTTCGACACCAAAAGGTCCACAGGTTAAATGAGTTTTTTTTTTTGTTTTTTCACTTTTTATTTTTTTTGGGGGGTTCCTCCCCAACCCCCTTTTTTTGCTAAAAACCCCTTTTTTCCCCTAAACAAAAACCTAAAAAATATATATATAACTAAAAAAAAAAAATTAGATAATTTGTCCTGTCGACCAAATTGTGTCGACCATTTGTCTGTCGACCATTTGTCTGTCGACCATTTGACTAGACACTGGTAAAACAAGTCTGAGGAGTGCTGGGAGATATAATGTGCATCCATCAGGGGGCATCTTGTGTCTGTCATTTCTGGCCGTGTTCGGCTGCTTGGACCCGTGCTGTTGAGTTTTCCAAGGTTGCATTCATTAGTTTCCTAGGGCTCCATCTTAAGGCTTTCAGATTTAAAGCGGCTTAGCAGGCTCTTCTTGGGGTCCAGCATAGCTATCAGTTCCTGCTGCATGGTTGGGGTGGATTCTGCATAGTGTCTAGTGATGAATGGAGTAACAGGTATTGGTTCTTGTGGGTCCAATCTTATGGTTGGTTAAATGGCTGTCGGGGTAAATGCAGGCAAGGGTGTTAGGTCGTTGGTGAGTCCTCTTTCTCTGACCAATGTTAGGTCCTAGTAATGTGGTTCAATGAGGGGTGCTACAAGAGGTATCTGGGTATAAACCCTGTCTATGTTTTCTTGAGCTAAAGTAGTGGCAGCCTGTAGAATCTTGCTATGCCTGATCAGAAGGGGTCGATAGGGCTAGAACTGCTTTCAATTATCTCCTTGTTCTTTCTTCCTTTCTTATTCTGCTATCTTTCTGGTTTTTCAACATCTTTTAATTTTTGTTTCACCCTGTAGTTGTTGAGGATCGGGAATAGGGGGTTACATGGTAGGAAGAGATGATATTTACCTTTTGATTTTCTTCGGGAGTTTGTGGTTGAGGATATCCTTATATCCTTCTGACAATGTTAAGTTGGAGTACTATGGAACTGTTCCAAGAATGTGTTAGAGAATTTGGCTATTAGATTATGCAGATAATTTTCCAGGGGTCAGGTTATGGAAAGGGTTCCTTCAGTGTAGCAGTGTATGCGGCTATGGCCAGAATGATTTCAGAATTTATGAGGAATTGTTTGTGCTTGATAGTCTGTGTCAGGGGCCGAGTTCAGTGAGATATGATGGAAAATGACAGACTAGGTATAATAGCTTGCTGCTGGTTGTTCAGGAAATTACAGGGAGTCCAACCAGTTATTTGTTGGGGGGTGTAGACGAAATACCATGAGCTGCACTGCTATTATGGGGATAGCGCAGTGAGCTACACTCTCTTCAGGTGTGTAGATGACTGGGTTGCAGGGCTTGCATGTGTTTGTTATGTAGGCACAAGTAATGGTAGACTGGTTATGCACTGGGTACAGTTATACATCTGCAGTGATTATAGACACACACACACCAATTCAACCACCCTAAAAGCAAGGGATGCAGGCACATGCTGGATCTATGCATAGTTAAGCATGTGCAAAACTGTGCAGATCTGTGATGCAAAGTATCATGAGAAAGTCTCCTAATGTGTTTACTATACAGGGAAGTGAAAAGGATCAAATCTGGTTATGCACTTAGTAGTTCATGATTCCATACTAGGGTAAACAATTGTTATGGATGCATGTGTAAATGTATTCGACTTAACCTATCTATGTGCTAGGTAGCCTGCAATACAGTGAGTCAACTATGCAGACGTGGTCGAATATAATTAAGTAATATGCTAGATATGCAAGTTGTAGTATATAAGAGCCATACAAATGTGGAGCCCACACATTGTTTCAATCTAGCTCTGTGTTGTGTGTGCACACCAATAATCTTTTTTGCTATGTACTTGGTATTTATGCAGTGTGAGGGCATCTTGGAGTAAGACACAAACAACAGATTCTGAATGAACAATAAAAGTCTATTAACTTAAAGGTCAGGATGGAAAAACGTCTATCATGCCCTGTCACATGGTGGGATTGCCCTACCAAACCAAAACTATGGAAAGTCAAAGTCTGAAAGTTCAACTTAGGAATCTGTCTGTATCCAAAACATACTTGCCCTCACAACTAATCTATACAATGTGTAGGGATGTCAGCAACCAATAAACCAGTGTCCAACACAAAGTTCAGAGCTCTGCCCAGCTCACAGCTGTCTCTCAGCTCCCTTTCCCAACTATAAAGTACTTCAAATAAAAAGTCTCAAGATTTGCCTTAAGTTCAGCTATACAGCTAACCAGTACTTGGGGTTCACTTCCCCAAGTTTCAAAATATAGTTTGAACCACAAAAGCAGGTTAAAACCTCAGGGTTCCCTTTCCCAGGATTTGCATCGAATATACAAGGATTCCAGCTTTCTTAAGGGGGCGCGACACAGTTGCACCCTCTGGATGGGGTTAGTCTTGGTATCAAAATATCTTTGGTGAAAAGTTGCAGCTCATTCATTTGTTAAAGTTAATCGACAAAGTTCCCTTGAATCTGGAATTTAAGGTATAGTTGGTTAATTTGTATTTAGTTACCTTGTATTGTTAAACATCTGTTAAACTTAATTTCTAAGTTCAATACATGTAAATTGTGCTTGTACCTGAAGGTGCATTCACTGAAAGGTTGTTTGCTATGGTTTTCATTTAGTTCTGAATATTATATGTGTTATATATTCATTCAATTTGCTTTTTTGTTATAAATCACTGTAGAATGCCTTGAATAACGTGCCCAAAACTCAGAGATGTCTGTAGCAACCATTAAAGTTTCATTAATTTCATTTTGGGGGTATAAGTCTCTATAAGTTGATTTCATAATGTGCCCAGCACTCATAGACGTTTATAACAATTACAAGTGGTTTCATGAATTTAATGTCCTTGTTAGTAGTCTAATTGCCTTTGTATCGTGCACAGCTCTCAGAGACTTTAAAAAAAAAAATGTCTTTGTGTACACGTGACCCCTCCACTACAAAGTATTCTTAGTTATTCAGGAGTTAATGAGGATTTCCTTCTGAAAACTTTGAAAATGTGACTTCTCATCCACACGACCACTCTGATACATAGTAATTCCCCACGTAACTTCAAACATTAGCACACCAGGTTTCCTGTCACCTAGAAACTCACTGGTTGCTTTTTCGGTTTCAGGACTCCTTCTTCTGCCCCTCAGATACTCCTGGGTCGGCTTATAACCCTAGGAGAATGAGCACTGCAAACTCCACAACATGGGGCAGCCTCTAGGCACGGCTCCCTTTTTGATGTTCGCTCGGTTCCACAGAGCCCCAGCACCCGGGCTACACTCCTATGAACCGCTGGCGTGCCGCATACATGCAGCTTCCCACTGATTTCTCTGGTCTCACCACTGCTGCACCCTCAACGCCATGGCTTCTCCTGCTTCACCCTTTCCTGCTCCGTTACTTACTACACCTAGAGTGGGTAATTTATACACATGCATCCTTCTACCAGGCTGCAGGTGCGGTGGTACAATTAGCACTGCCTGACCATTGTTAAGGGGACAAACCTGACCTCTACCATTCTCAGCAGGCCTTTTCCTTGTCCCAGTACCAGAGTGGTAAAAGCACTTAGTCCTCATTGCTCCTAGTTGCCTCTTCATTGTCCCAGTACTTCTAACAGTCATACATGAGGAAATCAGGGGAGTTGGCCAAAATACCCCATAAAGGCAGGAGAAGGGTTGGCTTGATCAGTAGTAGGGAACGGGGGGATACCATTTCTCTCCTACAGGCATCCCACTCCCAGTCCTCACAGACCATCCACCCAGGTGATCCTCCCTCGCTTATACACCCCCAGTGTCTGGATCCAAAAGCGATGGCCTTTCCTGGCCACCTTTGCAGCGGACCCATGAGGAATAGGAGTGAGAATGCCCTGAGATTTCTCAGAGCAGGCCATTACAAAGAGTGAAATTGAGCTATGTTTTACATATACAGTGCGCAGTATGGTGAGAAGCAAAATGAGTGTGATGACTAACTCAATGATTAGCAGCTTATGTGTTAGGCATGCATGCCGCAAATATAGTTAGCTGTGTAGATGTAATTGATGGAAATCACAGATTCAGTCTATACAATTGATAGCCTTGTAGTACAACACAATGAGTCAATCTTTTAGAAGTAGAATTTCAGGCAAAAACAAGAGTCAATCTAGCTAAGTGCTACGAGGTCAGCATTATATTGAGTTATACCTACCAAAACTGTTATATAGGCTAACACAATGATTAAATATAACTCACTGCTATGCGTTCAGAGACGGATCACAAGTTAGGCAGGTATGGTGCACATATATAAACAAATGATTTCATATGTCTATGTGTTAGGTAAATGGGCAAAAAGACAGTGGGCCTCATTACGATTGTGGCGGTACAGTGACAACGGCGCTGGTAGTGCTGCCGGCGCCGTTGTCACTGTACAGCCACATTACGAGTTCTGCTTGTGGGTGCCGCTCTGCACACCTGGTCAGTTTAGGCGTGCACAGCGGCACCCGCGAACAGAACTGAATGGTAGCAACGGTACCGTTATGAACAGTACTGCTGCTACCATCCTCCCCAAGCCCATTGAGCCCTATCGGGGCTCAAATGGGAATGGGGACGTACCGGCGCCGGCTCCCGCGCAAGGGGAATTACCGGGCCCGCCGAGGTCGAAATGGCCGGTGATTCCCATTTCGCGGGAGCCGGACCCGAGTTTGGGGGTAGCCTCCAACCTCGTAATGAGGCCCAGTGAGTCAGACCAGATTGTGTGCAGCAGGGTAATTAACCATACAGATGTGTGGCTATCATAATGATTCAATCTGTGTGCTTATGCTTCTCGATATAGATATCAGATCCAAACAGATTTACTGGGAACAATAGCTAGGTGTTATGAGGTCAACAGCATAACTCACTGCTAGGTGTTCAGAGACACATCACAAACTATACAGTTATGGGGCACATATACAAACAAATTATTCTATATGTGTATGTGCTAAGTAAACTGCCAAAAAGACATGGGCCTCATTACGAGTTTGGTGGTATTTTGGAGGTAAATGCTCAGAGATAACAACAAACGGATTTACAGTTACCAACACTTGGTCCCGAGGAATTACCATGAGATTACAAGTGGTGGTACGCAGTGTAAATTCCCATTTTCTGGAGTCCTTAGGACTCCATTGACGATTTTGGCCAGAATTACCATCAGTGGAATTACCTAGTGGTAATTCTGCCCATTTTTGGAGGAAAAGTAGAGGATTCACCTCCAGCATGATGCTGGTAGTACATCCTCCACTTTTCCTCCAAAAATCAGCAGAATTACCACTCAGTAATTCCACTGGTGGCAATTCCGGCAAAACGTGTAATTTGGCGGTGCTGAAAAAATGGAGGTAACTGAATTACCTCCAGTTTTTTCCCGCACCACGAATCTCGTAATCCGGTCCAATGAGTCAGACCAGATTGTGTGCAGCAGACAAATAAAACATACAGATGTATGGCTAGCATAACGATTCAATCTAGCTATGTGCTAAGGCGTTCAGATATAGATATCAGATCCACACAGATTTCCTGGGAACAGATTCACAGTCAGTAAATTCAGACATGTTGTGTGTTAGGAGTGCAGTGGAGAATTATTGTTGATTCACCATGCCTGTATGATGAGGCTTCTCGGCCCAAAATGGGTGGCACACTGGGGACTGGGCTGGGTGAACCGGCTAACAGTTGGAATCATTTACCACTGCCCTTCGTCTAGCTGCCTGGGCAGTGGATGCCATAGCAGCAGTTCCTACGAGATGGAGAGTGGGAAGAACAAAAAAGGCCAGCAACAAACATAGGACTAGCCCACAGGCACAGTTCAGTCTAGGAGCAGTACAGAGGACAAGAAACTGGCAGGAAATAACACTAAAACACTACAATATCCCTCCAACAGACCACAGAACAGACTCTAATCTCATTAGCAAGTGCTTGCTGAACAAGATGTTTGTGGACTGAGTGCAGAAAAAACGGGGGAGACCAGTAAGGGAAAGTTGGGAAACAAAGGCAAATGCCACCTGACTGCCTAATCCAATTGCCATGGGTTGAAAGCAGAAAGGGAAAACAGCCAGAAACCAAATCTAGGCCACAATGGTGCATGCTTCTCAAACCCACCATCTATTCAGCAGAATTGATGTTTGGTAGCCATACCTAGAGCTCAGTTTGCCACTTTAGATTGCACCACACTTACCTTTTTAACAACCCCCATGACTGGTAGGGTCAGTCCATACTTACACCAGGCTCATGGGATATCTGGGCTGTAGTAAGATACCCAATGTTCTTTGCCGAGCAAATAAGTTATTTCACAATAGGAACTGGATAAGAAGGCAGCCAGAGGCTCCTTCATTTTTTTGCACTTGTTAACATTCCTGCAACTCAGTACTTTCGTTTAGATGCTGTTGAAAGATGAGGAATCTTTGGGAGGAATAGCCATTAGAATGAACTTTACCGAAAGGTAAATAATTTGTTCCTCTCCCTGTGAAGAAAGTCTTCCATCGTAATATGGCCACCATGTTCTTATAAATCAAAAAATCAAGCACACTAAGTAATCAGTTGCAGTATTACATAATGGGAAACCAATATTCATTAAGTGTACAGAATACAGTGTGTACCTGGCCCCAGGCATATTAATGTGTGTGCTTTACAGTTTCATTTCCAGTTATGGGACATTCCTGGTAGATTTGTGCTGAAATGCCACTGTGCACCGATGCATTCAGCAATGGCAGATCTTAAACACTTGGGTGAAATATATATTTTCAGAAGCCGCTGCACTGGGCTTATGTTGCAGTACATTTATGAGGATAGGGATGCGGTGTTAGCATTGTGAGCCTTTCATTCAATGGTCTGTTATCCAAGGAGTTTACTCTTGTTAAATGTATTCTGAAACAGAGAGCAGCATATGTTCCTCTAAAGGCAACTGTACTTCACATGCACAATGTCAGTTTTACAACATACTGGACAATACAAGAAAAGGTGGCCTGGCTCCAGGACTCTTCTAGGATATACGATTTTAATTAGGAACTAGACTTTGACCCAGTAGATTCCCATTGAGGCAGGGTTGGGCTGGGAACCAAAAGAGGCCCCGGAAATAATGTTCAAAGTGGCCCCATATTACATATTTTCAGCAAGCCCAACCCTTTTCCTACGATAAAATGTGGAAATAAAATAGGTTACCACACAAAAGAGGCCCAGGGTGCAGAGGCATGCCGGGAAATCCCAGAGTTCCCTGTAGACCAGTCCACCCCTGCATTGAGGATTCACATGCATTTGGGACAACTATGTGTATTATGATTTGCTCATTATAATTCTCAGTGACTCCTGCATTAGAGCTTGAGCAATAATGGATTTCTTTTTATCAGAGGGGAAAGCCAAAAGCTGTCATCATTGTATTATACTATGTTACTTGGGAATTTATAGCCGCCATGGGTGTGTACTCGCAGTGCTGAGTATTGTTCCGTGATACATGATTGCATCAAACTGGATTTTCCTCAGACCATAGTGTGAACTGGCATACATTTCCCACATGATTACACATTAAGAGACAGTTCTGAGGCTGTCTAGTTATTTTAACAATAGACTGTAGAAAGATGATATGCGTGAGGTTTTGGTATGCTGTGTGAGGCTACATTTTTGGCTAGTGTTATGGGAGTTTGAAATGGTGCATAATGACAGAGCAGGTAGGAGGTAACTGGAAATGTCATTGGGAAAGAGCACCTTTCTTCCTATAACATTACAATAATTATACAGGATAGCATGCAAATTGCTATGGATTTACCTTGTTTGCTCCATCTTGTAGGGTCTGTCACAGCCAAGCTATCATCAGACATTTGTCACTTGAAATAGTGTCTCTTCACCTCTCTCATTGTTTGGATACAGATTAAGCAAGAGGGATTACGTTTGTTCTGGCTCCCTCAGGATGGCGACGGGATCCTTTAATGTATGATATGGCATTTGTAAACCCCCTTTTTATTATTTGAAATCCAGCAAACCTCGGTGTGAGCAACTGCTTTCCTACAATGGAAGATTACTGAGACCAGAGAACCCGGCAGCAACTGTGGGGTGGCGCCCTTCGATCCGCCGGCACCTACAAACTTCGTTTGGCAGGACTGAAGCAGTGCTTTTGTTGAAAATAAGCAAACCTCAGTGTGAACAACTGCTTACCTGCAGTCGGAGACTACTGCGATTACTTAGACCAGAGTACCCAGCAGCAACTATGGGGTGGCACCCTTTGAGCCACTGGCGTCTATATACTTCGTTTGACAGCGCTTAAGCAGCACTTTTGTTGAAATCCATCAATCCTCAGTGTGAAAAACTTCTTTCCTGCAGTGGGATACTACTGAGACCAGAGATCGGCGACAACTGTGAGGCGGTACCCTTTGAGGTGATAGCACCTATATGCTTCGTTTGGCAGCACTAAAGCAGCGCTTCAGCTGGCGAGACTGCACCATGCACACCGTGAGCGCATATGCGCAAAGCATGTCGCTGTCACGCCATCAGGCAAAGGGGCGATGGAAGCTCAGGAGGAGGTGGTGATTGGGATGGCAAGAGAGGCGCCATGTAGCAGTATAACAGATGCAAAGCAGGAAAATGGTGCCTGTTCGAGAGTGAGCGGGGCACGAATCGAGACAACTGATACCTACACCTACTCTCTCAGATATCCAAGGACATGCTCGGCGAAAGTTATTAAAGCACCATTGAAAGTAAACAAGTCTGCTGGGTCTGTGAATAACTCTAATAAGATTACTATGTTTTTTCCAATAACTGCAACTGAGAAAGTGATCCCTACTGGCCGTATCAGTTTGATCTTTCCACCTCATTGGCATATTTTGGAACCAAGATGACCGAGAGCATTGAGAAGGTATTAAAACCCCCTCAGGAGATAAGAAAAAACAGTATGAGAGACTTGCAAGACTCTACTCAGGGAGTAACTGCTACCAATGTTCCAGAGCGCCCTGAGACAATTAGCAATGAGTTGGAGTATATGCTTTTAATCATTAACACTAACATCAATAGTGAACAGCGGGAAGTGGAGATCTTCAAAGAAGTGGTGATTGATGTGCATACGAATGAGGAGAACAGGGAATTAGAACATGCACTTGAAGATCCCCCAATTTAATACTTGATATAAATATGTTGGAGCAACAGGTGACGGTGGAGATGTTGGGGGAGGGGGCGGGGCAGAATGACGAATATACCTCTATGTGTAGTTTCAACGATCACACAATATCAGGTTTTGGAGAAATTATTGACTGTTATCAGGGCCATGTGTGAAAAGATGGAGTTGAAGGTGGATGCTCATTCAGTGATAAAGGGTTAAATCAGGAGGGAAGTAAGGGAAGCTAGTAGCATATTATGTGCAATGATGAAATGGAAAAATACTTAATTATGGAAGGAACATTGGCATATCACGCCACAATGTTAGAAAACATCTTTAAGGAGGTTCTGGGAGGTAACTAGGCATCAGAAAGTGCCATGGGTGATTTCGAGGCAGAGCTGTTACACAGGGGCCAGCAAAGCATAAGGCCAAATGCAGAAATAGTGGAGAAAATAGAAGTGGCCCCGAATAATTTTAAGGTTACTAGTATAGCAAAGAAAACGGTTACACAGCGGAAAAGAAGAACTATACATCAAACTATAATGTATAATAACAATAAAACGAGAAAAATCACGAAAAACATAATTTCATCCAATTCAGTCACAATGATGCTAGTAGAGTTTGAGAATAGAATTTTTGATGTAATGGAAAATTAGGCAGAAAGAGGGCAGGAGCGGGTTATAGATATTGGTAAGTTACCACATGGGAAATGTGTAACTATTAGAGAGACACATAATAATCATATTGTGGTAGAAGAAGAGTGTTTATCTGAAATTAAAACAATGAACGAAAATGGTGTCGTGAATGGGAGGAACAAAAAGGGAAAGGGGGATTATATTAGAACATATATGGTTTCCCAACAGTTTAATAAGGATGACAGTGAAGATGCTATCCCACAATTAACAAACATAAGAGATAAGAGAAATGATAAGGGAGATACACATAAATACCCACACCAGATAAGAGGATGAAACAAATCTGTCCAACATGGAGGTGGATTGCACACATGATGAGGATAATATGTAATTCATTAATTTTAAAGTGACTAAAATCGCTAGCTGGCGTGCAATTGCAGACATCGAAAATAATGAAGAATGTGACTGTGGTAGGAAATAAAGAACTTATTACAGTAGTAACTATGACTAATCAACTGCCCGAGGTGAGATAGAGGGGCATACATCGCTGCAGTTGCAATGTGTGTCTTCTCATGGTGTAGGCATCCTATTATGAATCGATCGACTTTCATGGAAATACTAAAAAGCATCATATCATTAAGGGGGATTACAAGTGAGGATATCGTAATAGTAGATCAAGAGGAATCTAGATGGGTTCCAATATCTAATGTGGTATTTATAACAAATGACTTAATGTAATTTGTATTGTCGTTTGAAGAAGATCTTTTCAGGTGGGCATATGAATGCAAATTAGTAAAAATACCTAAGGTGAAAAAAAATTGGAGCAGTGGTAGAAAGGAATAGTGAGGATGTGGGGTCATTGTTGAGGGGGAAAGGGAATTGATTAGTAAGAACAGCCAAAATGTAGCTATCGGGTGTGATCTTGGTACAGATAGAGAGGGAAATGATGCTGAAATTGAAGGATACTGGCAATGGTTGCCAAACGCATTTCAAAAGCATTTTCTGAAGAACCCCTGATAAAAATACAATTCTGTGCTCATGGATCTCCAGGGGAATTTCGCATTATTGGGATGAAGGTGCTCTAAATGAGAATAGATGTGTGTATTTGATGTCTATGCTGCAGGAAACTTGGTCGGGTGAACCCTTAGTGTTTGAGGGACGAACTTCAATCAGTGTAGCGGCAAGTAAAGGACCTAAGGGTAGACCTAAGGGAGGCCTGAATATTTCTATAGATAACGCATGCACGCTCCAAAAATATGAATTAAGCTTGGACTACATATTAGCGGGTGAGATTGCATCAAAATGGGGGGATGTGTAAGCTAGTTATCATAAACATATATAACCCTCCAATCACTACATACCATAAAGATAGTGTAAGATTATTTGAAACATTAATGGAGTGATTGCTAATGATATTCCGGTGATATTGAGTGGTGACTTCAATGCTAAGATTCCACCATTTGAGGCAGGTGCACACATGTAGCGAGCTCTTACCCTTCTGAGAAAATAAAATATGATCATAGTGCACATCATGAGCAAATTTACTTTATTTAAATGGTTTTATATTGCTTAATGGCAAATGTATGGGACATAGTCATATGGGGTATACAAGGATTTGTAGGAAGTGTACCTCTACCATTGATCATCTATCTGTGAACCAATTGGCATGGGAAATGATTGTAGGATATGGCAGTGTGTATAAGAGAAGAGAGTGACCATATGCCATTGTGTGCACTGATTCAGTATAATTCTCCAGCATGCGATCTGCCTTGGATTCACATGCTCATGAATATTCTCCATCGTCAGGCTGGGAATCCTTGGTGAAAGAAAAAAACGGTTTCACCCTAGCTTGAAAACTGTATTTCTCCTCTAAATCAATCACTGTACTCTGGGTCATACTGCCCCTAACCAATGACAGTCCTCACTCTAAGCTCCACCCCTAGTGGCCATTTTCAGATTGTTACCACATGCTTGAGAGTTGGGATTCCTCTTAGTGCTCTCTGAAGTTTTTGGCACATTTCTGTAAAGTTTTTGACTGATTTTTGTCTCATCATTTGACCGTAGGCCGACTGCTGGCAACGGGAAACCGCTGTCGTCGAAGATCACAGTACATCGTGGATCTTTCATCAAGTTTCGAGAAGGGAAGGGCTTGGGCCTGCTTCGTGTCTTCCCGCCATGACCGAGGAGAAGAGATGCCTCTTCAAACTCTGTGCGAAATGTGGATTGAGGAATATGTACGTCGGAGATGGGCACAATAAATGTCTATATTGCTTGCATACAGACCATGATGAGGGGGGATGCAAGTTCTGCCTTGGATTTTTTAAAAAGACAAAGAAGGCTTGCTACAGCAGGTTGGCAGCATGGCTCAAATCGGGCAAGACCTCTGACTCTGCTTCCAGGCATGGTCATGCTTCCCACAGGATCGGCTTGTCTCACGAGCAAACTCCCTCAGAAAAGAGGTTGAGAACCTTTGAGGACACCCTACCCTCGGGGGTCCAAAAGAAGGCAAGGCTGCACACCGTTGATCCCACTAGTTTTGCCGTGGCTGCGGTCCCAGCTTGGGAAGGACAAGGTTGCCATCACCAACCACTTCTACAGTGAGCCTACCAGTGAGTGGCGCTCCCTCTAAGAGAAACTGCTTGACTCCTTCAAAAATCTGGTTACCATTGGTGGACAAGGCGATGAAGGACAGACCCAAAGCAGGCCCTTCACAGCATCCTTCAGCAATGCCATCGGTATCTCAACTGGCCAAAACAACTGCATCATCAGAAGTCACGACCACGTTGAGAAAGGCTCCTGCTACCACCCTCTTGACGACTCCATTGACGACCTCATCGATGACCACTGCTTCTTCGTCAAAAGGGGGGTTGGCCATGAGGGTGGTGTCCCCACTCATGGGGACGTCCGCCCCTCAGGTATCCCTACCACCACTGCATGAAGCAGCTACCGCGGCTTCGGCAAGGACCCTGGGAATGGGGACAGCTGCACTGGTTGCTCCTCCCCAGAAGTCTCCAGAGAGAGGAAAGGTTAACTCTCCTATGGACCCTAAGAAGGGTACGGAACCACGTCCTTGCCCGGTGAGGCTGGCACAGATTTCTATAAGCACTGAAGAGGGTGACGACAATCTTCCCTTAGTCTATTGTTCGGACCACGAAGTCGATCAGGGACCCGTGTCTGTAGGTGAGTCACCATGAGGCGAGCCCAGTCCTCCACCTCACCAGAAGAGGCACATCAGTTTGGAGCCTCAACCTCCCTTTCCTTCCATGCCTCAGCCCAGGGACATGCCTTTGGACATTCTGACCACGCTGCACATGATTGTATTGGAAATTCAACAGAAACTTATGCCCACACTGGGCCCTGCTCCGCCTGGGAGTACCCCAAGACCGCCTCCGGGGAGTCCTCCCTGGCGCAAGCACAGGTCAAAGGACTCTGCCGGTACAAGACGTCAACCGACACCCGCTCCACCTCGGGATTTGTCTCTCATGGGAGATCCTACCACACACATGGACATGAGCACGGATATGGCGACGGACACTGACGAAGCCGATGACTTTGTAGCAGCTGACGTGGAACCAGTGGATGCGGGTGAGCACAGGGCCTCTCTGCCGGATGAGTTGGGCTCCTTCCAAACGATGATGTCCAGGGCCTCTGAACTTTTCCAACTGGTGCCTGAGGAGACTAAAAAGGACGGATTCTTTTACCTAATGAAGAATCTGAGCACCACTTCACCCAAGCGGGACAGGCTCAAGAAAGAGTTCTGGACTCGGCCCCCAAGTGCCTTAGGTCCCAGCCTTCACCTGACTCTGTGGTCTCAGACACAGCCAGGAAACGCACTGCAAACCCGTCCTCATCCATGATGCCTCTGGAACAGGAGGGGAAGAAGCTGGACGTTATGGGAAAAAGGATCATCTATAATGCTGCCAGCACCATTAAGGCCGCTAATGCCCTGGCCATTCTGTCCCGCTATGATCGGGAATTATGGTATAAGTTGTGCCCTATTTTGGACTTCTTACCTGAGGACAAGAAGGTAGAAGCTCTGGTGCTGTTCCAGGAGGGGGAAGTGGCCTCGTACCACACCATTACAGTGGCAGTGGACATCGCAGACACAGGGTTCCGTCAAATGGGCAACAGAGTGTTTCTTCGGCAGCAGGGATGGCTCAAGGCCACCAACTTCAGACAGGCCGTTCAGTCCAAAGTGTTGGACATGCCTTTTGATGCAGAGAACCTCTTTGGAAAGACCGTTGACAAGTCTCTGCAAATGAACAAGGCAGACATAGAGACAGCACATTCACCAGGGAACATTATAGCAATGTTGATTGTTGTCCTTCTGTTCCTCAAGAGGAAAGTCTGGCAGGTCCTCCAAGGGCTATGCCATCGCTCATCGCCTGCCTTCCCTCTCCACGACTCAGGAGGCCTAGAGGTCACTCACAGGCATACAGAGCAGAGGTCAGCGTTAGCACTGCCCATAGTGCAGGGCCGCAGCCCCAAAACAGGCCTGAACCGGCCGTGGACTCAGGCCCTCACTTGTGCACCCCAGTAGGAGGCAGGCTGGTGAGGTACGTCAGCGTGTGAAAGACCATCACCACCAACAGATGGGTGCTGGAGGCTCTTGAACAGGGTCGCATCTTGTAGTTCCAATGCAGGTGTCCATGTATCCCCCGGTGGCTCAACAAAAACAACACTTGGCAGAGCTGCTACAAGATGTGAACGCCATGTTGAAGAGGGGGGTGATAGAACCCGTACCCCAGTGCCTCCGAGGCTCCAAAGTGTACTCCAGAAACTTTCTGGTTAGAAAGAAGTCAGGAGGGTAGAGGCTGATCCTGGACCTGAGGCGACTCAACAAGTACTTGAAGTCCCAGCAGTTCATGATGGTCACGTTGCAACACGTTCTCGGCAAGCTGGAGGAACTTGTCTGGCGTCTCCCTCGGAGGAGAGGATGATAGGCATCCTGGGGAAGGTGCAACACCTGTCTTTGGCGTGATCAGCAAAGGTGTGAGTTTTCAAGTCGTTGCTATGCCTGATGTCCTCCTGCATCAACCTCATCTGCCTTTGAAGACTACAGATGAGGCCTTTCCAGGAGTTTCTGGATGCAAGGTAGCTGCAAGTCTCAGGATCCTGGGTGGACAAGATTGCCCTCAACAAAGAGTTCAGACGGGAAATACATTGGTGAGGGGTGTGCCCTCATCTTACGCAAGGGGCTTTGTTCCAAGTCCCTCCATACCAGGTGACGGTCACCAAGGATGCTTCCCTGGAAGGTTGTGGAGCCCATACCAGACAGTTGAATGCAAGTCCTCTGGCTGCCGGAAGAAAAGACCCTACATATCAACGTCCTCAAGCTTTGGGTCATCTTCAGGGCGCTCAAGTCTTTCCTGCCATCGCTGAGTGGTAAAGTGGTGAGGATCTTCACGGACAACACCATCACCATGTTCTACATCTGGAAGCAGGGCGGGGTGCGCTCCCCAGCTCTCTCGAGGCTGGCCCAGGATCTGTGGTGCTGGGCCATTCGTCAGGACTTGTTTCTCGTCCCTTTTCATCTGGCGGGCACCAACAATGCCATCACAGACTCGTTCAGCAGGGAGCTACATTCTTGCCACGAGTGGGAGCTTTGTCAGAACCAGGTAGAACTTCTGTTCCATGATTGGGGTCAGCCTCAGATTGACCTCTGCGACAGCGATGAACTTCAAGTAACAGATGTTTTCCTGCAGGTTCCCTTAGCAGAGGAGCTTGGGGGATGCTTTCTGTTCCTGTGTCAGGGACCTTTCCTATACGCTTTTCCTCCATTTCCACTTCTGCTATGTGTGATCAACACACTCATACGGTGTCACTGCAGGATGATACTCGTCTCTCTGGCGTGGCCGCGACAAATCTGGTATCCGGACATGCTATGTCTGTCGCGGCTCCATCCATCAGGCTGCCACTACTTCCCGATCTTATCGCCAGAGAAGGAGGACCGATTCTAAACTATGACCTGGTGCCAGCGGAATGTAAGGACATCCTGGCCAAGGCCAGAGCCTCTTTAATGTTAAAGTGCTACAGCCATAAGTGGAAGCAATTCTCCATGTGATGCCGGGCTCAGAAGATCACTCCTCTGCATGTCACAGCCCAGCAGCTCCTACCATAGCTGATTTCCCTGGCCAAGGCTGGACTGGCTCATACCTCTATCAAGGAACACCTGGCCGCCATATCCCATTGCACCAGGATGCCGGATAGGCATTCCCTGTGGTCGCACAGACTCGTCAAGGAATTCATCAAGGGCCTCTTCAGGACTTTTACTGTGGATAAGGCTCCAGCCCCACCTTGGGAACTCAATGTGATATTGGCTAAGCTCATTGGGGCCCCCTTTGAACCAATGCATCAAGCCCCACTGAAGTTCCTCTCGTGGAAGATGGGCTTCCCTCATGGCGATCACCTCGGCAAGGCAGGTCGGGAGATCCAGGCCCTGTCCTGCAAGCAGCTGCACTTATCCTTCCATGCTACAAGGGTGGTGCTGCGTACACATTCCACCTTTATGTCGAAGTGCCGTTGGAGTTTCACCTCAACAAGCCTTTGGTGTTACCTGTCTTCTTCCTGAATCCATCATCGCAAGCGGAGAGGGCATTGCATTCACTGGACGTTGCTCGTGCCTTGAAGTTTTACGTGGCACGCACAAAGAGTTTTCAGAAGACCGCTCAGTTGTTTGTCAATTTTGAACCTGTGCATCACAAAAGGCCTTGTCGAAGGCTTCTATTTCCAGGTGGCTCTCTGGCTGCATCATGCACTATAATCGACTGGCTAACAGGCTTCTTTCGGGCCAGCCGAGTGCCCATTCCACCAGAATAATTGCAGAAACAACAGTGTTTCTCTCAGGTATGCCCTTGCTCGACATCTTCAAGGCTGCTAAGTGCAGGTCCATGCACACCTTCACGAGGTTTTACTGCGTCGACATGTATTCCAGGAGAAGTCTCTGGTTGGCCAAGCGGTGCTAAGCAACCTGTTCACTTGAGGTAAGTCTGTTCCAGGGGTGAGTGTTTTCTTGCTTCTGTTGAGCCTTGCCACCTGCAGTAGCTTTGTATATGTACTGCTGTGTAATCGTTATTCATGAGCATGTGAATCCATGCCAGACCCCATGCTAGAGAAGGTTCAAGTTATTTACCTGCAACTCTTGTTCTCCAGCATGGGTCTGGCATGGTTTCACATGCGAACCCTCCCTCCTTCTCTGGTTCATACTGCCACTTTACGTGCTTACCACATCTGAAGATGGCCACCGGGGGTGTAGTTTAGGGAGAGGACTGTCATTGGATGGGGCCTGAGGACAGCGATTGGTTTAGAGGAGAAATGCAGTTTTCAAGCTAAAGTGAAACTGTTCTTTTATCGAGGATTCCCAGCCTGATGACAGGGAATATTCATGAGCATGTGAATCCAAACCAGACCCATGCTGGAGAACAGGAGTTACAGGTAAGTAACTTAAACCTTCCAGTCCATTAGATATGGTAAGTTCCGGGGACTTAGTGGTCAATAATGGCCTGAATCGAGTGATATGCAATGATGCACATCTTGAAAAAATGAGTCCAGTTGTGACTAGAATTTCGCTGAGTTCTCTGAAAACAGTGATGCTACATATGAATCCTTCACTGAAGATATAGTGACATTTTTGAGAAGGCTATGACCACTGTGCAATATCAGATGCATGGTAGCAATAAGAAGGGAAGAGTGGGCTCTTAATATATCTTGCCATGCGGAAATTGTAAACATACACATGATAGTGTTGTGCAAAAGGAAAATAAGTTATTGAGACACAATATCAGATTAATGGTAAATAACTCTGGCAAAATGTCACATACGAGTACCCATGTTGATTTATAATGCAAAGGAAAAATAAGTATAAGAGGTGGCTACATGCCCATTAAACAAAGAATGAAAAACAGCTAGGGATAAATGTAATCAAATCGGCACTTAAAAAGAATTGCAGATTCTTTCATAAGCGTATTAATCTTAATAAATGAGTACTAACTAACAGGACATCTTGTGGTGATTGGGAGAAGTACATTGGAAGTACGTGTCTTAGGTGGAATTGTGGAAGATGTTTTTTTTAATTGTTTTTATTGTATGTAATCAACTAGTGATTTTTACATAGTCAATTTACTTCCTGTGAATTCTAAAGATTTCTAAAAGATGAATCAAACACGCAAAAACAGAATTTCTGCACATGACTGGGTGAGAGTGTTGAGTCCTGTTGTTGCACCCTACTATGTTTCATGTTTCGTGTTCTTTCATTTTGGCAAAACTGATTGTTAAAAGTTTTGTTGAAGCGATAGTCCATTTTGACTTTTCGCCTGACATCAGTCTGTTCCACCACACATTTTCATCTAGAACTGAAACTAACATCCCAAGAGGCGAAAGGTATGCACTTCTTTCGTAGCTAAGCGCCTTGCAGTGCAACAATAGATGTTTCAAATTTTCTGGTTCGTCTGTTGCTTTGCATAATCTACATTCTTTGGAGGTCGCCTGGAGTCTAATGCAAAGGATTTCCCGTGTGGGCATTAGGTTCAGAGGGGCTCTCAGAAAGCTCCCCATTCATTTTTTGTCCGGGAACTGTTGACAATATGGCAGAGGAGATTTAAGTTTGTTGAAAGATGGAGGGAGGTGTGCAGTTAGTTTGTTTGACTGTGCTTTATCCACTGTGTCGATCCAGTCCATATGCGCCATTTGTATTTTTATTTTTTCAGGGTTTCCGATCAGTTCAGCTTCAGTGCAGGCTATTTTCTTCAATTTTGCTGTCTGCATTAGCGACCATTTTGTTAGGCTATGTAAACGGCCAGTAGAGAGTTCTGCAGCTATCAATTTGAATATTGGAAGTGTATCTGGAAGGATGATTTTTCTGTAGGTTTGCATAGCATTTTGTTCCACCACTCCCAGTAAAAATTGAAGGCCTAAGTCACGCCTAATGTTAGCTATGGCCGCCGAGTTTGGTAAGCCCAAAACAGATTGCAATAGTAAGCCTTCAATTTTTGACCAGATTGAAGTTGAAATTGACAGGGTTGCGCCCATTCCATAAACCAGCGCCGGGACAACTTTGCCCCTATAAAATTGGATTACTGGCTCCAGTGAGAATTTACCATACTTCTTGTCAATTGATCTCATCTGGGCTGCTAAGTTCCTAGCCTTGCCCCAAAGAGTAGTTTGCATACATGATTCCCGAGCTGAGCTGTCCGTATTTGTAGCAGTCGACAGTTTCGATCTTAATATTTTCCAGGAACCAACCTCTGTTGAGGGACTTGATGGAATCGTTTTTTGCCAGAATCAAAATTTTCATTTTAGATTTATTGATTTCGAGATTGTTTGTTTTTATGTAATTTGCCAGGTTGGTCAATTGGCGCTGTAGACCTATTTCGGTTTGATCTAAAAGAATTAGGTCATCTGCACAAACAAGGCTAGATATGTTGGTATTGCCTATTTTCGGCAGAAAGGCTCGAACCGTGACTTCCGAGTCCTTGAAGACTCCAAGGGAACTTATGAACAGAGCCGGAGCAAGGGGACATCCCTGCTTTACCCCTCTCTCTGCCGGAATCTCTTCTGATAACGTTCCTTGTTTATCCAGTCTGACGCGCAATTTATTTGCTGTGTGTAAGGCTTTTATTGGGAGTAGTATTTCGTTCGGGCATTTCCATCTGTGCAGTTTGGAACAAAGAATACTCCGATCTACTCTATCAAAGGCCTGTGTAAGATCTATAAAGGCCAGGAACACCGGTGGAGAGCCCTGCTTTACCTTGGCTTTAATTAAATTTAGCATCAGGATGTTTGCCGTGGTTCCACCGTTTTTAAGGAAACCCATCTGAAAGGGGTCATGTGCTGCAGACGCCTTTGCCCAAGTTTGGAATTTTTTCAGCAGGAGCTTTGAGAATATTTTGCCGATAATATCAAGCAAGGCAATTAGCCTGTAATTCTGTGGGTCTTCCCTGTTACCGCGTTTAAATAGCGGAACAATTATTGAGTGGGTCCAAGACAAAGGAATAGATCTGGCTGATTCGCAGTGCCGGAATATGATGCTTATAAATTTGGCCCAGGCTTCCAGATGTTGCTTCAGGTCGATGTTGCTCAAACCGTCGGGACCCAGGGCTCTCGAGGATTTCAGATGTTTGATGACGTTTAAAATGTCTTCTTCGTCGGAGAGGGTAGCCCATCTGTCACTAGACGGTTCGGAGTAGCTTTCCCTCTGGTCCTTCAGTGGGGCAAACATGTTCTTAAAGAAATTTGTCCATTTTTCCTCTGTGACAGCGTTTACCAGATCACTTTCCTGTCTGGATGTTGTTGATTTAATCAAGGCCCAAAATTCGCTAGATTTTTTAGAGCTAAGTATCTTGAGCATTTGTTCTGCATCATTTTGGTACATTTCCCTCCTGCGACACCGGAGCCACGATTTATAGCTGTTGATTTCCGCTAAACACTCTGACCTGGCCAAGTTGGATTTGTCCGTAGCTGCTAGTCTTTTAGCTCTCCTGAGGAGTTTTCTTCTTTCGACTAGATCCTGGTCGAACACATGCAGATGATTTCGGCTAGGCCCGTTGACTTTCTTTGGTTCAGTCCTGAACTGTAATAGCAAAGGAAGATACTCCGGTCTCTCACATTGGATGCTATTGAGTACTATTTTTTCGCCGTAGATAGCTGAAATGGTCTTGATGTTTGTGGCTGATAAGCAAAGTCTAGTTCGCTGAGTGTTGGCTTCTAAAGCAGGCAGGCAAAGTGTAACGCTCACCTGGTTCCCACGGGGGCGCTGCTCTAGTCTGGATTGCTGTGGCCTCTTCTAGCGTGATGCGCAGGACCCGGAACACCGATTGGACAGGACCTCCAAATCGTGCTTGCCTGGCCCGTAGGAATATCCTTCTTATGGTTTGGAAGGATGAACTCTCCATCCTGCTTCTGGTGCAGGGGCGCGCGTTCGTCCAGTTACTTCACTGGTTTTCAGAATGGCGCTGGCAAAATCCACTTGACTTTCCTGAGCGATGCGCCGTAAGTATGAAAGTTTAAAGTTCAAGTGAGGCCCCCTTTATGTTGTCTTTCTAACCTGTGATCTGTCCTTTATTTCAGGTGCAGAATGAAGGCGATGCGTCGAGGAGTTAAACTGCCGAGGTGAGTAGTGATGAGGGCGATCCCTCTAAATGTCCTTATCATTCCCCAGAAATGTCTCTTGTCCTTTCCCCATAGGGGCCGGGGTACGGTACCTGCCAACGGGGCGACGCCGACCCGAAATGTGGAAGAAAAGCCGGTAAGTATTATGGCTGTTAATCAGGCTTTCCTTCTGTGTTTCTTCTGCTCACCTTTTGTTTCTTCCTCTCTCCCCTAGGTGCAGAGATGTGGCGTCCGATGCTGACAGCCGCGATGGAGCCGGGAGATGTCTCGAGGACAGGTGAGTGAAGCGTGGCGCTGCAGCGAGCAATGCGATGCTTTTAAATGGAAGTCTTTCTTCAGGGATGCTGGCGAGAAGATTCCGGATGCAGGTAAGAAGTTTGAAATAGTCCTTGGTTTTCACCTTTCTCTTCTCTTCCTTCCTTGCAGGTCTTCCAGGTTTGAGGCGGGCGTGGCTGGAGTCCAGGAGCAGGAGCAGACACGGTGAGCGTTAAGCTGCAGGAAGCAGAACAACGCGAAGCATGAGCTGCTGTCTGGGCGTGGCTTAAATAGCCTCCAAAGAAGTCCCAGGTATGTATCCTTCCCCAACTAGGTATGTATCCTTCCCTGGCCACGCCCGAGTGAAAAAATAGTCCCTATGAAATAATAGTCCCTTTCAGGTCTCAGGGAGGCCTGAAGCGTGCAGCATGGTCTGCATCAGGTAAGTGCACAAAACACCTCCCTTTATGAGCCTGGCGCCTATGGCGCCAGGACTGATGTTCAACATGAGTTGGCGCCAAAGGCGCCAGGACTGAGTCCAAAGAGCCCCTATAAGGGGCCGCTGGGCTTTTACCCGAGGGCATGATGCCTGCTTTCGGGGGTGCTGGGCCTGGCCTGGTGCTCCGGGGGTAGGCATCATGACAGCACTCCCCCCCAAGGCCCCTCCCAAGGTCGTTCCTTCTGGAGGTTTCGGTTTGTTTGGGAAATTCCGATGGAACCTTTTTACCAGCCGAGGTGCATGTACGTGATCACTGGGTTCCCAAGACCTTTCCTGAGGCCCGTACCCTTTCCAATCAATTAGATAGAAAAGTTTTGATTTTGAGATCTTAGAATCCAAAATGTTCTTCACCTCGAATTCAGGCTCCCCATCTATCTGAATTGGTTCTGGTGGCTTTGTTAATCTGGTTCCTGGGTGCACTGGTTTCAAAAGTGACGCATGAAAAACGGGGTGAATCCGCATGTTAGCTGGCAGATCGAGCTTGACTGCCACTGGGTTGATTATAGCTTTGATCGAGTAAGGGCCTAAATACCTTGGATTAAAAGTTCGAGGCCCCTTGAGTGATAGGTGTTTGGTAGCCAACCATACTTGATCCCCTATTTGGTATGGAGGCGCCTCTCTTCGATGCAGATCCGCATTCATTTTGTATTTCCCTTTCGCATGTTGCAAATGTGCAGTTGCATCCTTGAAGGCTTGAGTAATCGTAGAATGCAAATGGTCCACTGCGGGCATTTCAAGGCTCAGAGGTGAGTCCAAGTCTGAAGTACGAGGGTGATGTCCATATAGGGTATAAAAGGGGCTCTGACCAGTTCCAGAGTGTATCGAGTTATTGTATGCATATTCAGCCACCCATAAAATGTCCTTCCAATTACCCTCCGATTGGTGCAACATACATCGTAGATATTGTTCAAGGGTCTGGTTCGTTCTCTCCGTCTGACCATCGGTCTGTGGGTGGTGGCTGGTTGAGAGTCTTACGTCGATTTGTGCCAGTTGACAACACTTTTTCCAAAATTGAGAAATAAACTGGCTTCCCCGATCGGAGACTAGTATGGACGAGAATCCATGCAAACGGATGATATTTTCGAGGAATTCCTTGGCAAGAACAAAGGCTGAAGGTAATCCTTTCAACGGAATAAAGTGGGCCATTTTGGAAAATAAATCCACCACGACCAGAATATTATTGTAACCATTACAAGAGGGCAGGTCCGTGATAAAATCTAGTGACAGGGTGTGCCAAGGTGCTGGTGGAATGTCTAAGGGCTGAAGAAGACCGGCGGGTCTTGTCTTTTGACCTTTGTTTTGGGCACAAACTCCACAGGACATCACGAAAGATTTAATATCCTTTCGCCAGGAAGGCCACCAGAATTGTCGTTTAACCTTTTCCTCTGTTTTGGCAATGCCAGGATGTCCTTCCATCAGGGTATCATGATGACGGGAAATAACCAGTTCTTGCAATTCCTTTTCTGGCAAAAATAAGCGTCCTTGGAAGTAAGGTAAGCCATCCTTGACTGAAAAGTTAGACCCCCTTTTGATCCAATCCTGCAAGGCTGAAGAGTCCAGGAATTGTTTCACTCGTGCTTGAATGTCTTCAAGGGTTTGTAAAGTGGTTATCCCCAAAATTCTTTATTCGGGAATTATCGGCACAGGTTCTGAGTTTGTGTCTATTTCTTCCATTCCAATTCGGGATAGAGCGTCCGCCTTACCATTCTTATAGCCGGGGCGGTAGGTGATTACAAAATCGAACTCAGCAAAGAACAAAGCCCATCGGAGCTGTCGAGACGATTGAGCCTTGGCAGTTTTTAAATATTGTAAATTTCGGTGATCAGTGATCACGGTGATGGTATGCCGGGCGCAGAGGAGATAATGCCGCCAAGCCTTAAGGGCGGACTTAATGGCTAATAGTTCCTTATCGGTGATCGCATAATTTATCTCCGGCGGCGAGAACTTTCTGGACCAAAATGCTACGGGGTGCAGTTGGTTGGTTTCAGGGTCTCTCTGAGACAGGACAACTCCCATGGCTAAGCTGGACGCGTCGGTTTCGACTATATATGGGAGATCGGGACGCGGGTGCTTCAAAATAGGTGCGGACGTGAACTTAGCTTTCAACTCCTGAAAGGCCTGTTCGGCTTCCTCGGTCCATTCAAAACGTTTATTTTTTCGCAAGAGTGCAGTGATGGGTTGCACCACACGTGAAAACTCCGGGATAAACCTGCGATAAAAGTTGGCAAAACCAAGCATGCTTTGGACACCTTTCACCGAACTAGGTGATGGCCATTTGAGGATGGCATCCACTTTCCGTGAATCCATTCGGACCCCTTTAGGTGTCAGGATGAATCCGAGAAACTCAACCTCGGTGGTATGGAAAACACATTTTTCCAGCTTGGCAAACAGTTTGTGCTGGCGCAGTTTCTCTAGGACGGCCCTGACATGCTTTCTGTGATCAGATTCCGAAGAGGAGTACACAAGAATGTCATCGATATACACGACAACACAGACATCGATGAGTTCCCGAAGGACATCGTTCATGAAGAATTGGAAGGCTGCAGGCACGTTGCACAACCCGTAAGTCATCAACTGGTATTCGAATAGTCCATATTTTGTATGGAAGGCCGTTTTCCATTCGTCGCCTTCTTTTACTCGTACCAGATGATAAGCCCCCCGGAGATCTAACTTGGTGTATACGCAAGCGTCCTTCACCTGGTCAAGGAGTTCAGGGATCAGAGGCAGAGGGTAACGATTTTTAACAGTTATCTGGTTCAATGCGCGGTAATCGATACAAGTTCTAAGGTCGCCTTCTTTTTTAGGCACGAAGAACAAAGCGGAGGATGCCGGGGACTTTGACGGGCGAATGAAACCATTGGCGAGGTATTGATCTAAATATTGTCTCAAATGCAGATTCTCTGGTTCAGTAAAGGCGTAAATCCTGCTACAAGGGGGTTGTGCACCGGGCACCAGATCGATTTGGCAATCGTAAGATCTGTGGGGAGGTAACGTGTTGGCCTGTTCCTTTTGGAAGACGTCCTGAAAGTCTTGGTACTCTGGAGGTAGTTGCACGGGGACAGAGGTTACTGATGCTAGATTAATGTTTTGATTTTCTGGGTAGCAGGTTTGTGCACAATCCGGGAAGGTTATTCTCTTTGCTCGCCAATCAATTCGAAGATTATGTGTCTCTAACCAAGGGATTCCGAGAATAAGCTGAAACTGTGGAGCCTTGATTACATCAAACACAACTGCCTCCCGATGGCCATCCGGACCTACAAGTGTCACCTCAGCTGTGGAATGTGTTACCGGTCCAGAGGCAATTTCGGTTCCATCTACTGTGGTGATGACATCTTTGTTGGTTTTAGGACGCAGAGGGAGGTTTATCCTAGAGACCAATTCTCGATCCACATAGTTTCCTATAGCCCCGCTATCGATGTATGCCTTTATAGCATGCAACCGTTTAGGCTGTTCCGGATCTACGAGGACCATTGGCACAATGAAATGTGAGGTCTGAGAGTTAGTTTTCAAGCTCGGCAAGCGGACCCCTACGCTTGCCGGGCGTGGTCGTTTCCCGATACAGAGTTTCCATGGATTTTATCAGCGGCTCCTACCACCTTCTTGGGCGGCTTAACCGGGCAATCTCGTAGAAAGTGTCCAGAGGACCCATAATAAAGGCATAATTGCATCTGTCGTCTTCTTTCCCATTCTTTTTGAGTTAGGGGTCCTTTAACCCCTCCGATTTGTATAGGCTCCGAGCCATCAGCCCCCTTGGGGTTAGCGTGGGTCTTGGCCAACACCGGGTTTCAAACTTGGACCGAACTGCTTTTCTGTTTTGCAGCCTGTGATCCAATTGGACCACTAAGTCTATATATTCAGTGCATTCTTGGGGCGGATTTACAACTTGTGCCAGGACATCTTTAAGTTCTCCGCGTAGACCTCGATAGAATAACGTGATTCTTTTATCCTCTGGCCAACCAGTTTCCACAATTAGTCTATTGAAGGTTGCAATGTAGGATAGAAGGTCTTGATTGCCCTGTCGCAGAGATAGAAGTTCGTCATCCAGAGCCTGTCCCTGGGAGTGTCGAGCAAATAACCTTTCCATGCTTGTTTGAAATCCTTGAAAATCACGAAGAATCGGGTCATCTTGAGTTACCAGTGGGACTGACCAATCGGCAGCACAGCCGCTGAGATATGACAACACAAAGGCTACCTTGGTCTGATCATTAGGGAAGGCCCCAGGTCTGCATAGGAAGTGCAAACGACACTGATTCATGAATACGGCGAATCGTTTGGGGTCCCCAACAAAGCGTTCAGGTGGGGCCAGCGGCATGTTTCCAGGTAGATTAATCTGCACCGGGTTACTGGAAACCACAGGAGCGGGGTTCCCCCCGGAACCGGGTAAAGGGGTTTGTCCAGCTTGACCTTGCAAAAGCTGTCTAGCCAGGTCATCAGCTCTATCCTTTATTACATTCACTTCCCTCCTGAGGGCACTAGTCTCTTGACGAGCGGCGTGTACTGCGGCCCGTAATTCCCCCAGTAATTGGGCCAACTGGTCAGTTTCGGAAGTTTACATAGCGCCTGGGGGGGAATTTGTAGGAAGGCTTCGCGTTCTGTAACGCTCACCTGGTTCCCACGGGGGCGCTGGTCTAGTCTGGATTTCTGTGGCCTCTTCTAGCGTGATGCGCAGGACCCGGAACACCGATTGGACAGGACCTCCAAATCGTGCTTGCCTGGCCCGTAGGAATATCCTTCTTATGGTTTGGAAGGATGAACTCTCCATCCTGCTTCTGGTGCAGGGGCGCGCGTTCGTCCAGTTACTTCACTGGTTTTCAGAATGGCGCTGGCAAAATCCACTTGACTTTCCTGAGCGATGCGCCGTAAGTATGAAAGTTCAAAGTTCAAGTGAGGCCCCCTTTATGTTGTCTTTCTAACCTGTGATCTGTCCTTTATTTCAGGTGCAGAATGAAGGCGATGCGTCGAGGGGTTAAACTGCCGAGGTGAGTAGTGATGAGGGCGATCCCTCTAAATGTCCTTATCATTCCCCAGAAATGTCTCTTGTCCTTTCCCCATAGGGGCCGGGGTACGGTACCTGCCAACGGGGCTGCGCCGACCCAAAATGTGGAAGAAAAGCCGGTAAGTATTATGGCTGTTAATCAGGCTTTCCTTCTGTGTTTCTTGTGCTCACCTTTTGTTTCTTCCTCTCTCACCTAGGTGCAGAGATGTGGCGTCCGATGCTGACAGCCGCGATGGAGCCGGGAGATGTCTCGAGGACAGGTGAGTGAAGCGTGGCGCTGCAGCGACCAACGCGATGCTTTTAAATGGAAGTCTTTCTTCAGGGATGCTGGCGAGAAGATTCCGGATGCAGGTAAGAAGTTTGAAATAGTCCTTGGTTTTCACCTTTCTCTTCTCTTCCTTCCTTGCAGGTCTTCCAGGTTTGAGGCGGGCGTGGCTGGAGTCCAGGAGCAGGAGCAGACACGGTGAGCGTTAAGCTGCAGGAAGCAGAACAACGCGAAGCATGAGCTGCTGTCTGGGCGTGGCTTAAATAGCCTCCAAAGAAGTCCCAGGTATGTATCCTTCCCAAACTAGGTATGTATCCTTCCCTGGCCACGTCCGAGTGAAAAAATAGTCCCTATGAAAAAATAGTCCCTTTCAGGTCTCAGGGAGGCCTGAAGCGTGCAGCCTGGTCTGCATCAGGTAAGTGCACAAAACACCTCCCTTTATGAGCCTGGCGCCTATGGCGCCAGGACTGATGTCCAACATGAGCCTGGCGCCTTTGGCGCCAGGACTGAGTCCAAAGAGCCCCTATAAGGGGCCGCTGGGCTTTTACCCGAGGGCATGATGCCTGCTTCCGGGGGTGCTGGGCCTGGCCTGGTGCTACGGGGGTAGGTATCATGACACAAAGCTTATTTGTGGGATGTAGCCATGACCAGGTTATCGAAAGCAGGTTATGGTCGCTTTCTTTTGTCTATGTGACTTTAAATGATTTAATCAGTGGTAATAGATTTTCTGATGCAAAAATGGCCAGATTATGAAATTTTCTTGAATTCATCGCGATCATCCATGCTTTACCTCTCTCTTCCGATGATGATTTGGGCCTGATATTGGGAACGTTAGCATAGTCTTGTACACAGGTTGCATTTAAATCTCCGCAGATGATGATATGAACTGTATGGGAGTCAATTTTGATGTTGTCTATTGCTTCTGTTACTTCATTACAAAAGTTTATGATTGAAGCTTGTTGCGAGTTCCAGTACAAGTTTAGTATCGCCAGATCGATGGTGATGATTTTTTTGGACTTTGGATCCTCAAATGACCATGACGTCAGGACTGCTAATGTTCCATAGCTCTCTGAAAGCTTTTCCCTGATTTTAATGCCTGATCCTATTTTCACTGCAAGTAGTAGACAGGATGATGGACGTCCAAATAGGCCACGTTTGACGGGAGAGAGTTTGATCTCATAGCCATCTAGAGATGGTTTCTCAGTCAGCCAGGTTTCCTGGAGGCATATGATGTCAAAACCCACTAAGGACCGGTTGTTGCTGCTTGTTAGGTGAGCATGGCCTCTGGTGTTCCAAGAGGCCATGGAAATTGATCGCATCTCCAGTGTGTCTAGGGCTGGCGTGATGTTAGCCCATCTTGGTTGCTATTTACTGGTCTTGCCATTAACTGCGGATTTTAGCCATTCCCAAGGGCCTTTCGGGTGGCGTGTTGGATCACGAGTTGGGGACAGATCTTTACTGTCAAGATGTTCCTCCGAAGTCAATCTTGTTGAAGTCTTGTCAAATCTGGTTTGTTGTTTGTTTTCCATTTGACTGGACCTGTGGGGTGCGTAAGCGCCATCCGTTTTCCTCGAGGTATCTGTTTTTGTATTCCAAGCGTGCTCCCTCTGAAGGTCTCTGAATGATCTGAGTTTTGGTCTTGCGTTACTTGATTTTTGCAGTCGCATAGGCTCCAGCTTGCTGGTCGATGGTTCGTGTGACGGTAGTTTTAGTTCGGTTAATAAGAGGCCAATTTTGCTCAGTTCTTTATATGCCTCTTCCATTCCTGTCTGCAACGCCCTTGCTTTTATGTGCAGAAGTGCCTTAACCCTCTGTTCTCTATGATAGGGTTCAATTACCCTAAAGTCGCGCGTTGATAGTGACCTTAGTGATTTGGTGTTGCTCAGAATTTTTAGCACCGTCTTCCTGTTCAGGATCATGTATCCTGATTCGTCTGACGTTTGTTCTAGCCTGAAAAGTCTGGTGCCCTGTTGATCGCTACGCGAGTTTCTTCGTGAGGATTCCTCTTGTTCTGTATGATTAATTGCTTCTGCTGAGGAGTTAGGTTGATTATTCGTCGTTGTTCTAACCTGTGTCTCTTTTTGTCAGGCTTCTGGGTTTTGGGACTTCCCAACTTCTGCTCTGTCAGTCACTGTTCTTGCTTTCCTCTCAGGACTGGAGCAAATGTAGTTGCTAGATTACATTTTTTTAGACACAGGAGTCGGGTCTTGTTGAATTTCCTGATTTACCCTCAGAACTGATTTTGGACTACTTTGATTCGTCTCGGTCAAGGAGAAATCTTCATCATCCATATGTTGAGATAAATTCATAAGGCTGCTAGACGCCTAGAAGTCCGCTGCAGTCTTTGGGGAATTGCTTAGATCGATGAACACTGAAGCCTCCGTTTGGTCTTTTGATTTTTGAGATTCATTTAGATGAATTTCTGGCTTAGCTTGGTTCTCTTTAACAGCCTGGTTGCACGGCCCAAAAGCCTTCGTATTTTTCTCAGACCTTGAATTCCCACTTGGTAGTTGAAAGGCCGGATTTAGTGTTCGTAAGGGGCCGGCACCCGTCTTTTCTGCAGCTGTTTCAGTTGGAGCGATATTGACCGCCTTCAGAGGTTTACTGTGTTGGTTATGAAGGACTGGTGCTATTTTGTCCTGGTTGATGCTGACTGGCGATTGAGATGCCTTCTCTTGCGTCTGTTTTTTCTGTACAACCGGTTGAATCTTATTTAGTTGCATTTCTATCCGAGATAGCTTTTCCTCAAGGATTACTTGCTTTGCCGCCTCTTTTGTTTCAACGGCTGTTATGTATCCTTCTAAGAAAGTCAATTTCGACTGTAAAGATGCCAGGATAGAAGTGTTGTCTTTTGCAGAGTCATTTAAGGCCTCGTAGAGTTTACAAAAGGGAGTTAGAGCGATGGTGAGTGCGGACATTATTGTAGTTAGATCAGGCCTATTCTTAGCCGATCCTTTGCTCGACTCACCTAAGTCCTCTGAAGAAGCTCTTTTTTTTATGTTGCTTCTCTTGAATCTCTCGATTGGGACTGAGTGTCAGGTGTATTTTCAGATGAAAAGGAATAGCCGGAAGTGATTTTTCTTACTCTTGGTGACATTGGTAAATCTTCCCGGCTGAAGTTCAGAGAACCAGAATAAGGATTCGCTGGTAGGGACAGGCAGCCCAGATGGTGGTTGTCCAGGTGAACCTTGACCCATGATTGTGAGTTCCTTTGCAATTTTGAAGTATCTTTGTCTTGTCTTCTGGCAGGTGAAATCTGAGCCGGAATAGCCGACATCACTTTTTCTAACGCCCTAGGAGGGCTAGTCCCGTTTTTAGTCTGTGGTTTGGTTGCAGGAATACTGGGCAATGACGGAACTGTTTTCACTGCAAGTTTCTCAGAGCAAATCGAGTCAAGGAGCTTTTTACGCTGCACAGCTGTCGTGGCCGTCGCTCCCGGACTCGATGCGGGCACATTTGTTGGCTTCGAAATTTCTGATGGCTGGGCCCCCAGATCCGAATTGCATAGTGTGCTCGACTGAGCCGGACAGGATGTAGTGCTTGTGGAAACAAGCCCTGAAGGGGCTACCGCTGGTTGGATTGAAGAATTCAGTAATGGTTCGGTGGTAACTGGGTTACTTGTTTCGCTGTTCTCTGATGGATTTTTGTATGAGGACAATGGCATGTTATCTTGTCCTAGTGCGTCCTTTGCTGTTTTGTTTTTCTGGCTGGGTTCCAAGGAGGATTTTTCCAGAACTTCCAAAATTTCTGCATCCGATAGTTCCATTACCGCGTTGCGTTTGCGTTTGCATTGGTGTTTTTTTTTTTTTTTAACTTCGTTTATTTTAAATCAAGGCAGGATGGCAAATATACAAATCATGACATATCACAAGCAATGCGTATTCAGGTTCTTCGATCCCCAGTCCTCATTTCCCCCATCAGGCTTCCTCCCTCCCACCTCCCTTTGGCCTCTCCCCCCCTCATGTTTGGAGGCAGAATTTTCTTTCTGGGTTGTCCAGTTCGCCCCTGAGCGTCTATGTGTCTTCTCCCGGGTCCTCTTGGTGTTGCAAGATCCATCGGGCCCTGGTCGGTTTGTAGGTCTGGGCGGGGAAGCGCTGGTCGTATTCCAGCACTGGGCTCCAAACATTCTGAAAGCGGTGGAGCGTTCCCGCCTTTGCTGCCGTGACCTTCTCCGCGATCAGGATGTTCCAGAGTTTAGACCACCATTGGGCTATGTGAGGTCCTTCTGGGGATTTCCAGGCCATGGCCAACACCGTTTTCCCCGCCAGAAGGCAGTGTGCGAATAATTTAGACTTGGTCCCGGAGCGCGGGTAGATCGCGGGGATCGGGGCTCCCAGCAAGACTGGTTCAGGTTCCAGAGGAATCGCCGTTCCAGTAATTTGTGCGATGGTTTCTAGGCATGTCCTCCAGAACTGTCGTATCTTTGGGCAAGCCCACCACATATGGAAGAAAGAGCCTGGGTGACCACATCCTCTCCCGCAGGCATGGTCCACATGTGGGTTCATGTGGTGAAGTCGAAGGGGCGGGTAATACCACCGGAGGAGCATCTTGTACGCACATTCCCTGTTGGTAACGCACGTGGAGGAGGTATGTGTTCTGGTCCAGATGTCCACCCAGGTTTGGTCCTCGACCAGATGGCCCAGGTCCGCCTCCCATTGAGCCATGCAGCGGGTCTTTGTGGACAGGAAGTCCCTTAAGAAGCGCCTATATAGGGTGGATACCCTGCCCCGAGTTGGAAGGTCCCCCAGTGTCAGCTCCAGGGCGGTGGGCGGGCGAGCACCAGTGGCATAGCTGGATATAGGTGAATCTGTCCCTTTCCTGGAGTTGGAACTTCTCCTTGCATTGGGCGAAGGTGAGGGGTGTCCCTCCCATATATAGCTGGTCTATGGTCTCCAGCCCGCCCTTTATCCAGTTCCGGAAATTGCGGGGGTCTGCTCCGGGTGAGAAGGATGGGTTATGGAAGACCGGGGAGCGCGGGCTCAGTCCTCTGGGCACTCCCTTCTGCTTTAGAGCCCAGTCCCAGGAGCTAAGGGTGTGTTTAGTTGATAGGAGGAGGTCTCCCCAGTGTGTTCTAAGGAGGGGCGGAATGTGTGGCAGAAATTGCAAGGGTAAAGGTGTTTGTGATTGTTCCAGCTCTACCCACCTGGGGCGGTTTGTTATGGTCTGCCATGCCTGAAACTGTGCTAGTTGTGCTGCCACACTGTAGGCCCTCAAGTCCGGGACCCCCAGACCTCCTAGCTTGGAGCCCTCCAGCATCGTTTTGAGAGGGATTCTCGCTCTCTTACCTTTCCAGATGAATTTCAGCATTTTCCTTTGGATGTCCTTCAGGGTTGGTGTGGGGATCGCTACTGGGAGGGAGGCGCAGGCGTATAGGAACCTCGGCAGTAGGTTCATCTTGCATGCTGTGATGCGCCCCAGCAGTGAGATCTCTTGGGTCTCCCATCGTTTCAAGTCGCCTTCCAGTTCTTTCAGTAGCCGGGGGAAGTTGGCTTTGTATGTGTCTCTTGGGTTAGCCGGGATGTGGACCCCTAGGTAGGGGAAGGCCTTCTTCACCCATGTCATCGGGCACATCGTCGTCAGTGGCTCCCGTTCTGCTGGAGTGAGCCCGATGCCCATGGCCGAGGATTTGTCAAAGTTTATAGTGAAGCCTGAGACCTCACCATAGGTGGTAAGTTCTCGTATTGCCTGTTTCAATGATGATTGGGCTTCTGAGATCGTAAGTAGGACATTGTCCGCGTATAGGGCGATTTTATGTTGGTTGGAGCCGTCCTGCAGCCCTTTAATTCGATCGTTTCCCCTAATCCTTTGGGCCAATGGCTCCATGGTGAGAGCGAAGAGTAAGGGTGATAGCGGGCAGCCCTGGCAGGTTCCGCATGATAGGGGGATCGGAGCTGAGCTGTGCCCATTAATTCTTAGACTCGTACTTGGGTTCTTATAGTTGGCCAGCACCATTGTCTGTAAAGTTGACCCGAAGCCGAAGGCCTCTAGGGTAAGTTTCATAAAGGGCCAATCTACTCGATCAAATGCCTTGGCTGCGTCCAGAGCCACTAAGACCAGTTTTTGGGAGTTCCGTGAGGCGAGGTCCACCAGGTTCAGGGTTCTTCGTATGTTGTCTCCAGCTGATCGATGGAGGATGAAGCCTGCTTGGTCGGGATGAATGATCTTTGGGAGAACGCGATTCAGGCGGTTTGCCAGGATTTTTGAATATATATTTGCATCAATGTTTAAGAGTGCTATCGGTCTGTAAGAGGCTAGACTCCTTGGGTCCTTTCCTGGTTTGGGCAGGAGGATGGTGGTTGATTCCTGCATCAATGGGGTGACCGTGCCTGTGTCTCTGAAGGAGTTGAACAGGGTCACCAGATGGGGGGGTCAGTTGTGGCCTGAAAAGTTTATAGAATCTGGTCGAAAAGCCGTCCGGGCCTTGGGCTCGTGTTTTAAGCGACTTAATGGCCTCCTCGACCTCCTCCCCCGTGATGGGATCCTCCAATTTGTCACTCGTTGTGTTGGCGAGACGGGGAACCGCTGCCTTCTGTAGATATTCCACCTGTTGTGGTTGGTTCCGAGGGGTTGCCTTCATGATTTGGGTCAGGTAGACTGTCGCGAGCTGTTGTTTTTCGGGCTCCGAGTATCGGGTGACCCCCTCAGGATCACGTAGGCCTGCAATCGTGTTGATGCATCTCCGTTTGGCTAGTTTGGCCACCAGGAACCTGTTTGCCTTGTTGCCCTTCACGTAATATGATTGTTTGGCTTTTGCCATCATTAGGGCGGTTTGTTCCGCGTAGTGGGCTTCAAGCTTCTTCCTCGCTGTTCGCATGATCCGTTGCGTCTTAGGGGACCAGCCTTTTTCTTTGTGGATTGCCTCAGCCTCTCTTAGCTCGTCCTCCAAAGCAATTCGGGTCTGGCGTCTGTTCCGGTGGTAGGCCGCTCCCTGAGCGATGAGGGAGCCCCTGATTACTGCCTTCATGGCGTCCCAGTTATTTGCCAGTGAGGTGTCCGAGGCTGGGTTTTCGTCAAAGAAGTTTTTAATTCCTGTCGCGATTTTCTCTCTCGTAGCCATGTCATTGAGAATCGGGTCATATAGAGACCATTTGCGTGGGTTATTGAGATTGGGGTCCTGAACCCGGAGTTCCAAGAACACTGGAGCGTGGTCGGACATGGCTCTTGTGCCGATGGAGACCTCTTTGACTGAGGGGAAGGTGTGCGGGGAGATCAGAAATAAGTCAATCCTTGAGAAAGTGCGGTGTACGAACGAGTAGAAGGAGTAGTCTCTTTCGTCGGGGTGAAACACCCGCCACGAGTCTATAATGTCTAGAGACCTGAACAGCCGGAGGAGGCTGAGTGCTTGGGCGAAATCGCTTGGAGTCGGGGGGTGTGACCGGTCTTTAGTGGGGTCCGGCACCCCATTGAAGTCCCCTCCGACGATTGTTTGGCCCTCCACAAAACTAGCGAGGGTCGTGCCCAAGGAGTCGTAGAAGAGTGATTGTCCCGTGTTAGGGGCATATACCGAGATGAGGGTGTATAGGTCTCCCAACAGGAGGCATGTGACTGCTGTGTATCGGCCCTCCGGGCATGTTTTTGTTTCCAGGATTTGTGGGTTCAAGTCTTTTCTAAAGAGGATCGCCGTGCCCCCCTTTTTGCTTGGACCGGAGGCAAAAAATTGAAGCGGGAATGATCGAGAACGAAGCCGGGTCACGTCCGCCGGCAGCAAGTGGGTCTCTTGGAGCATAGCTATCGCAGCATTTTCGTCCTGGAGCTTTAATAAAATTGCCTTTCGTTTGTTAGGGGAGTTCAGTCCGTTAACATTTAGGTAGAGGATTCGCAGAACCTGGTGGTCCAGAGGTGTCCCATTCTCTATCTCTTGAGTTGGGGGGGGAGTCCGGGTCGATGGTTCAGCTGCCATGTTTGTCACGAGATCTTGTAGTACCATCCTGCACTTGAGGTTTTAACGCAGGACCCCAACGGGGGGCCGCAACTTTAACTGGTGGGTAGACCGACATTGTAGGTACGGGCCTACCCTTGGCCAACGGGGCCGGTTGTCCCATCGTGTATCAAGTACTGTGGGTTTCCAAGGAACGAAAGTTGGAAAGTGTCCTTGGAGTGGGTATGAACCGTAGGTACGGTCCGCCGTCTCCGCCCTCGAAGCTCGTCAGATTAAGCGTTATATGTCGGGTCCGAATTCAGGCCGGGTCAGAGGAGACCAGGGAGAGATGTAGTTGGAACCTGGAGGTGCGGGGGGCGCCATTGTTCATTTCTTTTTGTTGGTCCGCTGGGTTGATGACCATGGCGTACGCTTAGGTTTCGGGGAGAAAAGCGGCTCCCTCCGGGGTTGGTGTGGAGAGTTCCTGGGGCGAAGATGGATGCATGATCCTCTCTGCATCCTCCAAGTGACTGATCCCGCGTAGGGTGCCTTTGAATGTGAATTGTAGAGCCGCTGGAAACAGCCATCTGTAGCGGACTTGCTGCTCCTGAAGGAACAGTGCCAGGGGTCGGAGAGCTCTTCTTTTCTGGAGGTTGAGTGGTGAGAGGTCCTGATATATTTGGAGTGGCGTACTCTGAAATGTAATTTCCTCCCCTTGGCGGCTGATCGCCGAAATCGCTTCCTTGGTTGTAAAGAAGTGGACCCTCGTAATGACATCTGGGGGGGGTCAGAGACAGCCCCACGATCGGGCGAAGTCTGTGGGTGCGATCTGGCAAGAGCTGAGATTTATCCAGGTCTGGGAGAAGGGCCTCGAAGAAGCGTCCCACGTAGTCCGCTAGCTTGTTGTCGGGGACGGAGGTCGGGACCCCCCGAATGTGGAGATTATTGCGGCACGCCCTATTTTCAAGGTCCTCATGTTTAAACTCCAGGATCTCGCATTTCTGATGCAGGGAGTCAATGGCTCTTCGCATTTCCCCTAGAGTGGTGGCGTGGTCCCACGAATGGTCTGCATTGGTGTTTTTTAAATAAGTTGAAGATAGCTTTTGGAGTAGGGTTCTTTGGGTTATTTTGGGTGCCCATGTTGTTTTTTCTTGCTGCGTTTTGATTTAAGAGGCTTGAATTGGGTGTCGGAACTTTTTTACTAGCTTTGATTTTCATGCCAGCCTTTGCTCTCGATCTTTTACCTGTTTTTTTTTTTGTAGATGATCTTTTTTAATGGCTTGGTACGGCCAAGCAGTGCTCTGGGGCTTTGAATGTGGAGCGGGAGAGCCACTCTTTTCAGATGCATTTTGCGCTGGCTGGTGGTTTCCCTGTGGTTGGAGCTCGATTCCGGAAGAATCACGTCTTGAAGATAAGTCGGTGCACTCCATTGGGTCGGTGGACTCTGCATGCACCAGAGCCATGATCTTTAGACCGTGTTTGTGCAGGTCAGGGGAGTCGTCGAACTGCTCTGCATGTCTGACGGCTACCGCAACTCCCCCTCCACCAAAGCTCCCCGGCGGAACAGGAGGAGGGCCTGGAAAAAGGGCCCTCCCAGACCGTCCTCTGACGGCCCCGGATGGAATCCCTCTCGCCAAAGCGGGGCTCCGGCCCGAACTCCAAGCTGCGTCCCGCGATGATCTGGAGCAGCGGGGGGAGGAGAAGGGAGAGACAAGGCCTCCATCGGCTTCCGTGTGCACCGCGGGGTCCTCAGTGGGTGACTCCTCCCTGGGTGGCACGCCACCCTCCAGCGGCTCATCCTGCAGAACTGGGGGTTGTAGAAGCGTACCGGCGGCGGGCTGACTCGCGCAGAGCACCACTGAGGAGGAGCCTCCCGTTTCATTGGTAAGTGCCGTGGTCTTGTTAGATTTACTTTTTGACCTGTTTGGTGACAAAACTGCGACGGAACTTAGCTTTTCCTGTCGAGAAGTCCTTGGCATATTACTGCTGCGGAGAATCCGTTTCGAGTCCGGGTCTGGAACCGCAGGCAGAGAAAGGAAGGGAGGTGGGGGGGAAACCATGATGCTCACGCCCCGCGTCCCCTGCAGCCCTGCGGACTGCAGACTGCTTCTACTCTGCGTCCTGCTCTGCGTTCCGCTCCGTGGAAAGACGTGGGGGTAATGTTGATCCGCCTCCAGTAGCAGCAATGGAGGAGAGACTGCAAGGAGTTCAGGGACTGCAGACTGCTTCTACTCTGCGTCCTGCTCCGCGTTCCGCTCCGCAAATAGCAAATATAAAAAGGAAGTTAAATTAATCCGAGCAGAAGGGCCAGATGGTACATGCAATGTCCTATTTGTGGGCAGAGGCTATGTGCAGTCTGTTTTTAGAGATCAGTTGCACAGGGAGAATACCGCACACTTGGAAAGAGAATATTATCTTACCAGTATACAAGAAGGGGAAAAGGGAAGAGTCATCTAATTGTAGGCTCCTTAAAATGTTGGCTATTCCCTCAAAAATATTCACAAGAGTCTTGCTACAGGAACTTACTACCTGGAGTGATAACGAGTATGTACTCCCTTACAATAAGACAGGTTTCAGGAAGGGTTCCAGTACTATAGACAATATTTTGACACTGGATACCCTTATTGAGTATTCCTGGACCAGTCGTAGGTTACCCTTCTACGCTGCGTTTGTAGACTTAAGTGCAGAATTCGATACGGTTTTAAGGGCAAGACTTTGGCAAAAATAAGCTGCTAAAATATACCAATAGGTTTGTTACAGATGATAATACAGTTGCACACTGATACGCGTTTACTGGTGTGGCTTGATGAGCAGGGGAAGGTAACAAATTGGATACCCACAACAAGAGGCGTCAAGGAAGGGTATAATTTAGCACTGTCCTTATTTAATTCATACTTGGCTGACCTCTTGGAATTATTAGAAGTACTGGATCGTTCCCTGTTAAGTATGGTAGTCTGGCTATTTCTTGTCTTATTTATATAGCCAACCTCGTAATCTTAGATTATACACCAGCCGGATTGCAAAGAAAAACTGGATGCACTAGGTGACTACTCAAGGGAGCATGGGTTAAATATAAACACTAATAAAATATAGATCATGGTGTTTAAACCAGTACTGATGAAGTCAAGGAAATATAAATGGGTCATCAATGATATGGAAGTTGAACTAGTCAAAGAATATAAATACCTGGTGGTTGTGATCGACAAATGGTTGCAATGGGAAGGTCACTGGGAAATGGTATATGGAAAAGTAATGCACGTGACAGAATTTATAAATTTATTTTTTGGTAAAATTGGTGGATATTCAGTAAATAATGTATTGACTTTATTTTTATATAAGGCCAAAATAAAATTGACTTTGCTGTATGGTGTTGAAATTTGGGGATGGAAACTACATCAAGAAAATAAAGTTATTGGAATCTAATGTGTTGAGAAAGCTCTTAAGACTAACATCATGTTAGCATATCGAATATCTAGTGCTTGAATGCAATCTGATTAGCTGTGTGACCATGGTAGAGAAAAAATGACTTACGTTGGGAAAGAAACTGCACAGGGCAGGGCTGGGGACCTTGTTACAGCATATTTGGCAGGTGTATTGCTACCAAGAAGTCCAACTAAAGAAGTTCTGGGGAAGGTCAAATCTCTTATTGATAAATAGCAGCCTGAGATATTGCTGTTATCCATCGCAAAATATAAGAATGCAATAAAAAAAGACACTTCATGAACGTGAGAAAGAACAAATCAGTTTAGCTGAAAAATCTGGGGTGTTTTTAAGTAGTTATCTGTTTAATGGTGACTAACCTTCCTATATATGAGACTATCCACACAGTTATAATGTGAGGAGATATGTGGCTATCAAATTCAATACTCTTATCACTTTAGAAGTACTGGGCGCACACTCTGGTATTCCAAGACAAGATAGATATTGCTGCCTATGTGGTGAAAAGGTAGTTGAAACTGTAAAACACCTGGTGGTTGAGCGTTATAGTCTTGATCAAGTAAGGAGACAGTATCTGCTACAATATAATAAGAAGGTGGGAATATTCAATATGGAAGTATTGTGGCAAAGGTTTGGCAGGGAATTAATTTAATTTGATATTTTATGTTGTCAAATGTGTGGATTTTATACTTAAGATATTAAGAGATTTATTTATGAGATTTCAATGTAGATCTTGTGATTTGGATAATGCATTGGGGGTAGTGTCCTTTTATTTATTTTTTCCTTTGATATTGTAATTTATATATTTTGATATATGTGTGGATCTTGTAATTTATGGTTGGAATGTGTATAAAGTCTTTTATAAAAAAAACTATATGTATGCAATAAAATAAACATGCTTTCTATAGGTATGTGAACCTCCAGTATTCCCTTTCTGTCCTTGTGTCAGGTATGACTTCTTGATAGAGAAACAGTAATTTGCATTGGCCCTCCAGAACTCTCCTACCAAGTACCTCTATCTGAACTCATATGTTTTGATGGAGGTTGGGTGTCAGGTAGTTATACTAATGACAAGACCCTCTGGGTAGCGTAAGTCAGATTCGACTAATGGGTTGTCGAGGTTGGGGCTGCAAACCTTGAACCCCACCACCACTGTAATCAGAATCTGAGGAACTGGAGTTGAGAACTAATCTCCTGTTCCTGTTCTCTTCTGCTTTCCTCCTTTCTCGTCTATAGCCAGTTGTGTAGTTTCTCTTTTTCTTCTCAGTTCCTCATTGCTGCTCCACCACATCTTCCTTCTCTCATGTTGTTTCTATTTGTTACCTCTTGTTTGTGCTCTCTTCTCCTCTTCCTTGTCCTCTTTCCCTAAATATTTCACTTTTCTGCTTCTTCTGTTCTTCTGGTTCTCCTTATCACCTCTTTTTTCCTCTTGCTTTGTCCTCCTCTTCCTTTCTGCACTCTCCCCTCATCCATCTTTGTCTCCCCATTCACTGTCCACCCCCTCTTTGCTCTCACTCCTCTCTTCCCACTCCCACGTTCTCTCCATTCCTTCACCTTCCCTCTTTACTGCCATGCTCTATCCTGCAACTGCACTTCTGAACCTTTAACTCCTACACTTCCCCTTTGATCAACTCTCCTTTTATTCCTTGCCCAGATGCAATTTGAGATGTGTGGATGCCTGATTGTGAACAGCTGTGAGTGTGTGCCTATGTATTGGACCTGGCTGATATGCATTCTCAACAACCCAGTTGACAGATCTTGACTAGTGGACCGCCCAATAGCTACGTAAACTTAAACTACAATACAGGCCTCTTCCATGTAGGAATTACTCGACAAACAAGCCCTGTCTGGACTATTATTTGCGAGTGTCACAGACTCCTTCACTTAGTATTTGTGTCAATTGACATGGGACGCTGCAAGTGGAAGCAAGCCGGGTTAGCGGTTTACCACATTCCCAATCCTCATGTCTCCCTAGACCATCCTTCGCTCATTCTACTAGGTGGCTCATGGATACCTGTTGTGTTGGGCATGCAAGTGAGTTGGTAATCTTCCCAACATTCATCATTTTCTTTACTGAATGGGTGTTTCTTGGACCAAAAGAGAGATATTTCACAGGATTGGGAGTGGACTGGAAGCTTGGGGGATCCACCATCTACCACCTCCAAGTGGTGGTGGTTCCTCAGGTCACACAAGTCCCCTCTTCCATAATCACTGGTCCTATTGAGGTGTAGTTACAAGGCAAGGCCTGGATCTCATGACAGACTTAGAAGAATGGCCAGGGGCAGAGGGGAAGGATTTCCCATTAGAAGAAGAATGCGTGTTAGGGGCCACTAAGAGGCACTTTTTAGAGAATATCATGGACGATCTGCTCCTTTTATCAAATACTGCCTCACTGTCTGTTCAATAGGAAACTATCCACACATTTCATTTGTGAAGGGACTCTATCATCCAGAAGTTTGAAATCAGCTTTATCCAAAATGATTCTTATCGATCGTAAAGGTCATTGCATGCCCATCATCCTTGTCATAATGGATCCCGCTTATGATTTCCGACAGATTCTGTAGTGTGCCAATCTCACTTGTGTGTCCTTTAAATAACTGTAAACATTGATGGGTTCCTATAACCTTTCTTAAGTAACTAAGGGGATAACGTTTGACTACAGAATTTAGCAAAAGGCAAAGTTGAGTTCATAGGCAATGGTGAAAGGCCAGAATGCGGTCCACTTATACTTGAAAAAGAAGTGCAACATAGCATGACCTAACCTAAATCATCTGCTTTTTCAGTGGCAGTAAAAAAATACTTTTTTGTTACTTTGTCAATAAAATACACACACAAGCATTCTTCCTGTTGGTCATCCAATGTCTACACAGTTGTATCCTTTAATAGATACCTAATGTTTAATCTATTGGCAATCTTACAAATTCACATGAATTATAATTCAATCTATTTTATTCTTACATCAAAACAATTCAATGACACATTTCTTCCTAACCGCAAAAATACAAAATGTGCGTTGTTATTATTAACTATCAAAAAGTACCCGTTCTCCAAACGGGCTCTGTGCACAGATATGATAACACTCATCAATTGCTGAAAATCATTAATCCTGTATGTCGCTGTTCTGATTCGCTTATTGTTTGATGTGCTTTGCACTCTGAAGTAAACTGCACTGAGAATGGGCATGTGTGGCTTGCTGACATACCCTGCAGCAGACGTTGAGGTGAGGCAAGTGTTGGTGTGCTGCTGAATACTGGGACCTGTGCTCTCTCTCCACCTCTTGCTTCACTCTGGCATAGTGCAGTTCATTGTGGTGCATTGCAGTGCAAACGTCGCAGAAACTGTGCATTCTAGGGTTGAGGACTGGTCCTTCTACAACCAGATTAATATTTCGCCGATTTCAGGCAACCGTCTCATGTGTGAAGGTGCGTGTGAAGGTGCGGGAAATCCAGGGAAAGGGGTGGGGTGTCCAAATGTAGCCAGTAATGTCCAGATGGTCCTAACAGGTAACTATGCAAAATGTAGTGCAGATTGGTGAAACAATGTGTAATTGTGTAAGGGAAAATGAATCGCCAAGCCACAAAGCCACAAACAAATGCAGAGTTTTGCTGGAATCGGGGAAAGGGAACGGGTATCCAAATGACATGTAGCCAGTAATGTCCACAGGGTCCTAACGGGTATCTAGGCAACATTTTGTGCAGATTGGTAAAACTGTGTGGAATAGTATGAGGAACAACATGTTGCCAAGCAACAAACCCACACATTTTGACTTGTGCTGAAATCCGGGGAAAGGGGCATGGTGTCCAGATGCCATGTAGCCAGTCATGCCGGAGGGTCCTAACAGGTAACTATGCAAAATCTGGTGCAGATTGGTGAAACAGTGTGGAATTGTATAAGTAACAACGCTTCGCCAAGCCACAAACAAACCCACACATTTTCACTTTTATAAATATAGATTATTATTCATTCCTAATCCATATATCTAATAGATTCACAAACAGATTAACACAAATTACCACTGAAGAACACACATTACCATTGTTATACTGCTACTAAATGTAACTCTCCAAATTCATGATGATTGTGGACACAACTCTGTTGATTTGCCTGGATTACAGGTTATATTTCCCAATTTCTAAACAAAACACATTTAGATGAAACAATGTAAGATTCAGATAAGACAACAGCAGTTTTAGATTAGTTAAAACAGGGTTGATGTTATATAGCTGGTTCGGTGTATCTTAACTTTAACACCTTCTTCATGGCCCAAGATCGATTTTTACAGGACTTTCCTAATTATTTATGTCCAATTCCATATATACAGTCCTTAAACAAAATGACAAATTCAACAGTTCTTGTTTCTCCACATCTCCAGTTATTTTTGTTTTTTCCCTGATTCCAGCATACCTCATGATGTTTGGTGCATTACTTATATTGTGATTTAACTTGAGATGGCGGAAGAACACTAATTGTTGTAGGCTGCTCTAAGAATCATTTGCATATATTAAACATTCCTAAATTCGATCTCTGAGATGCAGGTACTTCATTGTGTTACAAATGGCAGCAGTATTATCCTGAATGTGTACCTAGGTGTCAGTCGGAACTGCTAGAAATCCTCCACTTTACAGGAAGATGGAGAGGGCTTTGAAGGATTTGTAACAGTTTGGGCATGACACATGGGGAACCAAGAAAGGAACTAATCTATATGTATGCTGAAATTGAACATTTGAGAGTCGGTGGGTGGAAAATGAGTGTGCACCTGTGTTTTCCTTACTGGGATACATGGGCAATAGGAAAGTGAGTGACGTGGAGGAGAGTGATAGGAAGGATAGAAGGTAAAAAGAAGATGCATAACATGCCAGAACAACACCTTTACGCCTCAGCTCTCTACCTGGCAACCTTCTGAGGCTAGGGCATATTTTCTTTGAGGGTTTCAACTGGATTACTAGGTCTGAAATATATTTAAATAAATCAGAGAGTCAGACATCTACCTTACGTTATTCCAGAATTCCAGTGGTGTTGGTGTCCTTCAGAAGCGATTCTCGATGTTTAGCATCTTCAGACCATTTGAAGGTGTGCGTGCCGCTCACTATCAGTCTCTGAATGTGTTATGATGTGATATGATAGATTATTTATAATGGGCATAATACCCAGTGGTTTCTAAGCACGGACCCGGGAATCGAACCTTTGTTGCTGCGTGTCGTCTTGCTTCCAAGGTGAGCATGCTGCCCATGAGCTATCCTCCCAAGATGTTGACATCTGAAAAGTTGGTACCTGAACATTTGGATCATTCAGAGGAATCAATGCATGCAATGTTTACTTAAAGAAATATTGCCACGTCACAACGTAATATTAACAGTTTTGAAGTTTAAAATACACAAATCATTCCCAGTATATAATCACATTAATTTGAGACTCTTTTACACTTTTTACTAGAATATAATTACAAATCAGTTTTATAAGAGCCAATCTTTTTGAAATTTGGTTACAGAGAAAGACATGACAAAATCAATGTAGATTCTTAAATGTATTGGGTGTGTTAAAATTTGAACTGATCCATGCAAGTGCACACAGTTTCCCTCAAAACTGTGTTCTTTGCAGCTATTGTACCTGCTATAAAAACAGTAATTGAAATATATGCCCTGGTTGTAATAGTTTACATTTTCATTGATATGTTTTTTTTTATATTTGTATAATTTTATATCTTAATCAGGTTTTGCTCCTCTTCCAACCTCATCTATACTTTAAAAAAAAGAAAGTTGTACACATTTTGTTAGGAGAGACTTTCACTTTTTTCCTCTGGAGAATAACAATATAAACCAACAAAATGTTTTTATGGCTGTTGGTGCAGGTTTTATGACCCCAGCATCTTTAAGGGCATGTTTAAGTAAGGCCACAACTGCTTTACCTGAGATTTTGAAAAAAAAGACTTTGTCAGCATTCACCAAGCACAACCTTCATGATCCTAAAAATGTCTTCTTTTCATAACATGCAGTGACAAAAACATAAATGATGTCTCCAGATTCAGAATATCCTTATGAATCTGAATATATCATTGGTATTAATGGCACAAGTCCATACATGCAACTATAAAAAATGTATATTCTAGCAGAAATTGTTTTCTCATTCCTGAGGGGAGGGCTCTCTCATAGCTAACACATTTCCTTCTGACACTGAAGATTCAATGGGACAAGGAAATCAAGGAGGAGGAGGACACTGGGGGTGTGAATAAGTGACGGGAACATGTCACAGGTTCTGGCCAATCCAAAAATGATCTGCATGGGTGAGGTTTGCTGGGTATTTAAACTAGAACACATAGCAAGAGATTGTTTGGGGAAAACAGAAAAGCTAGAGAGCCCTTCCGACAGCAGAGGGGTTGATTTGGATTCCAACTGAATAGACTGATGGGGAAATCTCCTTAAGAGGGACTTTCGAGATGGGACTGAATGCAGAGACCATATGGACAGACCTACAGGAAGAGATTATCTGCTGGTGAGGTCTGTAGTTGGCTGAGGACCCTACTAGTCATATGTCTTTGAAAATAAACCAAAAGTGAGTACAATGATCTGTTAGTATTTAGACAAATGTCCCAAGAATTAATTAAGTTCCACATAACAAAGAAAGGTATTTTGGGGGACCCTGTTGACATACTATCCCACTGATAGAGACAATATAATGCAAGGGGTATGTGCTTTGTAAATAGTTGCTAACATGGAAACTGTATGCATCTCCACCTAATAAGGCCGTTTTCTGGCAATTTGGGATACCTGTTGGTCTTAGGCATCCCAAATTTAAATGTGGACTAACAAGCCTTCGTGTTTGGCGGCTACAAGTGTAATGAAGTAATTGGAAGCTATTCCTTGATAAGCACATGGAACTGAGGTGATGTGAGGCTGTACCTGATACTTTGAGAATAGTGAGATAGTTCGGTGCTGCTGTATCCACATTCCAAAAAGAAACATTAGCCTTTAAAATAATTGCAACACATTAAACAGCCCAAAGATAACCAATTGCATCTCTGACAATGCTATGAACCAATAGTTTGTTGGAGATGGTGCCCAACATTGTAGATCTGAATTAGCCTAAGAATCAGAGAAACACCTATATTAGAGTAACTAGTTTTCTCTGATGCCAATGCTTGTCAATGGTTTTAGAGAAAACTAAGTTAATTATATTTTACACTTTACTCTGAGAACTCCCAATTTTATACGCGTATCTTTTACCCTTGTCTCCTCTGCTCCAACAATTGAAAACCACTTGTGATTACTCTCTCATTCACTTCCCCATCTCTCCCACTCCTTGCCACATCTGTCACTAACCAAAAACAAAAAAACGACTTCATGATCCCATAGATCGTCCATGTAAAAATCTTGCTCAAAGCTCTTCCTCCTCCACTTACTTATTCCATTGAGCTCTCCTTTTCTGAATTCAACTCTGTCCACCACCTTCAATAATCAAATCGCTGCTCCTGCCTTTGCTCCGTCCTGCCTGCATTCCTAGCCATCGTCCTGTCCAGCCATCCCACTCCTGACAACAACCATGCATCGCAACTCATGCCGCTGGCACAAAGACATCTATCCTCCACTAAGAACCACGCAGTTTCCTCCTTTTTCTCTCTGGTGAGTAGTTCACCTTCTTTTTCTCAATTAAAATCACCAAAATACAGGACGCCTTATACACCCTTCTATATTTCATCCCTCCTTTATTCCCTTCTCCTTCCATATTCCCCCTCCTTCACTGAGCATCTACACATCTTTTGCTCTGCCAACTCATCCTGTGTGCCAATTGACCCTTTTACTTGACAGATTGTTAAGGAATGTGTGTCTGTCACTCTGGTCACCTCTGTGCCTTGTTTGACATCTCCCTTTTAACTGGGATCATCCCACCCTGTTACAAAACAGCCACAGTCACACCTCTCTGAACGAAACCAAGTGCTGTTCCCAAACTCCTCTTATTCTACAAATCTGTTTCTATCCTTCCCTATTACTCTAAAATCCTTGAGGGTTGTCTTCAACCACATAGCCAACTACCTTGAGGTGCACTTATTTCCTGGACCCATCCAATCTGGATTCTGGACGAAACCCTCCACTGAGACTGCTCTCATCCAAGACACCAATTCTCTGAGCACCACCCTGTAAGTGACTTCAATTCAGCACTCCAGCTAAGTCAATGCCTAGTCTGGGATGCCCAATGGAAGCCCTTATTGGTATATTGTTATGTCAAAGTTCTTAAATCTGGATGATGAACCCTTATATAACGCCCCTCTCTTTGAATCCCCCTGACCTCACTGAGCCAAGAAGTATGTTTGTTTTGCAAATGAAAAGATTTATTTGAGGAATTAAACAATAGATATATCACACTTTTATGAACAAAATAATATTTGAATAGCACACTTATTGACGGTACTCAACAATGGGTAATATTACAATATCCACACTCTTTAATCTATTAGGAGTAGGAATAGACAGGATAAAGTAGCAGAGAATACTTTTATGTGATTCAAGGAAATGCAATAATGGGAAAGAATGCAACACAGAAATAAACTTGATATGATTTCAATCAGAAGATAATATAATCACTTTTTCCCCTGTGACTGCTCACTCCCCCCACAATGCAATATGAAGAGATGGAAATGAGGGCACACAGGTTTCAAGAATACAATCACTATGCAGTTCAATTCCAGTTCCCCCAGCAAGCTTAGCGAAACAGGTATGATTTTAAACAGGCAGAAACACTTTTGAATGTGCTTGCAGTGAAAGTGAAAATATGCTAAAATGATTTTAATTCACTAAAGGATATTCAGCACTAGTGAGAATTACTTGAGATTGGTTCAGGTCAACACTAGCAATGATTCATGAATGATTATCAGGTTGAAAACGAATTTCAGCAGTGGAAAGCAAGAGCCAGCTATTTTTAACATGTGGTGAAATTGAGTCAAATTGCAATTCGCGGCACTTTTTCCGTGTGCGTAAATCGCGATTACGGGAAAACTATAAGGAATGTCGTTTTGGGTTTGTTGGAAAGCTGGGGATCTTAGCTTTCAAATTTCGCTTCTAGGACGTGCGGTTCAAAAGATACGGACGTTTTGAGAAATAAAGTCAAGATTTCAGAATGACAGATGGCACGTTACAGATTTGGAATCAGTAGGATGGACACACGATTCTACAATGCAGTTCTGGACAGGTTGAAATGGTTTGAATAAGATTATTTTAAACTAAGAGATTGGTTCTGTATAGTTCTAGACTGGATACTCACTCCTAGTCTTGGAATGGAATGCGCCTCGTCAAAGATCTGGTCAAGGGGTTTGGACTGCGCTCTCGCCACCGGACAGGTCTCAGGCCCTCTGGGTTCTGCGTTCAGCACTGCATGGCGGTCTGCGGCCTCGTGAAACTGTATCTGACGGGTCCTGGATTACAGCACTGCTTTCTCTGGATCTGGGTTCTAGCACAGGGTTCTTAGCGAGAAGCAAACATCACGGCAAGGCTGTTGAAAATCAGGTTTGCAAAAGATTCTGAAGCCTGCTGAAAAGGGTTCAGCTTGTGGATTAGGCCTCTCTCTGCTTCAAGGTTCTAGAGTTTGGGTTCTAGAGTTTGGTTCTGGAGTCTATCTGGAGTCTGGATATTGTCTGGATCTGGTCTGGCAGAGTGCTGTGCAGGAATCAGTTGAAGTGGAAAAATGAGTGTGTCCTTGCCTGTCCTAAGCAGTCTCTTTTTATGTGTTTTCATAGTGGGTGTGGAGGCTGATTCTACATGCCCAACCCTCTAAGGATTTGATAGGTTAAAGAATTTTCTGGGTTCTGACTGGAGAAAAGGATCAGCGTGTCATCCGGTGTCATCAAGTGTCATGTTTATGGCTGAAACTGAAATCCCTCCCCTCTGCTTTTCCATAGAAAATCAATTTTTCATAACAAACAGGTTTCCCAGATACACAAGTTGTTGAGAATACATGCACACATCATAGATTGCTTAAGGTACATTCTGTTCCAACTCTGATTTTCCTAATAGCTTCAGTTCAGAAATGACAACTTATTTGCGGTTTTAGTGAATTTTGCAATATTGGTTCTGCACCAAATTTGACACAGACATACACACCCTCTCTGAGCATATTACCGTATATTCTTATGTTTCTAGCATACACACTGCAGCTATAATATTAATAATTACGGGGTTTGGTCTCAGAACATCACACGGCGCCCAGCTTAGTCTTGAACTGTGAGTGAATGTGTCATTTTAAGAATCTCAAGGTTTGACATTTCAGTCCGCTTGGCATAATTAGTTATCAGTATTCTTATGAAACATATATTTGCCTTCAATTCAGTTCACCCATTGGTTTGTCTCAGCTTCCAGAAGCTTGGCTCTGACTCAGAGGTCACATGTCTTGTTTCTCCCAGAGCAGTGTTGACAGTTACACCCGAATTTAGCATATTCTATTCAGTTGAAAGATTCTATTGTCTCTTTCCTCCTGCCAACAGAGGGATCCCCTCCCTTTTGATTAACATGACGCTGCGATATCCTGCCTTCTGGTGTGGAGTCCCAAGGTGTGAAGGATTCTCATGAAAAGCAAGCCTTTTGAAGTCTGAACTGCATCAGGTTACTTCCTGATCAATTGCAACCTAGTTCCTTATGGAAAAAAATACATTTATACAGTTACAATAAGCAACATATCTTTAATCAAGTCTTTTTCAACATGAAATCACTGTGTAGCACTATATCTGGCATTTTGATGGAATTCTCTTCTTTGGCATAGTTTGAGTTCAATTGTTTAACCTTACAAAAGTGGTTGTTTTAAAACGCCGACTTTCTGGTAGAGGTGAGTAACGGTATTGCAGCCACTTTTGACAGCTTTCTTCCCATCAATATCTTTACAAGGGGATTTTGTCCTGATAACACATGATTCTTGCTGACATGATATTGATGTGGATTCTTACAGTACAGTAATGTGGAACACCCAACAAGAAGGTTGGATCTTTTTAGGTGGTTTGGTGAGCCAGGATTTTAGCAATTTTTGACACCAAATAAAACTGATTTTTGAATATCTCTGTATTCCTTTGCACTGATTTTGCTCTGTCTGCAGCCAAAGTATGGGGTCTAGCAATGGGCTCCTGTATTAACACTGACAGAGGCAAAAGTGGATGGTGGCCTAGCTTTCAGATTTTCACTGGGCATTTTTGGATGATTTCTGGCGAGCAGCATGCTTTCCGGCGGCCATTATGATGTTTCTGCTGCCAGCAATGCCTAGTGATGTTGCAGGGCTTGGATGAGTGGGTTAAAACATCCCACAACCCACCAGTCTCACCGGTCTTCCATTCTCATCCTTCTATACCTTTCAACTACATTTCACACTGTGGATCATGCCTTCCTGAATTAAACACTTTCTCTTCTTGTCTTCAAGGACACCTCCTATCTCTCGTACCTCTCCTTCTCAATCTCATGGGACTCTAGCGCCTCCTTCCCAAAATCACTCACAGTGGGTGTCCCTCAAGGATCAGTTTCACTTCTCTTCACCCTATACATATCCTCCTGTGGCAAACTAATTTCCTCCTTTGGTTTTAACTGTCACCCCTGCTCACAAGTCATGTTCTCCTTCCATTCTTCGCACCTGCAAACTCTGAACACATAATGGACTACCTAATCACCATCCACCATTGGTTGGCTCTACTCTGCTACATGCTCATCTCCTCAAAGACAGTCATCTTTCTCCTTACAGTCATAACCATTCTTCCATCTCCCATGCGGATCCCCCCCCTTGACCTCTTCTCATCCTCACCCAGGACTTGCAATTGGCTTTGACAGAGAGCTGAGGCTCTTCCAATTCATCATGGCGACTGCCACAAGAGGCAGACTTATCCTCCTAAACATTAAAAAAAATCTACCTACACCTAACACCACTCAACTAAAACCTCACCCTTTTCAACCTACACCTAGCGTCCCCACACTGGATGGCTGCTACTCGTCCATAAATCTGTGCATGGTCTTAACCCTCTATATCACAGTCCAAAAATGGAAGCTAGTGGATTATGTAGTTTGTTTGGTTTTATTACCACACTTACTGAGAATCTACCCTTATATGTAGCTGCCTAGAAACCAAGGGCTTCATTACAAATTTGGTGGTCTGGAAATAAGAGTGTTGGTAGCGACATCCAGCACCCTTTACGCACCGCCCATCTACGAGTCAGCCGGCAGGCGCACAGTACCCCAGAAGGCCTGACCTGCCGGGAGTTCAGGCCTCTACCAGCAGTGTTTTCACTGAAGCACCGGCACCGTTGGCAATGGTGCCGGTGCTTCAATGTCCCATCGGACTCCACGGGAATGGGGATTTACCGTTCCACCCCGCTTATGATATCCTGGTAGCATCGGGATCTTAGGCGGCGGAAACAGTGTTACATGGTCGTCAGTAGCCCACCGTCTACCGGCGGGTTTTACCGCCGACCTCGTAATGAGGCCCTCTAAATGGTATTCTCCCTCCTGAACCTTCCACTGTTTGCTTTTCAATGGAATTCTTCACAACATGGCTTAAACTCCAACTTCGAGCGATGGAAGGACCCCCAAAAACCTCCAACTTCCTATCTAAACTTAGCACCTGACACCCAACGGTCTTGCCTTGTGTCCTCCCGACCACTCTGTGTAATATGTAAATGTGTAAATACTGATCTCAAGCTGTCAATGTTAAAAAATATTTTCATGCCCTCCAGTACATGTCCCGGATACATGTTCCCATACTTATCCTAGGAATGCTTTCGTTCTCTCTTGTTGCCCATTTTATAAGCCATTTCTGTTTGAAATGACACCCTGTTCGTCAATAAATAGAATACAAAAAATCCTTAATAGGTTGGTAACAATGGTATGTCAGGCTCTCAAATCCTCTTCCCAAATCTACGTCACCTTGTGGAAATGAGTCTGCGGCCATATTGACAAAGTGTAGTCAAAATAAAAGATATGCAGGCCGCTGTAACCACTACTTTCGAAAGAGAGACACATTCTGTACTGCAAAATAAGCAAAGTTTGGGGAAACCACTGGAAAAGACAACACAAAGCACTTTTTGAACTATGCAGCACTAGGTTTCCCTAAACTGCATCTACTTGGAGTGAAAATGGGAAAAATATACAAACAAAAGGGAAATCATCAGGCATGTAGAGCTACACTGCTGTAATCATTGAAAAGGGACGTTGCTGGCTGCTTCCACTGAAGGACAATATTGCCCTTTGTGCGGCTATTTGCTGAGCTTGAGAAGCCGTTCCTGTTCTTGGCACAGCTTCTGGACCCGGCAATTACAACTGTGCTTGCAGCATTCATGGGAGAAGCTCTGAAAGGGAATATTCTAAGCACACCCAGTTGGGCTGAGACAAAGGCAGAGGGTGTCGGCCTTGAGGTGCACCCAGAGTATGCTCTGTCGTTTTGCTGTTGCTATAGTATCAGAGCAGGGGCGCCTGAGAAAGGGTTGTGCCACAGGAAGTTGCTGATCTTGACAGTAAATCAGTCCTAAAAGGAAAACAAAACTTTACGTTTCCAAAGTAAAGCTTTGTGAATTAAAAAACGTTGTTAAAGAATTATACCGCTCTACTAAGTGCCTATTTGGCATGAATCTACACCCATAACACACAAGGCTACCCCCATAAATTATGAATCATTTGTCGGCATGTTTGTGTTATCCTCGGCATGAGACGGTGGCCTCAGCATTTTTCAGCTTGTTGCCGTTTTTTGTGCCATAGTGTGTTGGGCGTTTGTTATATTAATAAGCGCTTGCCAAATCACCACCAGAGTAGGTTTGTGATCTATTTACATTGGTGCGAAGGTGAATTGCCTTCCGTTTTCTTTTTTTCAATTTTAGGAAACGTATTTTGCTGTGATCAAGCATGGTGCGTCCAAATCTCCTTTCAACGTCATGCACATCGATGTATTTATTATGTTTGTTCATGCATGCTTTTCACTGCATATCCAATTGTGCTGTTGTATGACCTTCCCACCCCCCGTTCTATAATCGGGGGCCCGTTATCTAAACGTCGTCCTTGTGAAAATAAATGGAGCAAAATACATTTAGCACCTTTTTCGCTGCTTTGATAATCTAGGGTGGTGCAAATATCTTCTGCCACAATGCAGATTATTTAAACATGTTTTTAGTAGCAGGCAGAATGTTCATTATTTTTACTGTGTTTGCTGCTCGATGTATCACCAATAAGAAAAGAGCAGCAGATAAAATACACCCATATGCATTGAATTTGGGTAAAATATAAGTCACCATAGACTTTTCTGTTTGACAAATATGTCTGTAATAGTAATTAAAGCTTGAAAGTTCTTCCCAGCCCATAATGCACGCTCGGCTTGGTACTTAATTAATTTGTCGCATCACTCAACATACAAACAAACCGTCTTCAAACCATGCTCAAGATATTCATATTTGAACGGCCTCAGCAGTTTAGATTTTGTGCCGAATAGATCTGTCCTGCCATATGGTCCCCTTGCTCCCTAGGTTTATGGGAATGAGTTATTTTGCTAACTATAGCTGAGGAGTTATATTATACGCATCTAAAGCACACTGGCTCGAATCTCAGCTGGCCCCTGTGCCAAACTGTGCTACATTTGCCAAATCATGCCTCCTTATCTGTGCATGCTATGAAAACCTTGCGATTCAAGCACAGATGTTCGGCATAACATATTTTGTAGATTTTTGGCTAGTGGTTCACATAGACGTGACAAACTGATCTAACACCCCCAATTTATATAGTCCTACCCCAATGTATTTCAAAGAATTAGATTAGTTTTACACATCTGCTTCTACAGCTTTATCCTGGATTACAATTTGGTATTTATAAAATGATACAAACATAATTTTACCTGCCTATATGAATCTCACTATTATAAGTCGACAAAGGCATCCACCTTCAATCACAAAGATCTCCATATACAATTGTGGTACTCTAATAAACACTGGCAATACTGCCAATTCTTTACAGTCATTTCTTTGGAAACATCCTTACCTTTTCAACTTAACATTCCACATTATAAAAATATAGTCAAAGCATTTGATTTCCCCAGGCATCAAGCCATGTATGGTGCTGTAGAAATTGACATCCGTTACATTCAAATATACCCCACACCAACTCCCCAGTGCTAGTCGAAGGTAATGCATGTTGTAGCTATGCCGAGGCTTCTTGACATATAGGCAAGGACTGGCTAACATAGGGATATGTGTTAAGCCATTTACATGCAAAAGGCAACTTGTTTACATTGGCTCATGTGAGTTTCCATTCACAAATACTGTCCCTGGCAATCTGTAATTTCTGTTCTGAACCCACATGCAAACTACGTTTCTTGCATGTGTGGGTGCACTTCTCTCTAGACATGTGGCTTTCCTTAAACATGTATTTGTTCTTTCATTAGTCAGTGTGTTTGTGTGTGTGTGTGTGTGTGTGTGTGTGTTTGTGGCTTTCCTTGTACACAAATGTATTTCTATCTATCCAGATACATGCACAGTTTTAAAAAGGTCTTTATGAAAGGCTTCAAATATCTTTATATTTAGGAGCTGGAGATGTACTATTCTCCAGTAACAGATATTTATTGGGAACTTCTCTTCCCTGCCACACTACACCTGACTGACTCTGCCTGGGCATTTAAAGACAAGCAAATGCAGAGGATTTACACTTTATTGCGTTCTTAATTAATCAAATTAATTCTTTCAGCATCCATTTTTTTTCACATACATCCAGACTATACTTGGGTCTCTATTGATGGTATCAACTGCATGATATCACCCCAGGCAATATTACTTGCCATTGCACTATGACCCACCATGTCTCAACACCAGTGTCAACCACTAACTATATTTGCAAATAATACTTAACTTTACACAGGCAATCCTGCTTTAAAGTGGTAGCCAAAATGTATTCAGTTTTTAATTTTGTTTTTCAATACAAAGTCAATTATTCATTTAAAGGCCAACCTCTCACTTTGCATTCATTTCTACATATATGGGGGAACACAGGGCATGCATTTATCAACACCTGCATTCCTGTTGTTAAATTAATTGCGCATCGTTTGCGTTCCCAACCATTTTATCTTCCAGACTTTTAGCCAGTTAACAAATTGGACAATGTGGAGATTGGGGTTGATTTACCTTTTTAGACTGAACGTCTGATTTTACAAAACCAGCTTCGGTATTCAGTCAGTGTGAGGAATCTAAGGGCATCCTGACTTCTTTCCCCAATATATCCTCCTTCTAGGTGGCCAGGGAAATGCTGTCACTTTCAGATCCTGACCCTGGGGATGGATATGCAAGGGAAGATCACCTGTGTCGAGGAGACTTGGGGAGTGGGGATGAGGTACCTTTGGGTGAGACACAGTATCCCCCATTTCACTTTCACAAGGAGTCAAACATCCCCCAAGCCTTTATAGGGTATTATGAAGCTCTACACTATGATCCTTGAAAACACTCTCCCAATATACCCCAATGAGGTACTGAGATGAGAAAGGTACAACCCAGATTTTTACATCCCCTCTTTATTAACAATGACATGCACAAACACCACTCTGGTACTGGGACGAGGAAGAGGGATGCCGAGTACTATGACCATTACTCAGTAAAAGAACATTGCCTGCATCTGGTGCCTGGAGGGCAGTATAAATGGTCCACTCAGGTGAGGCTAATGAGATCGCCTGTGGAATGCTTGGAGGAGAAGCCGGAGGAGAGAGCAGGTAGACGCGTGCCCGAAGTGTCTAGGAGCTGCAGGGTCGCTGCTGCAGAAGCAGGAAAGGTCTCCAGTGGCAGAACTGGTCAGCAACCCTCCAGGAGTCAGAGGGACTCTTTCTCCATTCAACCGAGGCAGTGGAGATCCTGTAACCAAGGCGCGCAGAGCCAGGAGCAGCGATAGCCACAGAGAGCCTGCCAACGCGAAGAGCAGTACCCGGAGACAGTGTCCCCGGTGTGTCTAAGGAGTTTGATTAACTTTGGAACGCTGTGGGGTAAACCGCAGGCTTTGTGGAGGTTAGATCGCTCGCGAGTGAGCGAGCGAGGGACCGGTTAGGCACTGTGAATGCCGGTCCAGCTTAAAAGAAAGACGTTTGACAATACGCTAACTTAAAGGCTATAAATTGAAGAATAAGAAAAGTGAATAGAAGGGTTTGTGAATACCGAACTGTGAATTCATTGAAATTGAGAAGGCCAAGAAAGGCCAAAGAAATTGAAGTATTTGAAAAGTGTGAAAAAGCCTATGAGCAAGATGCCAATTCCCAGTGGGAAGTAAACTGGGAATTTGATGGCAAGTTATGCAATGTGCTTGAATGGAATGAAATTAAGCCTTATGTTTTGAATACCGGATCACAAGAAAGCAAGTGTGATTGAACACGATTTGAATGGCAAGCAGTTGGTGATAATCCCTGATACAACAAGAACTGGGAATTGTTTAAACTAAAGAAAAACAAGCTTTGGCAAGTTCCATAACAATATAATGAAGTGTGAAAACTGAAAGAATAAGTAGTGCATACGCTTTAAGACTATTTGGAAGTGTACCAAATGAATGGTGGCAAAAGTCTTGAGAGAGTATCAAGGGGAAAACCCAATAGCTGAAGCTGAAACAATGGCAGTGTAAATGAGAAGAAGAAGCAAGTAAGGTGTGTCTGTTGCATTACCTGTAATGGGTAGAACGTGTGGTCCGACAACTGCGCCTAGGCTGAGTACACCGACCTAAAGGAAAAAACACATAACTCACCCACAAGCTTGTGTTAGATGGTCAAGGAGTAACTTGGGTAATCTGATAATATTGAACTGAACTTTTGTGATATTGGTGAAATTGATGAAAGGCAAAGCTGCCAGAAAGCTGAGAACTATCCTAAGGAATTGTATTGGGTTTGGAACATTGAGAGACTTGAAAGCATAGAGAAGGGAGCCCCTCTTTTTGACAAAGTTAACCAATCTGAATGTTGGGGAAGGAAAAAACACTTTTCCAACAATGAGGTGAAGGAAGCCCTGAACTCTTATTTGAACACTTTTCATTTTGATGCAGACATCCCTACACATTATATTCAAGCAGTTGCAAGGGCAAGTATAGGCTTTGGACATAGACAGATATTTGATTTGGACTCTCCAGACAAAGACTCTCCTTAGTTTTAGTTAGCTATGGAAATCTCACCTTTGCGTAGGGCATATTATGCATTTTCCCAACCTTTTCTTATTTGAATAAACGTTTGTGACCCAAGTTTTACTCAGTTTTCTGTGTCTGCTTCTTGATGCCTTCACATCAGCCAGACATCATCCTGTCAGTAATCTCTCAAATTAGGTGGCCTTTTGGCATCAATCGCCAAGTGCTGGATGGTCATCCTTCCATGGGCTGTGTGAGGGGACAGAAATACGAGACGGACACTAAGGTATCGTTTTCTCACAAGTTGCCATTTTATTAAATAAAAAGGGGTGAGACAGATGCCTATCTTTACCTAGCCTAATAAGGATGTCCCTGCCTAACAAACTAAGACTAAAGAAAAATGACCTAGTGTCCAAAATGTCTCTGTCCCTCACACTAAGATGCACAACAAAATTATACAAGGGCTGGTTGACTGTCTTCAGTTCCACAAAATAATATATATATACTCAAACTCAAAATCTTTAAAGAACATTCCTTGTGACCAGGGTTGGGTTCCCTTCACCTGGATAAATTTAGGCATACCTTGATCAAAGTTCAGATTCAAGAAAGTCCTGAATAATAACAAAGTTCCATTCAACATAGAACCAAAACGTCTTTTCCATTTTCCATTCAAAATATCTTTTGACTTGGCAAAATGAATGTCTCTTGTACAAAGGCTTCTTCATAAATCAAAGCAACTGCTGTTTTCCTCAGTCTCCTTCTTGGCAAAGTAACGGTCTTCTCCTGAAACCATAAAATAATAAACCAAAACAAACCCCAAGCACATATTAGCACATCATACTCCTTCTTCAAAAGAAACACTTTAGTCAACATAGCTTGAAATTCACTCTCTGTAATGCAACAGTTCATCAAGACAAGGTGATGAAATTTAAAAAGTTCCTTTCTAACATACCTTTTACCACAACCACAGTACTTTTCATCATCCTCTTGGTTCCTGGTATACTCGCCTGCCAGAACTAACTACTAATGATACCTTTCCTGGTTTACTCACCTTGTAGGGCAAACACGCCTACTACTACAATTGCATTCAGTGGGAATGCTTGTTCCAAAACTCTTCATACCAGGATCCTAAATGAGGAGGTTTGAACAACAGCGGCTTCTCATTATAGTCTCTTAACTTCTGTGTTATTCTTTTATTGCCTTTTCGATGCAGCTAAGGCAGGTTACAGTTTTCTCCCCATTGGTATTTCATATAATGAGTGTTTTGCTCTTGCAACTTTTGTACTCTTATACAACCTCTTTGCTGCTGGCAATGCGGGTTTCAATGATCCCCTAATTGGCATCCCATATTAGGAGAGTTGCGCCCAGTGTGCATTACGTATCACTTTTCTGTGGCTTTGGCAATGCAGGTTACAATGATCTCCCAATTGGTATCCCTCATTAGGAGAGTTGCGCCCAGTCTGCCCATTTTAATTTCTTCGGTACTCAAGATTATCAGTTGTGCTTAGCAGTCTTTTTCAGAGCGACCTGGGGCCACCTACTTCAGGCCAACTCACAGGTCTTTCTTTTGTGTCTACTTTGGATTCACAGGTGCTGCAGCGGATCTCCTTGGGTCCCTCTGTGCTTCTGGCAGCTCCGCTCTGACTGCCAGAGTACGCGCAGTACTTCAGGGTATCGCTGGCAGCTGTGTGTGATCTCCAGTTTTACTTCTTTACTGGTGGGGTTCACGGTGTAACTTGCCTCAGCCGCTTCCAGCTATACATTATCTTCAAAGCTATGCTTCTTCTCCCGCGTGGGCCTCAGCTGGTGCTTCCTCTGCTTTGCCAGCGTCTCTCGCATAAAGTCCTGCTACCACCTCAGCCTCTCCTTCTCCTTCTCCCCCCACCTGAAAATCATTCCTACTCTTAAAGGCCCCACTGAGGTGCTTTCTACCACAACAACTAGACCGCTCATGATGATGATGCTTCATCAATTCTGAGCTCCTCTTCCTCGTTCAAGTACACCAGGAATTATGGGACATGAAGTCCATAATGTTTTTGGTATTTGTAGGATTAATTAATTTAAACTAAATTGTGAACTGAGGGTTGTCAAGTTTATGGGAGGTTGTTAAAAGAGTTGATTTACCTTCAGATTTTGGACCTCTAAGGTAGAATCATAACAATTTGAGATTGTGATATTTAGCCCCTAATCCACCTTTTTAGGCTGTTTAGCATTGTTCTCATATTCTGTATTTTGTGTAGATCTAAGAGAGAGAACCATACATTGATGGCATGGCATTAGATATTTAGGTTTAAGGGGCATCTCTTCATCAAAAGAGGAGTCACCACTGCCCCTTGACAGCCGTCTCCTCCCATGTGCCACCCCTATGGTTAGGATCAGATTGCGGCTGCCTTCCCCATGCCACATGGGAGGAGACTTTAGGCTGGGGTTTAGTGATGACTCTGCAGAATTCCTCACAGCTGGCTTTCAATATACAAACCTTCCCACTGGGTAAAGTTAAGTCCTTTTGCTCTCCAATCTCCAGTTTGTTCTCCTTCTCAATCTTTGTCACCCAATACTCCAGAATTCATCCTTCTGCCCCTTGGGTACCCCATTGCATTCCCCTCTAAACCCACCCTTGGTTTGTAACGGAGAAGTGCTTTCTTTTCCACATCACTAAAAATCTATGAGGGCTGCTTGCTCTTTCTTTCTGCTACTCTAATTTCAGACTCATCGTTGCAACCTTAATATAACTTAAATGTGTAGTTTCTGCACGTTGAGGCGGACATTGTGATATGTTGGATGATGACATTCTGATCAATTTTGATGATTTGATGCATTTGTACCATTTATGAGAAATTTCCAAAATTACACCATATGCTTATATCTTAAGATTCTGATGGAGCTTACTTTTATCTACAAACTGTTCAAATATGGAGGCAATTTGATTTTTCATTGGAATGTACCACTACATTTCATTTTTATACGTTGTAAGTATTTTCATATACATTTCAGATGCACTGATTTTTTGAGTTTGCAATTGCAGCTATTCTCCACAAGCAGGCAGCAATGACAATTGTCTGAATATTCCCCTTCTATGCCACCACTATTCAAAGTAAAATGCTTTTAGTGTGCATATTTTCAATTACCCTTTCACCTTAACTTATCCAATGCAAATGGCTGGTGCTGTGCATCTCACTACCGGTGAATTCTTCTGTTGACCTCCCATTGCCAATTGATTCAGAATATGAGTTGATGTGAAATAAAACGTGTCACAGCCTGGTGTCATGAGTAAATCATCAATCAACATGCATCATAGTGTGTATATGCTTTGAAAGCCTGCCTTGGATATCATAAAGGAACAACCTAGGGTGGATTTAAAAGCAATCTGGCCTGGCCATAACTTGTAATTGTTTTCTATCCATTTCCCAAATGATTGTTTTTTACAGTCGCATTCATTCATTCATGGCATCACCTATTTCATCTTTCTGGAAAGTAATGGAGCTTGCCAAAGCTGTTCTGATCAATGAAATATGCAGTCTTTACCAGAGGGGCTGCAGGGTGGATTTTAGAATACTAACAAGACATTGCATTGTGGGTGGTAGGTGGGAGGGACAGATACAAAAAGAAAGAGAAAAAAAGCCTGCCAAATGGAGCACAGGGAAATGGGTAGTCTGTGGTAAATAAAGGAGAGAGGTAGGGAAAAGAAGTGCAGTGTCATGAGATGCTGCAAAATGAGTGAGATGGAAACTAGATTAGGAACTATATTTTGAACGAATAGAAAGTAGGTAAGTGGGGAATGCCTTTTTTTCTGCAGCAAGTCGATACTCTCACTTGATATGTGTCCCATTGTGACCATTGTGACTACAGGGGTAGACATTGCACACTGTTCCAATACTGTTGTGAGTATTATAGTTTAATGAACAAAGACATAGGAAAACACAGTTCACTGTGGAGAAACACACATGATTTGTTATTTTGTTATTTTATAAAGCGCTTACACCTGTACATAGAACATAACTGAACAACCGAGGTTGGTACTCATTTATCGACCTCATGAGGATGAAAGGCTGAGTTGGCCTTGCCAGGATTCAAACCTACAACCTGTACCTAGGCACCTACAACATCAAAGGTCAGCAAACCTATTCACGTTTATCGGTTCATAGTGCATTTGTGCACTATATCCATGGTGTCATTTTAGCAGAAAAAGGTAGATTTATATATTGAATACCATAGGAAAGGCTTTTTAGCCATGTAAATAGTAAACAAACATGCTGACAATTGATATTTCTCCACTGCTGTGGCTTAACCATGAACAGTGTCAGCACAGATTAAATTGCTTTAAGTAGCTAACATACTATAAAACAACCAATCCAAAATTGAACTACGAAGCTCTTCAAAAGTATGTTATCTAGCAGTTCTAAGTCCACAATGGCATACTTTGTGAAATGTTGTTGCATTCAATTAATTTACAGACACCAGTCATGTAAAATGTCAATTATCCTATTTCACATATTTTGTCATCAGACTGAAATATGGAGCATACATTTCTTTTTATAAACAAATCTTTAAAGCCCACTCTTGTCAGGCAGTTCGGGAACAAAAATAGACCTTTCCACTAAATAAGGAAATCGAATGATTTGCTCAATAGGTGATAGCAATATAGTATGTCCATAAGGCTGAAACTTGCAAAAGTAGAGAGGGCTGATAAAAATGCAGTGGACATTCCTATGTAAGCATAATTAAACTAAAACATATATATAGTAGCATTGTATATTATACTAGGTGTAATATTTAATACCTGTGTGACCATGTTTGTTACAAAATATAAGTGAAATAGTCTAGTGGTAGTAGTTAGAAAACTGCAATTAGAAAACCTTACTACAGTAGCTTTATAGAAGCAGGTGGTACTCCTGACACACATTTAGGCCGTATGGAATTTTAGTAATAAATCATGATTTTAAATCTACTCGATATATACGTTTTGTTACAGTGGCACATCAAACCATGCACAACAACATTCGTATTGGAAGTCAGCAAATGTTTATGTAGAGGTGCCAATGAATATCCTCTATGTCAAATTGTTTAATTTAATTAATACAATAAGTGTACACACTACAAAACCAGAGGTTTTATTTAACAAGGTTTCACCAGGTTTGCTGTTAGAGCAGAGAGTGTTAGTAAGTTTGGCTTTCATATTTCCCTTCTCTTATAGCAGATGCTTGGCCTCTAGCCTAAATGGGTTTAATATTAGGATCTTCCATCAATTCACGCCAGTGTCAATTGAGTATATAAACCCATCTTTTACTTTGTCACCCTGAACATCATAATGTATGTAACATGTTCTAAATCCTTATGGTTCATTGAGAGATTTAGTATAGCCTCTATTTTAACAGCTGTTATTTTGCATAATGCAGTCTTCACTATTTGTTCAGGATATTTCTCTATGGTGAAACCTGTCTCTCATCTATTCACTTTGCACAACCTAAAGTTTGAGGAGTGACTTATCCCTCTTAGTGCTTTAAAATCTCACATATAACACATCAATGATGTGGTTGGGAGGATGTGCACAGAGTTCCTGGAAAATTGAACTGGTCAATGTTTATTTTCTAAACATTTTTGTTTCCAACCTCTCATTGATGATCATTGTTCTGAGATTGTAAAAGTGAATCTGTCTAACACTGTTTGTAAGTGTTAGATGTACGTTGTTATTGCCGTTACAATTGCACATCCCTTTCTTCCTTCAACATGAAAGAGATCATCTATGCTTCTGTTCGCACTGTCTTCTCTATCAATATGTTATTTTTGGAAATCCAGACAGTTTTGTCTCCTGTGCCCATCAATAGCAGTGCTGGAAGTGGTGCGAGTTATGGGTGCATAGCTTACCATAATTGGTGAATTTCTTGGGTTTTTTGATTTTACTTGTAACCATAACATCCCTTTAACAAAGTTTTTTTTTTCACTGAATTTGATCGGTTTTTATTAGTGGAACTTAACCATAACATCCCTTTAACAACGGTTTTTCACAGAATTGTGGAGGCTTTTATTACTGAAACTTAACCATAACGTCCCTTTAACAACATTTTTTCACTGAATGTCATAGGTTTTTCGCAGTGCACCCTAATTTCCTAATATCTATTTTGAATGGTTACATCTAAAAATTACACTTCCTTCCAATGTAGCAGCTGTACCATCCGTGGACAGTATCCAAGTCCACGGACCAGTCTGACAGCCGGTAGCATCAACATAACCCAAAACCATAATGAACAACATACTATTTTGTAGCCTTGTAATAACAAACATATACATAAACCAGCGTTACTAATATTTAGTACACCCAAATCTATATCTTTATACAATTACACGTTTACAAATCTAAAAATTAATTTAGCACATCATTTTATGAAGTATACCAAACACAAAGCATAACTGTACACCTCATATTATCATTTTACTAGAACACATGCTACACATTGAGACACAGCAACCACACAGTGCAAAATAATCTGTGACAAAATAGTATGTAAACTGTATTTATTTTTGTATTATAACCATTCATTATATAAACATTACTCATAAGCAAATATCACCATTGTATATTTTGACAGAAATGGCAAGCACACTTGAGTGGCTAGAGGAGTACTTTCCTAAAGATTAAATGAGTGATGACCAAATCTCTAAAGGTAAACAATATATGTTTTAAAGCAAGCAAATAATGTAACTTTTAAAGAACTTATTTAAATATTAATTTCTTATTTTTTATGGTACACAATATAGAAGGAGAAACCACACCCAAAACTAATCATGAAGAAGCTGAACAACTAAAAACACAATCCCAATGACCAAATCTACAAAATGAAATCACAAACTTGTCTTTAAAAATATGAGAACGGAGTAATGATTTTAAAGGACTTATAGCAAACGTTAAAAATCATGTAATTAGAAATGTTGTTTTTCACTGCCCTGCTTGTACCTGTCCCCCTCTCCTCCAGCAAGCCCCTGAATCAATTCTTGAAAATATAAATGGCAGATGTTTTCATGAAACTTCTCTCCCTCCTTCTCCTCATCATGACTTTGTACAAACTCCAAATTCTCCTATGTTTGTTTCACACTGATTTCCCATCACTTTCTTAAAAATAAATAATTATAAATCTAATATGTATATATAGGTCCCACAAATGTTTTTCTTTGTAAATATATAATATAAATAACTGAATATTATATTTTGACATCTGCGGACTATAATAATGTCTGTGTCTGCAACATTGTCCAGGTGCAGATACCACACCGTATAAACGCTAAGTCATAGGTCATGTGGTACGTAGTAGTTGGCAAACATCATGATGTAGCCATGGATGTCATGTTACCGCGCCTGTGCGGCGTAATGACGTGTTTGTGTCATGTGTTTGCTTCGCAGACATCTTCAAATCTAAATTTCACTCACTGTAGGGACTTTAAAGTTGAAATTCTGCCCTTCCACACCTCCTAGCACCATTGCCAGTGCTTCTATATACTTTCGTCAAATTTATGTACACTTTTTCATATACCTGAAGTCTGCGGTCTTGTAATGTCACCACGGACGCCCCCAGACATCATCACGTGACTGTGCGGTGTGAATATGTGGCCGCAATTGGTGTTCATGTGTCATGATCTCTGCTTCCAAAAGGTCAGGGTTTTCCCAACTCCCTTGGAAGCAGATCCATAACCCAGGTTCCGAGTGCCAACCAGTCCCAATTGGGACCTTTTGGACCCAGTCCTGGCGCCAGTGGCACCAGGCTCATAAATATGCCCAGTCCCAGCGCTGGAAGCGCCGGGCTCATAATGCTTGGGTGGACTTACCTGCAGCAGACCATGCTGCTTACTTGCCTGCCAGTTGAGCCTCTGATCCTCTTCTGTTTGGAACTACTTTTCCTGTTGGGTGGGGCTGGAGCCACTCCCTAGATTCAGAACACTGGAACTCTTCAGGAAGGCAGGAACTCTTTTCTTACCAGGATCTCTTTTCTTACTTAGGCGTGGCTGTGGAAGGAGACACCTAAGCACTACAGGAGGCTATTTAAACCACAACCGGTGGATGAATCTTGCTTTGCGTTATTCTGCACCCTCTGCAGCAGAACGCTCATCGTGTCTTCTGCATCCGGTCCTGGGCCTAAGGAAAAAGGCTTACCATCCTGAATCCAGTCTTCAGCAACACCTATAAAGACAAGAAAGAACAGGTTAGCATTCCGGCATCTGAAAGGCAAAGGCTTACCTACTCTTCGTGCGCTCCGGAGGTCTTCACACTGCATTCCGGCATCTGAAAGACAAAAGCTGACCAACTCTTCGCACGCTCCGGAGGCCGTCGGCGCTGCATCCCGCATCTGAAAGACAAAACAAGGTGCGTTTAAAGACATTGGGGAACTTTAATACTCACGTGCCATTACTCCTTTCCACATCTAACCCAGTGGGTATCCCGGCACCCTGCAGCCGCTCCGAACTTGTACTTGCAAAATAAAAAGACAGTTAGAGCGCATCGTGAAGCTGGCAACACGCGCTTACTTACGTGCTTCCAGGCGCTTCTATTCATCACACAGGCTCCATCTTCAACTCACTTCAGCCCGTCATCCGCCATCGCCGGAACCCTGCAAAGCAAGAGACATCATTATTAAAGACTTTAAAGACATTTGAGTTACTCGAAACTTACCGTTCGTGCAGTAAACGACGGACAGCAGTCCTCTAGAGTCAAGAGGCCTGCGCTACCTATCCAGTGAAGAAACTGGTTACAGCACCCTGCCCCGAGGCAGATGGAGAGCTCGGCATTCACTTACCTAAGGTGAGGGCGTTAACCTGTGGGGGTCTACAGGAGAGGAGAAGAGGAAAGAGATAGGGACACCCCAATAACCCCAGTTCATTAACCCCGTATTTTCTATCTGCAGACATCTTACTCTGCACGTCAGGCATACAGGGCACAGAGGTCCAGCCCAAAGAGCCAACCGGGTGCTGCACATCACCTTTGAAGATACGGTAGTCGCCCAGTCAAGACCGGCGCCTCTGCGAGAATCAGGTGAGCGTTACAGAACGCAAAGCCTACCGCAAAACTCTCGCCCAGGCGCTATGGAAACCTCGGATACTGACCACCTAGTCCGGTTACTTGGGGAACTAAGGGCAGAAGTGCATGCAGCTCGTCAGGAAACGAACGCTCTAAGAAGGGAACTAATTATTTCCAAGGAGAGAACAGATGATCTTGCTAGACAATTGCTACAGTCACAAGCCGGACAGACCCCGCTACCTGCATCAGGGGCAAATCTTCCTTCAACATCCTCTATGAATCCAGTGCAGATCAACCTACCTGGGAATGTACCTCTGGCTCCGCCCGAACGATTTTCTGGTGACCCAAAGAGGTTTGCGGTATTTATCAATCAGTGCCGGTTGCACTTCTTATGCCGGCCAGCAGCCTTTCCAACTGATCAAGCTAAAGTAGCTTTTGTACTTTCGTACCTTAATGGCAATGCGGCAGACTGGTCGATCCCTCTAGTTAATCAAGATGATCCGGTTCTCCATGATTTTCAAGCCTTTCAGCTTAGTATGGAAAAACTGTTCGCAAGACATGCACAGGGGCAGGCCTTGGACAATGAGCTTCTTTCGTTGCGACAGGGTAATCAAGACCTTTTGGCTTATATTGCATCTTTCAATAGACTAATAGTGGAAACTCAATGGCCTGAGGACAAAAGGATTACGCTGTTTTATAGAGGTCTACGTGGAGAGCTCAAAGACGTTTTAGCCCAAGTAGTGAATCCCCCACAAGACTGTTCGGATTATATAGACTTGGTCGTTCAAATAGATCACAGACTGCAGAACAGGAAGGCCGATCGTTCCAAGTTTGATGCCCGAGTATTTTCCAAACCGCCAACTCCTTCCAAAGGAGTAGACTCCGGGGAACCCATGCAAATAGGGGGTCTGAAAGGTCCTCTAACACAAAGGGAGCGGGAAAGGAGAAAACAGTTGCAATTATGCCTATATTGCGGAAACTCAGGGCACTTTCTTCGAGACTGTCCGGTGAAACCTGCCAAGAAGGCAGTAGGAGCTGCAGTTACCACAGTTACAAACTCTGAGCAGGGAAACGACCTCGCCCGACAAGAATAGAGGTCCTCTTGCCGAGCGTGAAAACCAGTTCCGTGACCTCGCATTTCGTGATACCTATGGTCCTCATTAGCCCTGATAATCCGGATCGATTACATGCAATTGAAGCTTACGTCGACAGCGGTGCCATCGGCAATTATGTGGATCATGAAATGGTTTTGAGGATGAATCTAACTCTCTGTCCCAAGGCTGTAAAGGACGTCATTACTACAGTGGATGGTACGGAGATAGCCTCCGGGCCAGTAACGCATACCACTCAAGAGGTGACGCTAGTAAGTCAAGATGGACACCATGAGAAGATCGTGTTCGATGTGATCAAGGCCCCTCAGTTCCAGATTATTCTAGGAATACCTTGGTTAGAGAAACACAATCCTCTGATCGATTGGCGAGCAAGAACGGTCCAGTTTCCAGAATGTGTCTCTACTTGTCACCCTCCACCTGGTGTTGCACTGGCAGCAATTTCTTCAGAGACTCCCCAGTTACCTCCCGAATACCTAGAATACCAAGATGTTTTCCGGAAGGAGCAGGCTAACTCTCTACCTCCTCATAGGTCTTATGACTGCCAGATAGACCTGATACCTGGATCTACTCCTCCTTGTAGTAGAATTTATGCCCTCACCGAGCCTGAGAACCTTCACCTTCGACAATACCTGGATCAATACCTGGCAAATGGGTTTATTCGTCCTTCCAAGTCCCCTGCCTCTTCAGCTTTGTTCTTCGTTCCAAAAAAGGAAGGAGACCTTAGGACTTGTATCGATTATCGCTCCCTGAACCAGATCACCGTTAAGAATAGATATCCATTACCTTTGATCCCTGAACTCCTGGACCAAGTCAGAAAAGCATGCATATACACAAAGTTGGATCTTAGAGGAGCTTACCACTTGGTACGAGTAAAAGAGGGCGACGAATGGAAGACGGCCTTCCGCACCAAGTATGGGCTATTTGAATATCAGGTCATGCCCTTCGGACTTTGCAATGCCCCGGCCGCCTTTCAATATTTTATGAACGATGTCCTCAGAGAGCTCATAGATGTGTTTGTTGTTGTTTACATGGACGACATTCTCGTTTATTCTTCATCGGAATCTGAACATCGGAAACACGTGAAAATGGTCCTCGAAAGATTGCGTCAAAACAAACTTTTCGCTAAGTTGGAAAAATGTGTTTTCAACGTGACTGAAGTTGAATTCTTGGGATTCATATTATCACCTGGCGGAGTGCGTATGGATTCAAAGAAGGTCGATGCAGTTCTCAAATGGCCATCACCATCCTCCGTAAAAGGTGTGCAAAGCATGTTAGGCTTCGCTAACTTTTACCGCAGGTTTATCCCCGAGTTCTCTCGAATAGTCCAGCCCATCACTGCCTTGTTAAAGAAAAACAAACGTTTTGAATGGTCTACCGAGGCGGAACAAGCTTTCCAGGATTTGAAGACTAAATTTATCTCTGCACCAATCTTAAAACACCCTCGCCCCGAACTCCCCTACATCGTGGAAACTGATGCTTCAAGCCTTGCCATGGGGGCAGTTCTATCACAAAAGGACCCGGTAACCAATCAGTTGCATCCCGTGGCATTTTGGTCCCGCAAATTCTCGCCTCCTGAAGTCAATTACACGATTACTGACAAGGAACTTCTGGCTATCAAGTCTGCCTTTAAGGCTTGGCGGCATTATCTGCTGGGGGCCCGACACACCATTACTGTGATTACGGATCACTGAAACCTGCAATATTTGAAAACTGCAAAAGCCCAATCCTCTAGACAACTCCGTTGGGCATTATTCTTTGCCGAGTTTGACTTCATAATTACCTATCGACCTGGTACAAAGAACGGTAAAGCCGATGCCCTTTCTCGGATGGGAGTGGAAGAACACTTGATCAACCCTAAACCTGTACCAATCATTCCCGAACAAAGAATTCTGGGTGTAATCGCCACAGAATCCATAGAGGAAGTTAAGGATAAAGCCAGGCAACTTGTAACTCCAGCAGACATACAGAATTGGCATCTGCAGGGAAAGGACTTTGCAGTAAAGGACAACTTATTGTATTTCCAAGAACGATTATACCTACCCAGCACAGATTTACAGAAAAAAGTAATCTCTTGTTATCACGACTCTTTAATGGAAGGTCATCCCGGTATAGCCAAGACCTCAGAAAAGATCAAGCGCTACTTCTGGTGGCCGTCTTGGAAAAAAGATATCAGAGACTTTATAATGTCCTGTGGAGTATGCGCCCAAAACAAGAGTCAAAAGGAAAGACCAGCAGGCCTCTTACGCCCTATTGACATCCCACCTCGCCCTTGGCATACGCTTTCTATGGACTTAATCACTGATCTACCTCCATGCTCCAGATACAATACGATTCTAGTAATCGTGGACTTATTCTCCAAGATGGCGCATTTCATTCCGCTCAAAGGCTTGCCAACAGCAGCAACTCTGGCCCGAGAATTTCTCGAAAACATCGTCCGACTGCACGGTTTTCCTTCGGTTCTAATTTCGGATCGAGGTAGTCAATTTATTTCTCATTTTTGGCGAAGTTGCTGTCGGTCGGCTCAAATTGATGTGAGGCTATCGACCAGTCACCACCCTCAGACCGACGGACAAACCGAGAGGACCAATCAAACTCTGGAACAGTATTTACGCTGCATGCTGCAACAAACTGAAAAAACTTGGAAAGATATCCTTTGGATAGCCGAGTATGCCTACAATAACTCTGTCCATTCGGGAACTGGGAAAACCCCGTTTTTTCTTTTGTACGGCAGTCACCCTCGAACCTCGGAGTTGGATCCCCTCCAAGATCTTGAAACACCAGCAATAGACTACCTGCATTCTACAATCACCCAAGCCTTTAAGGAAGCTGTTTCTCACCTTCAAAGGGCTAAAGAACAATACAAGAAAGGAGCAGATCAACATCGGAAGGAAGCCCCTCACTATCAAGTAGGGGATCAAGTCTGGTTATCCACCAAATATCTATCTCTAAAAGGGCCACGCACATTCAACCCAAGATACCTTGGTCCCTATTCCATCACTACCATAGTAAACCCAGTAGCGGTCAAGTTGGACTTGCCCCCGCACATGAAGATACATCCGGTCTTCCACGTCTCTCTATTAAAACCCGTGCAACCTCAAACCCGACTAACCAAATCTCCAAAACCCATCCTAGTTGATGGAGAACTCGAGTTTGAAGTCAAAAGCATTCTGGACTCCAAGATCTCCAAATCTAAACTATTCTACCTAATTGACTGGAAAGGCTACGGCCCCCAAGAGAGATCCTGGAAACCTGCTGAATATGTCCACGCTCCTCGCCTAATCAAAAGATTTCATCGAACATTTCCTGACAAGCCAAACCCCCCGGAGAAGCCCGGTTTGGGAGGGGCCTTGTGGGGGGGTACTGTCATGATCTCTGCTTCCAAAAGGTCAGGGTTTTCCCAACTCCCTTGGAAGCAGATCCATAACCCAGGTTCCGAGTGCCAACCAGTCCCAATTGGGACCTTTTGGACCCAGTCCTGGCGCCAGTGGCACCAGGCTCATAAATATGCCCAGTCCCAGCGCTGGAAGCGCCGGGCTCATAATGCTTGGGTGGACTTACCTGCAGCAGACCATGCTGCTTACTTGCCTGCCAGTTGAGCCTCTGATCCTCTTCTGTTTGGAACTACTTTTCCTGTTGGGTGGGGCTGGAGCCACTCTCTAGATTCAGAACACTGGAACTCTTCTGGAAGGCAGGAACTCTTTTCTTTCCAGGAACTCTTTTCTTACTTAGGCGTGGCTGTGGAAGGAGACACCTAAGCACTACAGGAGGCTATTTAAACCACACCCGGTGGATGAATCTTGCTTTGCGTTATTCTGCACCCTCTGCAGCAGAACGCTCATCGTGTCTTCTGCATCCGGTCCTGGGCCTAAGGAAAAAGGCTTACCATCCTGAATCCAGTCTTCAGCAACACCTATAAAGACAAGAAAGAACAGGTTAGCATTCCGGCATCTGAAAGGCAAAGGCTTACCTACTCTTCGTGCGCTCCGGAGGTCTTCACACTGCATTCCGGCATCTGAAAGACAAAAGCTGACCAACTCTTCGCACGCTCCGGAGGCCGTCGGCGCTGCATCCCGCATCTGAAAGACAAAACAAGGTGCGTTTAAAGACATTGGGGAACTTTAATACTCACGTGCCATTACTCCTTTCCACATCTAACCCAGTGGGTATCCCGGCACCCTGCAGCCGCTCCGAACTTGTACCTGCAAAATAAAAAGACAGTTAGAGCGCATCGTGAAGCTGGCAACAAGCGCTTACTTACGTGCTTCCAGGCGCTTCTATTCATCACACGGGCTCCATCTTCAACTCACTTCAGCCCGTCATCCGCCATCGCCGGAACCCTGCAAAGCAAGAGACATCATTATTAAAGACTTTAAAGACATTTGAGTTACTCGAAACTTACCGTTCGTGCAGTAAACAACGGACAGCAGTCCTCTGGAGTCAAGAGGCCTGCGCTACCTATCCAGTGAAGAAACTGGTTACAGCACCCTGCCCCGAGGCAGATGGAGAGCTCGGCATTCACTTACCTAAGGTGAGGGCGTTAACCTGTGGGGGTCTACAGGAGAGGAGAAGAGGAAAGAGATAGGGACACCCCAATAACCCCAGTTCATTAACCCCGTATTTTCTATCTGCAGACATCTTACTCTGCACGTCAGGCATACAGGGCACAGAGGTCCAGCCCAAAGAGCCAACCGGGTGCTGCACATCACCTTTGAAGATACGGTAGTCGCCCAGTCAAGACCGGCGCCTCTGCGAGAATCAGGTGAGCGTTACATCATGTTTCATGGACATCTTTAAATTACATTTTCGCCCACTCTAGGGATGTTCAAGTTAAAACTGTGCCCTTCCACAGCTTACTTAATTTCTAAACTTTTCACAACTTTTCAAGGCCTTATTTGGGCACCGATATTCGCAAACAGGACGATAGTCTGGGGACAGTTCCTCCAGGGGGACCCATCCATTTCCTTTAGTCATCCACTATCTGGCAGACCAGGAAAGTACATCTTCACTGCTTTTCTTGCTTCAGCCCTCCTGCCTGTCCATAATGTAAGAGCACCTGGTTGTAACATCGCCTTGATGCCCATGGGTTTTGTGCACTTAATAAGTGTAAAAATAAATAAATAAATATCTGACATGGAGCTGACATGGCATCTGCTATGACCATCCCTCCTCCTCCTCAGGGGCCACCACCTGGAGGACTTGGACAGGGGAACAGGGGTCCTGCAGCAGATGGCATTCATGAGGAAGAGGAAGAAGATGATGTTCTGGAGGAGTGCCTACCACATCGGGTGGGCAAAAGGAGTCGTTGGTGTGGAGGTCTTTCACCACCATGGGAGGGGTGCCGAAGGCTCAGGCTGCCGCCTGCCCTGCACAGAGTTCAAAACCGTACTCGGTCACCATCAAAAGGGGCAGTACTCCTTTGGCACTACCTCCATGCACTGGCACACCTGCACCTTTCAATCGGCTGCCCTGAGAAAGGCGATTCCCTACATGGGGAGTAGGATAACTTCAGCCACTGCAACCTCTTCGACCACTTCTGTCAGTACTCAGGATGCTGCAGTGGGGCAAAGGATTCCTCCTGCTGTCTCACAAGCCATACAGGAGGCCGTCAACCTGTTCCTTTCGCAGTCAGCAGTACTTTGTAGGTACTGTGACTCAATCATCTGAAGGGGCAGAGAATCTCAAGCACCTTTTGAGGCAGCAATGAAGGTGAATGAGAAGGATTGCCTCCTACCTACGTTTATTAGAAGACCATACATCTTCCTTTGTCCACCTGTCCCTCCCATAAAGTGATTGGCGATCCGGAAGCCAGTACCCAGTTAGTGCAGCTCTATGACGATTTTCCCTGCAGGGGCTGGGAAAGCAAGCTGAGCAGCGAGTGACTGCCTCTCGCTGTTATTGCGGTGGAGGTCCTGACAAAACCGCCATGTCTGGTGCGTCGGCCTCCGTGCCTCCCCCTACACAGCTGATCTCCCGTCACAGCAGCAGGATAGAGGTGAGGAGACGGGGGGAGGACGCAACACCCACTGCTTCATGCTCATTTCCCCTCATCATCAGTGTTAGGCAGAGGGGAGGAACGTCTCACCAAGACATCAGCTGATTGGACACGGAATCTGACAAGCGATTGGAGGATAGAACAGGGAAAGCAAGGGGCACAGCAAAGGGGTGTACAAACTCACAGCAAAAGCAAGGGACACAGCAAAAGGCTGTGTAAACTCGCAGCAATTGCCAAATATTGAGGAAAGAGAACAGGCACAGTCCAGGGGAACAGGAACATGCAAGATAGCCTGTGAATGTATGTGCATTGATGAGAGGCAGAGCATAAAATCTGACAGCAATATAGTGAATAAAGCATCAGTAACAGGATTTTGCTGCAGTCCAAACCAGTCTGTCATTGGTGTCTAAACGGACAGTTACATACATAGACAAAGGTACTGCAGAGACACAGAAATAATGGCAGCAGCAAGCATGGCACCGCCCCCACCCTACTTACCTGAGCCAGGCACAACAACCATCAGGTGGGATCGGTAGAAGAAACTGTTTGACACATTCCTGGTGGCCATACGTGGAGAGAAATTTGCGCCTGCCAGAAAAGAAGCAGTTTTGCTGCACAATCTGGGAGCTGAAGGCTGCAGTGTGCATGATGGGCTGCCAGATCCTCCACAAGAGGGCCAAGGTGACACAGATCAATATAGCACGGCTGAAAGGAAACTTTCAGTGCATTCCGAACCAAAAAAGAACACCATATTTGAGAGACACAAGTTTTTCAAGAGAACTCAAGAACCACATGAACCGATCGAGAACTTCATCGCTGCCCTAAGGACACTAAGTCACACCTGCGATTTTGGACAACTCACTGACTCGCTCATACGTTATCAATTGGTTCGGTGCAGAAACAGTGCCAAGATACAAGAGAGATTACTATCCAAAGATCTTCCATTGGAATTGGCTTTGGAGGCGGCAAGGAGTATGGAGCAGACATGCAAATATATGTCAACCATGAGAGGAGACAAACACTGGGGCGAAGTTGCGGCAATAAGAGGCACAAGGAAACCAGGCACGAACAGTTGTTTTTAAGTGTGGTAGCAATTGACACATTTCTACAAGTATGTTTTTCCCAGCCAGAAATATTAATTGTCTGAAATGTAAAAAGAGAGGACATTTCGCAAGAGTCTGCCGGGAATCTGGACAAGTAGAGAATGAGGAAATTGGGGGGAGACTGCCTGAGCAAGAGGCGAGTCCTGTGGTCCCGCAGAACTACCAAGGGAAGCATGTGTTGAAGTAGCAGACTTGTCTTCTAAAGGAAATGGGCCAACAGATGTATTTTTGATTGAAGGGAGACTAGTCACGATGAAAGTTGACAGCTGTTCGCCATGGACACTAATATCAAGAAAGAACTTTGAAGGGTGTGTGTAATGAAAAATGGAGCAACTGAGTGAGCACAAGATTGAACCATACGCCTATGGAAACGTGAAAATAGAAGTTCTGGGAACATTTCAAGCGTCTATAAAATACAAAGGCCGTAGCTGTGAAGCAGATGTTTGTCACTCAGGAGGGGTCATCGCTTTTAGACTGTGGCGAGCAGTGGAAATTAGGCATAAGAATACAAACTAGTGCTGAATACCCCATCACGGTCGTTGAGGTAAAGGACAAATGGGAACAGTAATTTCCAAAGGTATTTACAGAAGAATTGGGAATGTTGAAGGGGTTCGAGCACAAAATCATTCTCAAGAACGGAGCAACCCCTAGAGTATGCAAAGTCAGACCAATACCACACAACCAAAGTGGTAAAGTGAAATAGGAGATTGAAAATCTGTTACAAAGAGGCATAATCGAAAGAATAGAGAGTTCCGAATGGTTGTCTCCGGTGGTAGTAGCAGCTAAGCCGAATGGAGAGATAAGACTATGGGCCTCATCACGACTTTGGCGGTAACCCTTAAATCTGGTGGTAGCACTATTACCACCGGATTTAAGGGTCCGCCAAATCAGGACTTCAGCGGATTTTGCCCCAGCTCATAGCTGGGGGAAATCCGCTGAAAATTTGCGCTCACACCGCCGGCAGGAAATCAGCCGGCCGTATTAGAACGAAATTTCCTCATTGAGCCCAATGGGGAATGGGGCATTCCCAAATGGGCTCAATGGGGAATGGGGATTAACATTACCGCCAAACTCGTGATCCGGCGCTATTGGTGCTGGGGAGTTCGGCTGTTGGGCAGATAGCACCGGCGCTAATAGCGCCGGCGTTACCGCCCAAGTCATGAAGTCATGATGAGGCCCTTAGTGTGGACCTGAGAGATTTGAATAGGAACATTTTAGTTGACAGAGATCCACTGCCCATCATCGAGAAAAATTGTCAACCATGAAAGGTGCGAAAACATTTTCGGTAATAGATTTATCTCAAGCCTACCACCAAGTTCCCCTGACCGGAGCATGTCAACATTTGACTGCATTTGTAACCGCAGTGGGAACTTTAAAATATTGCAGAATGCCGCTCGGCCTGGCATCAGCGACATCCGTTTTCCAGAGAGTGATGGAGACAATAATGGAAGGAGTGTGCAACATTGTAATATTTCTGGACGACATATTTATTTATGCTAATTCAGAGAAGGAACATGATGAGATTCTTAGACAAGTGTTGAGCAGGCTGAGTGAAGCTGGTTTGACTGTTTGTAGGAGCGAGTGCAAAATTAGAGTTGACAGTGTGGAGTATTTGGGACACGTGATAGATTGTGAAGGTGTGAAGCCGAAAGAAAGTTTGGTGAGGTTATTAAGAGTGCACTGTGGCCAACAGATAAAGATCAAGTGAGATCGTTCCTTGGGTTGGCGGAATACTATCATAGGTTTGTTAGAGATTTTGCAGTAATATCCACGCCTCTCAGATGTTTACTTAAAAAGGGGGTTACGTTTTTGTGGAGTGTAGAGTGGGAAGAAGCATTTGAAAAGATCGAGAAGGGAATAATTCAAGCACCCTTGATTGGCAAGTTTGACCCGGCTGACAGATGTGTGTTGGCGGTAGATGCCAGTGTACTGGGTCTAGGCACGACCTTGATGCAATATGACAAGAATAACTCAGAGAGGGTAATAGCTTTTGCTTCGCGTTCTCTGAGGGGTGCAGAAGAAAACTACTCTGTGATTGAACGTGAAACCTTGGCAATGTTTTGGGCAGTAAATCACTTTAAATATTTCTTGTGGGGGAGGAGATTTGTCGTGAGGTCAGATCATAAACCAATGGTACAACTTTTTGAGATTGGTAGATGGGCATTGGGATCACCGAGGATCAATAGATGGAGTTTAGGACTCCACGTGTATAATGTATATGTAAGCTACTTGCCAGGAAAAAAAAATATGGTAGCGGATTGTTTGTCTAGACTGCCTGTGCGAAAAGATAAAGAATTGAGAACAGAAGAGTTGGAAGAAATTGTAGTGGCTGAGGTGGAGAGTGCAGTGGGTCGGAGAGATGGTTACAGGAAGAACTAAAGGACGAAGATTTAAAGTTGATCAAGCAGTGGACTGTGGATGGTTGGCCAGAATAAAAGGAGTTAGAGAAGAGATTTGAAGTGTGGTGAGAGATTAAGGAGGATCTAATTTTGATTGAAGGGAAGTTGAGAAGAGGGCAATTTTGTGTACCACCAGAGAATCTTAGGAATGTTTTGGTAGAGTTGGCGCATCAAGGGCATCCGGGTGAGGGGGCAATGAAAAGGAAATTGAGACAAAGCTATTGGTGGCCAGGAATGGATAAGATGGCTGAAAGTTGCGTAAAGAAATGTATGTCATGTCAGTCAAGTGACAAGTGCAAGGTAGTACGAGAAACACCCATGATTCCAAATACTGTTTCAGATCAGCCATGGGTTAAGTTAGCAATAGATATTATGGGCCCCATTGCTGGCTTAGGGGATGTGTTTAGATTTTTGTTTGTGTTGGTGGATTTTCACTCCAAGTGGGTGGAATGGGAAGCGGTCAGAGAAGTGACTGTCAAAGATTTGATTTTATTTTTGGAGAAAATGTTCCTCAAAGAAGGTGTTCCTATTGCGTTAGTATCTGATAATGGAGTGCAATTTGTGTCAGAGGTGATGAGGACATTTTTGGTTAACTATGGCATAGTACATACTAGGACGGCATTATATCACCCAGAGCCAATGGGTTGGTAGAAAGAGTGAATAGGTATTTTTTCAAGGGGGAATCCAAATGGCAATGAGAATGGGGCATCCATGGAGGGAGGTGCTTAATGATGTGACCTGGAGTTATGTGACTACGCCTCACTCAGTTACGGGAGTTTCACCTTTTGTTTCTCTCAAAGGAAGAGAACCTGGGACAAAGCTTTGCCCAGGATGGTTAGGCATGGTGAAATCAGTTGTGGTGGACAGGAAGAAGATTATGAGACTGGTTGGACAAGGACAGGAAAATAATAAAGAACAGTTTGATAGAAGAGAAGGGGTGAAGGTGCGAGAATGGAGTGTGGGGGATTCTGTGTATATTAAGAATCCCAGATCTACAAACAAGTGTGTTGAAAGCAAGTTTGTTTGTCCCAAGAAGATTAATGCTGTAAGGGATGGTGTTGTCATCCTTGAGGGTGGCGAAGTATGGTCCAAGGACAGGTTAGCCAGGGCCACTGAATTGCAGGGGTTGGAGGGGGAAAACCAACAGGAGAGAGAGAAAGAGAGAAGGATGTGCAGAGGAATGTGGAGTAGGAGTCTTGCACAAGTGATTACTCAGAGAAGGAGAGTTACTAGAGAACCCACCTGGTTAGGAGATTATTGACGTTAGTTATATTTAGATTTTATACGTTAGTTATATTGAACTGAAATTCATTTTTCTGTTATGTTATTAGATTATTTTGTTCTGCAAAACTTAATTGTTTGCTTTCCTTGAGGGGGAAGATATGTAGAGATAGGCTTAGAACGCTGTTATCTGTCTCTGTCCCGCGAGCTGTGTTTCCTTTTGAGTGCGGGGGTCGCGAGGCAGAGACAGCGACAGTTAGGAAAGGAGAAGTGCTGTTGGGCTCCGGGCGGGGCTGCATTAATAAAGCTTTAAGAAAATCTTAACCATCGCCTCCATGACTTCACTTCACATTAGATTGTATTCTTATGGTAATTGCAGACAATTTGTAAAGCAAACAAAAAGGTGACAGTAATACATTTCTGTCCCAACCCCTTTTCTCTGCCATACAAAATGTTAACATAAAGTTTAACGGGCATAGGAGGTGCTTAGCCATTGTTTATGCTTTCACGCGTCCTGCTCATATTACACTATCATTAAAAAAAACCCTTCCCTGCAATAATATAGTCTGCAGACAATAAAAATGTCAGCGGACTTCATGGAGAGTTAGAGGGGGGATTTTAATCTCAGAAGAGGCAATGAGTAATGTGGATAACTGACCAAAATTAATTCACACGCTTTAGTCCTTCGAGTGATGTCATTGGTCAGCTGCCATTCAAAGTAGGAGAGGGACGAGAAGGATGGCTTCTTCGTTTTGGAAATGGCATCAGCTGCAGAGAGACAGGCCAGGCTCCAGTGAGCCAGGGAAGCTGCAGAACTGCAGAGGAGATGTGCAGAGGACCAGAAGAAGCTCTGGTTAGCCCAGAAAGCCACAGCACTGCAGAGGAGATGTGCAAAGGACTGGTGAAGCCTCTGGTGTGTCAGAGAAGCCACCAAACCGCAAAGGAATGCCCCAGTGAACCACAGAAGTAGCCGCAGGTCCTGGCAGACCCACAAACAATCAGAGTGTGACGGCCAAGACCCTGCAGGTACTAGGGTGGCCAATCCGAGGGTTGGGGAGACCCAGAGGAAAGTGAAGTGCAAAGCAAGCTACCAAATGAATACTCTTTGAGGAAGAGATACCAAGTGAAGGGGTTCTGGGGCCCACCCTGGGAAGATATATCACAAACAGAATTGAGAAGGGATACAAATGCTGCATCTATAAGTGGTATCCACAGATCTTGGCAGGGGAGTAAACCAAGGCTGTGGTGTGAAGAGGAATTAAAGAAAAAGAACTAAGACAATGAAAAAGTGAAAGGGTTCTGCCACCCATACTGGAGGAGTGCACCTATAACCATAACTAAGAGAAATACAAACTTTGCTTTTACCAGCGATCCTCATAGACCTTGGCAGGAGAGTAAACCAAGGCTTTGGGACAAAGGGAAGTTAGCTACAATGAAAATTGTGAACAATCAAGTGGAGGGGTCTGCCACCAATGGTCGGGAAGTCCTCCCACAACTATATGCAAGAGGAATGCGAGTGACACTCTGAGACCTTGGCAGGAGAGTAAACCAAGGCTGTGGGTGAAAGTGAAAACAGACACACACAACTGAGAATTCAAGAATGTTGTCTCCTCTACTTGGCCGCAGAGTGGATCGAGAGGAGGGGTACTGAGGATCACATCAGGGCTTGGGGCTGTTTTGATGTGTAGCGGCCCCAGGAGAAGGGTCTTCTTACAGAAGATAAAGGTGGATAAATCTGGAAAGACTCTGTGGAAAGGAAACCAACCCCTTGAGCCTACTGGATGTTTGTTTGTTTTATTACATGTTTTTTGAACTTTTGTTTTGTGAACTGTGAAGCTGAGGCTGCACTGCAGGTCAACAGCCAAGAGACATTTCCCTTTTCACCTTTTGTTACGTTTAGATTGTGAGGGACAGGTTAGGATTTGGACACAGGATGGCAAACTTTACTTTGGACATTCGGGCACCAACTGTTTCATAAGCTAGTTTTGTTGAGACAGGGAAGGTAGGATTAGTTAGGATTTCCTCAAACTGACCCCTTTTCTATTCTTAATAAAAGTCTTTGCCAATCAACATGCCATCTTTGTGTCTGTCTCTTACTCCTGGACCCCCACATATCCTATTTGCCAACCCCTTGTCTAATAACTATACACAAGGAATACAGGTATTCATTTTGGGTGCCTAGTACGAATCTGAGTTAGTTCAAAGAACACTCCTGAGAAGAGTCATACCGATAAAACATAAGATCATCGTTTTTAATATATATATTGCATGTGATTTTAATGTGCATCATTATTTACACGCCCCTCCTCCTCATCCCAGTACTTTTTACGTCACAACCCACTTAAAATAATTAACAGACCTAATGAATATGATAAAAAAGTAAACCATTCTGTTATTTAAGATTTGAATGCACCTTCATTTTTTAAAATGTATTTTAACAGTAACGTACTAACTGCTTTACAATCATCCTTATAAATAGGAAATTCGTACTATATACGTTTACTGTGGATTGAAGGGCCTATAGTGAGTTGTTTCAGCTGCTGCATAAATCTTAGTGCAAGAAGAAACAAAAACCTTTAGATTTTTAAGTAAGCCTCAACAAATGAACGTCACACTTCTACTATGTTGACTTTCGTGTAGATTACTCCCTACCATCATAAAGTGGGATAAAAAAAACAGTTTGAAGTTGCTCTAATCCTTTCTTTGAAATGTTACTTGCATTTCAACATGCAGTGGTATTAGAGGCAAGTTCCACCATGTTACCAGAATGGAGGAAGCGAGGGGAGAGGCCGGTGTGATTCATCGTCACTAATCATGAGAAGAGTTTGCTACCACCATTCCGCTTGCACAAGCTTGACAATTGATAGACCACAAGACGAAATGAGTGCATTGAAGTGTACATATGCCCTTTGGCATTACACAGTTGATATTCATGACCTAGTAATAAACCTTTCACACATAACAGTGATGGATTGCCATATGACATGGGTGTAAAAGCTCTGGATTTTTTCATTTTCATTAAATTGATAAAATGATACAGGTTTTTCCATCACAGGAAGGGGAATCTGCTAATGAAATTCCCCTCATAACCTCCATGCCAAAAGCATAATGTACAGCTGTGCTCTGCTGCATCAGTACCCGGATGTGCAGCACCTGCTCTCACTTTGAGAGCTTCAGTGACAGCCAAGTCTCTGGAGCACAGGTGGTAGATTTAAAATATGCACCTGTTACAAATCCCCATAATTATGAGTACTGTCCAGGTAGCACGTATAAGCGATGACTGATCGAAGGTATGGCGGATGCTATTTCCTTTAATTATTAACAACCACATTAATATGTGTCAGTCCTGTGAGCCCAGTTCAGCTGTGAAAGGATAATGTCTATTCCCCCCAGTCAGCCTGTGTTTGCTACTCCTAGCCTGGAGGGTTACCTCTCTATGTTCCTTTGCGAGGGAAAGTAACAGCAAGTAACACCTTCCACAGAGAAACAGTAACTCCCCCGGAAGCTGTCATGGGAACAGGAATTAAAGGGAACACCCATTTCACAAAGGAGTAGCCTCTCGTCACGGTGCTGCATACCAAAAGGGCCTTTGTTTCTATTGAGAACGGAAAGGGTTAGTCTAGACAGAGGGGGCTCAGACCAGCGAGAGGAAGGTTTCACCATCTTGTTTCCCTCTACCTCTATTGTCCATTCTCTCTGTTTCCTGCAGCACAATGCAGAAAGGGCTGTGGGTGTGATGTCAGATCAGAAGGCAAAGTCCACTTGTTCCAAGGACAGGGATTGGATCCTTAAAGTAGGCTTGCGTTTGACTAATCACAGGTAGACCTTTACCTTTCAAAGAAGTGGTCTCCCACTCCTTTGATTCACTCTTGAACAAAAACCTGAGGAAGATTTCATTGGACCTCTTTCGGGAGAGTTGATGTTTGCATAGCCCTCTGCCGAAGGTGATGAATAAGTGTCCAAGGCAGTGGCAAGCTCTTTTCCCTAACCATCCCCAGGGCACATTGTGGCTGCACTGCTACTGAGACAATCCCTGCCTCTCCGCCAGCCACAATGTTACCCAGGACCTTACTGTGTTGTAAGATGCCTGCATTTGTGTGCTAGCCTATCCTGTGTTTGGGAGCCAGTGAACAAGGACTACATTTATCCTTGAGTCCCTTGATTGGGTCTCACAGCCTGAGAGTCACCCTGTGTTTTTACACTTGAGCCAATTCAAACCGTGATTTGAGCCTGTTCGACCGCATCAGTCCATCAGGATCCTCTGGAGCTGCCTTTGGCACTCACATGCTCTTGAACCACTGAACTGCACGGTTCGCAGATGCATTAACTGAGTGCATAGTTACCTTGGCTCAAACAACAGGATCTCTGTTGCATCTGCCGCCTTTGAATCGCCACTCATCCCGCCAGCATCTTGGCTGCCGATCTTCATTGCCAGTCAAAATGATGCTGGTGTATCCTCCAGCCCTGACCACCAGACTCTGCTTCGAACCATTCGAACCGAACTGCGCATCCAGTGTTCAGCACCTTTGCCGTCGATTTGACTATCAAACTGACCCTGATGGTCCTCATGATTAGCATCCCATAGAGCACTTCTTCGAATCGATCCCATAGAACAGCGCATCCAGTCACCAGCATCTTCTCAGTCGTACCGAACCTAGTGGCCATCACAAACTGCATTTCTTCAAGCATCGCCTTTGAACCAGACAAGCTCCTGTTCGATCCCTGCTCAATGCCACTCCCCATCTAGAACAATGTGACCACTGCAATCAAACTGTGTCAGACCACACAAACAGCACTGAGCAGCCTGGTTCAACTCCTTCGAATGGTCAAGAACTGCAGAAAGGTATTATTGATTGCTAACTGCTCCCTTGGTCCTCCTTCGGGCACTAGAGACTGGCTGAGCCAACTTTCATCCCTTTTTGCACACAAGACACAAGAACATATCTTTTTAAAGAACATTTTGGTGTTTACTTGCTTTCCACCACTGCTTCATCATTAAGCGTTCTGCATCTTGCCATCTTTGATAATTCTGTGTTCTTTCCTCAGGGATGGGCTTTGTTTTGTGTTGTTCTATTTAGTTATTTTTGCAAATGGTGTGTTTAATTAAATTCTAAATATTTGTATAGAACATTGATTGGACAATACGATTACCTATAACGTATCCTTTTGTATACATTAAAGCCTATGACATGTGAACAAAGAGCAATTTGTGATTACAGATAAAAGAAAAAAGTGTTATTTCCCTTTCAGTTAAATTGCAAAGCAATTTTTAAATTGAATATTATCACAGTAAAACAAAATGTTGAGTTCACTACACTATTTTATTTAAACTTGCTGGTCAGTTTGGCTGCAATGGCATACCTGGGAGGTCATTCATTCTGATTGTGGAAGAAAACATCTCTCACAAATTCAAATTCCATTAGTTCGTAGACACGCTTTTCAACCCCGCTTTTTTTTCTTTTTTGTAAACGAAAACCAGTAGCACACTTTTATTGAAAAAACAGCAGTTCTAGCCTGTTGTCTACCATTGTTCTCATTATGGGCAGAAACCTCTGCCTGAGCCTCCATATCGTCTATGCTGAAGTGCAACCTTTTGGGCCTATATTTGATACACATGTTGCAGAAAGTTTAGTTTGTTTATTTATAAAGCGCATCCGAACCCTCAGGTAACAGGGCGCATAATCATGTGTACAGCAGAGTTACATATCGTTACACGAGCATCAAGGTACAACGGACAGTGCGTACATTAGTCCAGGCTCTGAATGTTTACATACAAGAGTAGAATATACCGAGAGAAGTATGAACAGAGAATATGCAGGAAAGAAGTTACAGTGGCTAATGCGGACCGGGTTACAGGTTGGTCCTAAATAGGCTGTCGGTAGAGTAAACATTACTACCGGTGGAGAGCGGCGGCTAGCAGGTCATGTCAGTGAAAGTCTGGATGTTTAGGCTAGTAGACATGATTTTACCATGGCTCTGAATGGCCAGAAAGCGGCTTCCGATCTAATTGAAGTGGAGAGGGTGTTCCAGCATTGTGCTGCGAGCACTGGAAAACTTGAGCCCCCTGCTGTTTTTAGGTTATAATTGGGGATCTTTAGTTCGTGTAGATAAGGTGTTCTGGTGGGTCTAATGGGGCAGTGTCTAGAGAATTTGTCAGAAAGGTAACGTGGGGCAGTAAGTGATAGGCACTTGTGGGTGATGACCAGTGTTCTTAGCTTAATTCTGTCACGGATCGGGAGCCAGTGGACTTCTTTTCTAACTGTGGACATGTGCGCCTTGCGCGGGAGGTTGAGGGCACATCTTAGTGCATTATTTTGCAGAATCTGGAGTCTGTTCAAGTTTTTAGGGGTAGTGCCTAAGTAGAGTGTGTTGCAATAGTCTAATTTAGACAATATCAGCGCTCTAGATAGTGTGAGGCAACTAGAGGTGGAGAGAAAAGGCCTGCAGGCATTGATCAATTTATTGGTGTATGAGGTAGCTGAGATGGTCGAGTTTATTTGTTTCTTTAGAGATAGGGTAGAGTCGAGGTATACACCGAATGTTTTAACCTCTTTGGAGACTTTTATGATGTTACCATCAATGGTAAAGGATTGGTACCTTTGGTCCAGTTTGTTAAGGCGAGCCTGGGAGCCTACGATAAGCAATTCTGTCTTATCGTCGTTAAGGCAAAGACTGTGAGTGGCCATTCAGGCTTGGATTTCTAAGTAGATATCATTAAGCTTTGCAACATCTTCTTCATAGCTACCAGTGAGTGTGATGAGGACCTGGGTGTCGTCTGCATAATTAGTGTAGCTGACACCCAGATCGTCAAGACGGTCAAATAGGAGCTTTGTGAAGATGTTGTAAAGTGTGGGAGAAATGCAGGAGCCTTGCGGCACTCCACATGTGATTGGGATAGGGTCTGCAGCCGCGGTAGGGGCGAAGACTCTAGTCGTCCTGTCAGACAGAAATGACTGGATCCACGTAGTGGCATTCTAAGAGAATGCAGCAGCCGAGGAGAGGTGTTGAGTGAGGATCTGGTGGTCAACCAGGTCAAAGGCAGCGGAGAGATCCAACAAGAGCAAGATGGCCATTTTGCCCTTGTCTTTGGCGTCATCCATTTGGATTTTTAGATCCAAGAGGGCAGTTTCAGTCCCGTGCCTTGGTCTGAAGCCGGATTGTCGCAGGTCTAGGAGGTTGTTTTCTTCCAAATTCTGTTGTATTGGAGATAGGCTACCCTGTCCAAGATTTTGAGAAGAAAGGGGACTGTGGTGATGGGCCTGTAATTTGTGGGGATGCTGGGATCTAGGTTAGGTTTTTTGAGCAGGGGTAGGACCCACGCTTCTTTAAGATTGTTGGGGACCACTGAGTTTTTGAAGGAGGAGTTGATCAGAGAAGTGATGAGAGGGGCTAACTCATTAGCACCATCTTTGATGACAGATGCAGGGCAGATGTCACCTTTGCAGTTGGATGGTTTGAGGCTGGCGATTATCTTGATTACTTCCTCTTCTGTGACTGGTGAGAAGTGGAAAGATGGGCAGATAGGGGTAGTGTGGTTAATTTTGCTGCTGGAGTTCTGCTTGGAGGCAAGGCTAGCTTTTTTTGCTTCTATCTTGGTTTGTAGGAGGGCAATTTTGCTAGCGAGGGCGAGTGTGGATATTGTTACACCAGGCCTTGTCTTTGATGCAGTCATCTGTAGGGGGCAGTGGTGATTCAAGTTCTCTTAGTATAGAGAAGAGTTCTTTGGTGCCAGATTTGGCATTTTGTATTCTCAAGTTGTAGGTCTCTTTCTTAGCATTTAAGATGGCGGATTTGTAGGCAGAGGCAGCTGAAGCAAATTTGTCTTTAGTGGAGAGGGAAGGGGCTTTTCTCCAGCTAGTTTCAGCAGTTCTTTTAATATTACGGAGAGCTTTTAATTCTGCTGAGAACCATTTGTTGGAGTGGGCAATAGGTTTGGCTTTCCGTTGTTTGGGAGGAGCTATCTGGTTGAGGGCTAGTTCTAAAGTATTGTTATATAGGTCTACTATGGCTGCTGGGTTGTTTTTTTGCGTGGGTAGATTAGCTTTACTGATAGGTGCAAGGAGAGGTTTGAGGTTCTCTATAGTGATGTTGTGGTTGTTTCTGGAGATTATTTGAGGTGACTTTGTAGGTCGTGTGGTAGATGGTAGGGATCTGGGTAAGGAGAAGGTGATAAAATGATGGTCAGTCCACGCACAGGGAGTGATGTCAGTCAGTGAGAGGTTGCAATAGGTATCTCAAGCCAATCCAAGGATCTTCCTTTTGTATGTGTAGGTTGATTAATGTGTTGGGTGAAGCCTAGATGAGTAATTGTGTCATTAAGGGAAGTGGCTTGGTTGTCATTGGGGTCGTTAAGCCCCAAGTTGAAATCTCCCAGAATGATGATTTGGGATTTCGGTTTCAAATTGGTAGTGAGTAGGAGAGAGATATCCTCTTCAAAGGTGGAGGGGGGTCCTGGGGGTCTGTATATAATATGGAGCAGGATAGTTTGTGTGTCAGATAATGGGAGTTTGACGGATAGAAGTTCGGCTGAAGGTAGGGTTGTTTGATGTTTAATGTGGATTTTGCAATAATTGCTATTCCTCCGCCTATTCCATCTTTCCTGTCAGCTTGGATGATGTTGTAGTTGACTGGAGTGGCTAGAGCTGTTGTGGGACCGGCTGCTGGGTGGAGCCATGTCTCCGTTATGGCGATAAAGTCTAGGTGGTTAGTGGAAATAATGTCGGCAACATCAGTAGCGTGGGCAACCAGTAAGCGAGCGTTGATAAGGGCTCCCTTGATAGAGGTCTGTGGAGGGTTAGTTTTCGTGTGTGGTGGTGTGTGCGGTATAGAAGGGTTGTGACTCGGTGGGAGTTCAGAAGGTGAGGTAGGCTGCTTAGGGTGCGTAGTCTGATTGGTGAGCATTCTATTGAGCTTTGTGGCAAGATTAGTACGATAGCTGAGTCTATCGTTTCTAGTCATGGTCAGTGGGGCTACGTTCAGGCATGTGGTGGTATGTACAACAAGGCGAGAACTTAGTCTTGTATTTCTAAGGGGTGTGGGACAGGGTATGCATGGTGAAGGTGGGCGGGCGAATCTGTTTATCCATTCTGTTGGAGATAGTAGGTCTGGGTAAAGCCTCCAACCCCACCCTGTGGAAAAATTCTGTAAGGCCCTTCATATCTCTGGTCAGTCCTTTGTGGAACATTATCTTTACAAGGGTTGTATAAGCAAGTAACCCAGGCTCCAGCCATTTTTTCCTGCAGTTCCCTTAGTCTCTTAGAAGAAGGATTTGGGCATGCATGAAAGTGTCTGTATGACCCCATGAATGTTTGTTGGCACTATTGAAGTAAAAATAAAAAGAGGCTTTGAAATAAATGGATACGTCGCTCCCATTTATTTGACTTGCAAACCAACACACAGACATAATCCCTCTATGCCCAACTGCGCAAGCCAATTCTACCCACCCTCCAACTCACCTCCGCTTATAATATCCTGTCACCCGACCCTATCCTGAACATAACACCTCCGGTTAACCTTTCCTGCCTCTGTCTGAGCAATGGGCACCTTTGTACCCCGTCTGAGTCACACCCCTATTTCCAGTTCCTTCAACATAGTCAAGTGATGTTCTCCTTCCGGGTTGATGGCTTCCATCTGACGACTTCCGGTGCCCACCTCCTCAGTTGAGGGTCCGCTTCCTGATTGCAACATTTCCACCATTATGTCCACAGAACTTTCACAGTTTTTAGAACTCCACAAGAGATGACTACTTACGAACTACCAATATTTCAGTAGTTCAGTAGTTCTTTGCAGCCCTTTTTTTCCCTGCCACATTCATTTTCTTAGCAACAGACGTTGGCATATGCCAAACATGAAACTAATGCCTTATCTGTGAGAACCTCTCTTACATAACTTTTCTAATGTCCACTGTTGCTATTACTTTGATTTGTAATCCACTTGATTAAAGAGGTTCACAAACCCATGCTTCTCCATTGCAACCAAGGATGTACATTCAGTCATTCAGTCACCCGTACCACTACAGAGCTTACAATTGATTTAGGGTTTCATCACGAGTTGAGCTATAGCCCTTAAATGTGGCAGTAACAGTATTATCTCCGCATTTAAGGTCTGGCCCTATCACGGATTGGGCACTAAATGGGCTGTTTTCCCTCCAGCTTTTTTCTGGAGGTGAAATTCCCATTTAGCGCCCGGTATTACTGACGCTGTATTAGTGCGCAGTATTAGCGCTCAAGATGGGGAATGGGGATTTACAGTTAACGCCCAACCTGTGATCCGGCAGTAATACCGCCAGACTGGTGGGCGCTAACGCTATTACAGTTGGGCGGTATTACAGCCGGGATAACGACCAACTCGTGATGAGGCCCCCAGTGTCCAAGTCCTGGAGGTGATGAGCGCATTACTTGGCAGAGAATCCTGGACTGTCGCACTGTCCATCACCTGCTATTCAAAGCCTCTTGCCAGCAAGACATTATCCAATGCTACCTGCTCTTGATTCCTAGATTCATGTATTGAAGGGAATAATTAGTTTTCTGGTATTTGTATAATGAGGTTTTGTTAAGAAGCTCCAGCCCCAAAATGTGCAAAGGTTTGAGATTTGTGTAAATGTGGAGTCGCTAAAGAACGGTGCGCAAGCACTTACTACATTTCCTGCTGGAACATCCCCAAGCATTGGTTGAATGACGATAAAGGCTGCAGTGTTTGTCCTAACAGCTTCTTTGAATATTCAGGCGTGTTCCAATTACTAGTTTACAACAATTTCCAAATTGATGAAAGGTTTGCCACTGCCGTTACCCTGTGTCAGTGTGTTGCATTTGAGCATCTTATAAAATGTCAGGCAGCACAAAGTATTTTTGTTCCCACAAAGACCACTTGTTGGGCAATTTAGTGGCTCCAGTGTCAAAGGTGGTAGTTATTACCTCCACAGTTGACATAATGGCTTTGTTCTCAGTCAATTCAATTTTTCCTCAGTGGTTTCCAACAAACATAAATCAGTTGGCCATGATGCTATTGTTGAAACGGGGACAACAACCTCAGTATATTGCACCAAGCCTTTTGAAGGTGTTGATTGCGTGACTTGATCCACACTTAATTTCATTGCCTCTTGTTGATAGTGACAGGTGAGGAGGACATGTATGGAGTAGCAATGATCCTTCATTACTTTCCATGGCTCCACAGTAGTGTTCAACTCAAATTTGCGCATCCAGCATGACAACATTTGCCCCCTACTCAGATATATGCAACAATAGCTCTTCCTAAGTACACCATTGTTTGATTTGCAGCATCCCTTGCTAGTGGTGTGATTTGAGTTTTATTGTTCTTCTTTTTGCTAAGCCACTATTTTACGGAATATAAAAATCCTTGTTATAATGGTGGGTCAGTGCTAACTGTAAACATCCTAAAGATAGCAATGCAAAGTCTTGATATCGAATACATCTTGGAAGCCATTATGCAAAAGAGACTTGAAGTTGTATATTGTCATGCACCATATATTAACACACTCGGTTTGTTGATGCTCTGGGTAACAGTAACCGATTCCATGTCCATGTCAGTCTCATGCTGCAATAGGACAGTGACAATAATGCAAGGTTATGTACACAGGGTACTTTGTATATGTATTAATGACAATAAATTGTTCATTTTATTCTGTGTGACATTTTATCATTCTCTTTTTTTAAATTAACAAAAAGGTCTGGGAGCCCCTCTACCGAGAACGAACACGCCCAAATAACCTGTTCTATGTGAAGAGGCCTACTTGGGAGTGTCTACAACCACGTTTTAGCTCACTGTACCTTTCACAGAGGAGAAATATCCATTTACATATCAGCCTGGTCCCACCCACTTAGGCAGTCCAGCACCAAAATGCTAGGTCCTCTTGAGTGGAAGAAATTCCATAGAACTGGGTAGTTGACCCATGCCCGTTCTCAGTAGAGGGGCTCCCACACCGTTGCTTAATTTGTATGACTTGGGGTTTCACCCTAAGAAACCCAGGGTAATCCAGCCATGGGCCTCTTGCTCCCTGTGCCTTAGAGAGGCTCAGCCTCACCACACTGTGGAGGCCCAACAAGACCGAAACACGTGTTTGGGATTGCTGTTGGTACTCTAGTTCAGAGGAGAATTGCCTAGCATTTCGGTTTCCGGAGTACCCTTATGGGTGAGGTCAGACTGATATGCAAATGGATATTTCTCCTGTGTGAAGGGTGCAGGGAGCTAAAACGTGGTTGTGGACCCTGCTGAGTGGAAGAAATTCAATGGAACCGGATATTTGACCTATATTCATTCTCAGTAGAGGGGCTCCAACACCCTCGCTTATTTTATATAACTTGGGGTTTCAGGGTAATGCAGATGTGGTCCCATTGCTCAGTGTGCCTTAGAGAGGCTCAGCGTCACCTCATTGAGGAGGCCCAACCTGGCCGAAATGCGTCTCTGGGGTTGCAGATGGTACTCTTGTTCAGAAGAGAAATGCCTAGTGTTTTGCTGCTGGATTGCCCTTGTGGGTGGGACCAGACTGATATGCAAATTAGTTTTTCACCTCTGTGAAGGGTGCAGTGAGCCAAAACTTGGTTTTAGACCCTCCTTACTGGGAGAGATTCCATAGAACAGGGTATTTGACCCATGTTCGTTCTCAGTAGAGGGGCTCCCACACCCTTGCTTAATTTTTTTTTAATGTTCTAATAATCACAGCAAAGTATCTATTCATAGTCATTTAAAATTACAGTGACAAAAACATTTTAAAAAGAATAACAAATATAACAAGCATGTGCTCCTTTTGTTGTTGTGTGATCATGAGTCGGTACTAGCCATCACGTTCTGATCTTGCGGTAAATGAATGAACTTGCACTTTGATATAATGGAAAAATAATGGCACAAGTACAGGGCATGGCTGTGTACATTAAAAACGGCAAACACAGACATCTATGACATCAAATTATATCAATTATTAAAGTTCCACCTAAAGAATACACATGGCATACCTGTCCTCCTTGGGTTGTGCTTGCATTAGAGTCAAGATGAAGGTATACTTGTTTGGAACAAGATAAGGGAAGTGAAAGAAGCATTGGCAATGCCAGTAGTTTGGGCTTTTGTGTAGGCATTGGAAAGGCTCTTGCCATGCACTGCTGTAGTGGTTTTTAACTTCCCATCACTGGTAGCAGTTGCAAAATGATGCTAGCACCTGGCCATTAAAGCAGTGTATGTCAAATGCCTAAAATTTATACACAACAGACATGTTTAAGATAGTTTTATTTATTACACAAGTAGCACGTTTACAGCTCCAATTAATCATTTCATCTCAGAGAACTGCTTTGAAAAATCACTGGCATGCATTTTGAGTGCAGAGTTTGGTGGTAAGGCTTGATAAAGTTAGCTAAAAGAGTTCCCATGAGGAGGTGTTTTGGGTGGGAAGGGGCAGGAACTAGGCGGTAATGGCCATAGGGATTACCATGGCCATGGGCAGTGAATAGGTGGATAAATAACCAAACAACACCTACAAGCTTTGTGTTCCTCTTCATATGCCATTTTTCCCTATCTATACTTGAATGCAATAGTTTCGGCTTATAGGTGGCGCTGACCTAATAGGCCAAACTAAAAAGGTGCATTATTGGAACAGGTAAAAGGCAAGTTGATATGCAGAGAGAGTAATAACTTTCACTTGTGATATGGTTGCTTTTAACACGCCTATAAACCCGACCCATGGATATGCACTAAGCACCTAATTGCAACATACCTATTATCCTTGGCTGTTGTGGTACCTTCCTTAAAGAAGACTGCCCATCACAGTATCATCCTGTTGGGACAAAAGATGAATAGATAAGTGAAAAATGATTTTAAATGCCTTGTTTCAAAATGAAGTATGGGGAGAAAACTGACATCTTGTATCATAGTATTGCTTACAATAACAAAGCAATAATAAAATAGACATACAAGTAAGCACAACTGTTTCCTGTACAAAACTGAACATATTATGAATCAAATTGATATTTACAAATGGAAAGGGGTTGTTGATAGCCATCAAATGATTTCCAGAGACTAAAAACATGTAAATTCATGAAATGCATGAAGATGGCAGTAACCGTCAAAAGTCAAATGTACAGAAAGTTGAATGCATACCTGTGCACCCTGTTCCATGGCTGATGAAATGGATAACAGGGCAGAGGTAATGTTATCATCCTTATGAAATGTTATAAACATGGACAAGACTATATAATGTAGCATTTACACCAGCAAATAATGGCAAATCAATATTAATCACACTATAACGACATACAACATTCATGCCTGGGATTTATTTTGATACACAAAGGAAGAAATTGAACTAAGCAACATATTAACACTCGTGAGACACACGAAAATCATATGATATAATTCGTCTTTTTATGCAAGATGAGGAAAAAAGTTGGTTAATTTGTAAAAGTATAAAATATTGGGCAGTCAAATGGGATCTCCCTAAAAAGAAAGTTGTCTCCAAAAGCTAAAGAAAAATATTGATCACTTTAAGGGCCTCATTACACGGATGGCGGAGAACCATGGCGCTATTAGCGCCATGGTTCATGCCGGTAAAATACCGGCACCGCCTTGCTGGAAAGGGCAATTACCGCCTGATTCCAAGGTCGGCAGGGCGGTAATTCCCCCTTCCACCATTGCCCTTCCCCATTCCCATTTTTGCCCTATAGGGAATAATGGGAATGGGGAAGGCGCTAATTACGGTACCGCAAATTGCGGTACTGTAATTAGCTCCCTGGGTCCCTTTGCGGGTTGGTTTTTAACGCCTGCAAAAAGCAGGCGTTAAATTCCCCAACCCGCAAAGGGACCTCGTAGTAAGGCCGCAAGGATTTGCCGGTACCGGTAAAACACCGGTACCGGTAAATCCTTCCCACCATCCGTGTAATGAGGCCCTTTGTATTCATCTTCTATATAGGCAGAAAGATAAATACAAAATACAAATAACAATACGGTCACAGCGAGTAGAGTGCTCGCTTTGACATCCGTGCAGAGCCTGCTGATGCAGGTTCGAATCCCAGGCAGGGTCAAACTCGGCCTTTCATCCTTCCGAGGTCGATAAATGAGCACCACACACCGTGGGTAATAATAAGCAGCGCTTAGATACCTGAGGGTTCGGAGTGCTATATAAATGCGAAATTATAATACACAGCATCATACTTGTGTGTCCTGAGTGGTTGAAATGATGCTGTGAAAGATAGACGTACCAGGTGACTCATGTATTATAGACATTGTAATCAAAATATTATAATCAACATTTTTGCTTCGGGTTTACCTTTCTGCTGTAATATATTCTACTTTGAACACACAATTAGAAGTGAGGATTTCTTCAATTGACATCACAGAATTTTAAATCAATGAAAAAAGTCAAAGTGTAACTCCTACTAATTATCGTTGCTGTCAATACACCCATGAGACTTTCCTGGGATTAAATCAATACACAAATAGGATCCACCATTAGTATAACATCATTTTATCAAAAGACAAAACAGAATACCATCAAATATACCACTGGACATTGAGAATGTATTATTGTTAGAAGATAATTATTGATTGAGTTTCAGCTGTGACGAATCCAGGGAATTTGTCCCTCTTCCCCAAGGGACAGAGACCCTCTTTTGGACTTACGGAGGTGAGCCCGCTATGCTTAACATCCCTTAGGGGACAGGGCAAGTGGGATCCCACTAGCAGTGACCCCAGGCTATCTCTTGATAGGGATATGTGTTATCCTCCCTTGTCCCATCAATGACATTTGTGATGTCATCTTTGATGTCCTGGGTGTTAGTCTTACCAGTGCACCGTGGTGGCGTGAGTTATCGTTGCTTAGCTTACCATAACTGGTGAATTTCTGAGGTTTTTCGGTTTTACTTGTAACCATAACGTCCCTTTAATAACGTTTTTTCATTGAATTTCATAGGTTTTTAATAGAGCAACTTAACCATAACGTCCCTTTAACAATGTTTTTTCAGTGAATTATATATATGATCAAGCAACAGGTTGTTTGCGAAACGCGTAATACGAGCTTCATGTCCCTGCTTAGGGATCCATAAATAAAGGACTGTGTGCCAACTGAAGGATTCCTTCCTGTATTCTATATATTTTAAAGATGAGGCCATATAAATGTGCAGGGAGAAGTATAAAAGGGAACATATATTTCTCAGGAAACAAAAAATTGGTTGGGATTTTGTTTGTGAACAGGAACTTTGAAAACTACTTTTTAGATAATTAACATGTGAACAATGATTGTTGAACTCTAATACCAAATAATAAATACCAAAGACGGAAAAAACTTGAGCTTATCAATCACAAGTCGGATAATCATTAAAATAAATAGACCCCATACTATCACATTACTGGGAATGCATGGACAGACAGTGCCGCAAAGTTCATGCATAAGAACCATCAGCGTTTGAAGAACGATACCTATAAGTCACCGTGCTGTGTGCTGCAGGAACTTCTTCACATAGATGCAGGTGGAGTTTCTTCCAAAGTTGGCATTACTTGATAAGGATGCCAGTGACACCAAGTGGAAACGTCGTCCTTTCTACTAGGTTCTGTATCATGAGAATCGTCCTCTGCATCAATGATATCCTCCATTTCCTCCAGGCTTTGCCTTGATTCCATTTCCTCGTCCTTGTAGCCCAGTTCCTACAAGAACCCCTGAATACCGGCCATGCTTCTTGGCAACAGAAACAAGAAAATAATCTGTTGAAGAAGAAAAAAGGGGTATTGAATTAAAAGTCAACATGAAATTCACTATCTGCTTATAATACAATTAAGTTAAGCCAATTTTGTGTTTAGAAACAGCTTTAGTTAGCAATTTCGTCTGCCCCCTTTCTTTCTAACAAATGAAACATTTTACAGCAATACACTTTGAACTTGTCAGTGGGTTCATGGTGCAAAAATAAGACATCAGTGGAGTGGAGACATCTTGGGATAAATCGCTCATTCAGAAGGTATAATTTCTTCAATTTCTACCCATGAAAGCAAGCAATTTGCAGTACCAAAAATACAAAAATAAACGTACTTTTTTCAGGGTAGACATGAGTTATTCAAAGTTTACCGCAAATTACAATTCGGGTTGGTGGGAAATACATCCAATGAGCACTAACACTGCCCCCAGAGAAAGGCTTTAATGGTATTTTTGGAAGACTAAAGCGTCGTGCGTTTGTTGTATGTCCCTACGTGAATGCATGACATAGAAAGGACGTTCAGTTGCATCGTCCGCTCACATCACGACCAGGGCCGGGATTTTTCGTCTGCCACAAGTGATGGCAAAAGCTTGGGCATGGACTCTGATTTATTCCCGCCAGTTGATGGCACTGCAGGGTGTGTTATCACAAGATGCTGATGGGAACAGGTGCGGTTCACAGATAATGAGCATTCAAAGTGTAAGTTATCCATTGTGAAATGTGATATATGGTGCAATGCGGGTGTCAATATGACAGGTTGAATTCAACATCTGAGTGAACCTTTCCTGTAACATTCCCAGCAGCTTGATTGTCACTATTTCTCTAGACAATCTGACAGCAATAGCAAGGGTCAAGTAAAGCACCAGAGGCGTAGACAGGGTAGGGCCTGAGCGGGCAAGGCCCACCCAAAATCTGTAAATAGCCACTTCGGCAGCCCTGTGTGGGCATTTGCAGATGTTAATGTCACTGCGGTGGACCCCACTACATTAGCTTAAGGCCCCACTTGTTAGACAATCCTGGCTACGCCTCTGTAAAGCACACGTTTCAGGGTGGTGAGGGCGACCCACCACACGGAGAGCTAAGTCTGGAACTGCACTCCCACTAACGTGTGTGCCTCGTAAGATGGACTCTCGTTTCCCCTTTGAAAAGTGATTTGTTGGGGGTGCACAGTGTGTGTAGCTAGCTCCAGAGTGGTAAACAAACGGAGGGCCTGATGACCTCTATGCTTGCTTTTTTAATACAAATCATTCGCACGGGCAAAATGATGCGGATGTGTAAACCTCCAGGGAAAGTTTGCTTCCTTGGGGTTTCACATATCTGCTTTACTTTCTGCCATAAGGGAAACGAGGCCCATAGTAGGGATATGTTTCTCGACTCACCAAATGCTTCCTTGATATAAGTATTTCCTCAGATATGTATGAAACAAGCACTGACCAGCCAAAAACCTTTGTGTAGGCATGGAACGGACATTTGCCTGGCTCTGCCATAATGGTACTACCTGGCCATAAGATGGCAACAGTTGGAAAGTGGTGTTAGTACCTAGGCATATTATGGCAGTGTATGACAAATGCCTTTACATGAGCCATACATGTTGGATTTGCCAATGTGTGTTTGATCGCAATTTCACTCAAGGAACAGATGCAAGGACACACATACTTAGACATAAATACATACATGCACACTTGTCTAAAAAAATATTACATCAAAGCTGGCTTCGAAAGTACAGAGCTCGCAAAGGATTTGGAGGGGTGTTTTGGGCGGGAAGGGGAGATAGTAGGGACTAGCATGGCCATGGGCATTCGAGGTGTTTGTCCCATGACAATAGTTTTGGCTTATTCGCAATGCTTTCAGTGCCCCCTAATAGCCAAAACTAAAAATGCCCCATACATCTAAAGATATTTTGCTTTTTGGGCTCTTTCTGAAAACAGTGGAATCACCATCTAATGACAGGCAACTTCAGATTTTCTGATACATTTCCTATTGAAGTAGTTACTCTTGCAGTACATAATATCGTTGATCGTACTACCGTAATCAATAGACATATTAAAGCAACACTTTAATTTAGCTCAAGGTTCCCCGAGCGCCGTAATAGGTTGTGAAAAAGACCGAATTGCCGAGTGCCAGCTGTCATCATTTCGCCAAGTCATGAAGGCCTGTCTCATCCTGGCAGCTGGCTGCTGCACCCGACTTACTAGTGATGGAGTGCCTTAGCGGCTGACTTTGAGTAATACCTGAAACAGTTGCTGTTCCACATAAAAGGCCGCCTTGAACAAGTTGTTTTTGTAGCCTGGATTTGCTGTAGATTGTTGCCACAGAAACACATGAGCAATCCTGTTCTTCAAAGTACTCCACGCTTCTTAGGATATTTAGTGCAATTTATTGCAAGCACAGCATGGGAAGTAAACCTGCAAATCTTTGCCTCCGTGGGCACGCTTCAGCAAGCCTTTTAATTGGATAGGGTATTTAGTTTTTAAGTTTCTTTGCAGCTTTCTTTGTCTTGAACATGTCACAGGTGGTTGATATTTAAAAGACCTGCAAAGAATGTACTTTGCTCTAGCAGCAGAAAATGTGAAAATCATCCTGCGTCATCACGCTGAAAAAGAAGGCACACCTATAAATTTAATCAATGCAAATCTCTTGGCTGTATTTTTTCATTATCAAGGTCGCCAAGCTGAGGTTTCGTCTCATCCACTGCTCTCGGCCCCTTTGGGAGGAAAACTCTACCCGCTTACCATTTGAAAGGCTATCAACCATAATTCCAAGGGTAGGGGAAGTGACATTGCAGGCCCAATGATTACAGGGTCAATACTTTTGACCCTGATGTCATCACATATAGCTAGAATATTTATAATGTATATTAGTACCCGTTGGGGGGCGTGGTCTTGGCCTCCCAGACAGGTAGGAGGCTCGGAACGGTGGCTTTACAACATGGGAAAGCTCCCGCTCCGAGCTCCCTCGGAGCTGGAGGCTGCCATCTTTCCCCGCTGGATAATCAGTTAATACCTCCCCTGCGCCTTGCATCCCCATCCCCCACCCCCTACCCCCTTTTTCCAATTATTTAGCCCCCCTTGTATTCCCGCTCCACTTACCTTGTGCTGCTGGCGCTGGGAACAGAAGTGTTCCCGGCACGTCCCTGTCGTGCAAATAGCAGCCATGGAAAGGGAGAAGGGACTACGTGACTTCTCCGAGGCCATCTTTATTTTTGTTTTTCTTTTAAGTTAGGTAGTTGAACACTTCGTTTCTCAACTTAAAAAAAAAACACTGTTAGTACCCCAATACAACGTGCCGGGTACTAATTGCAATATCACCCTTGAGGGGGGGCATTATTCTTGGGGCAGATAAAGCCCCAGGCTAACATTAAAGCCCTCGCTTCACTTGGGCTTCTACCTGCCCCGGGACATTACCTGGCCCGGTAATGGCCCCCCTGCACAGGAAATATTGCTTAAATTAATATGTCACCAAAATCACTAAGGGTACCTGGTATGGTCTTGGTCCTCCAGGCAATCAATGTGTACAACAAAACACAATTGATCAAGACCAAAAGTGGCAGACATCAACAAATAATAAACAATTGTACCCATATATCATACAAAAATAGAAATGTATTGTTCTTCACATTCAATTAATAACAACTGGTAATATCACACTTTTCATCAAAACATTTCATTTCCCAACCACATCTATGGGCCTCATTACACGGTACGCGGTAACCATGGCGCTATTAGCACCATGGTTGCCGCCAGTATTTGACTGTGTCCACCTTGGTGGATCGCGGAATTACCGCTCTACTCCAAGGTGAGCGGGGATGGTAATTCCCCATTCACCAAGGCACTTCCCCATTCCCATTTTTGCCCCCATAGGGCTCAATGGGAATTGGGAAGGAGCTAATTACGGTACAGCAAATTGCGGTACCGTAATTTGCACCAAGGTCCCTTTGCGGGCCCATTCCTTAACGGCTGGTAAAACCAGCCGTTGAGGTCGGGTCCCGCAAAGGGACCTCGTAGTAAGGCGGTAAGGGTTTACCAGTACCGGTGCCCTTACCGGTACTGGTAAACCCTTACCGCATTCCATGTAATGAGGCCCTATGTATTGGTTGTTCCCAACCACATTAAACCTATTTGCTTAGGCATATCTCGATTCACTCATACTCACACTCTCGTACAATTGTGCCTGTTCCTAATCAGCCTTTTATGTAGATGCAGGCTTCATATGGTAAAGTACTTGTATTACTTCTTATGCACCCTGTTAGTCTATTGGCGTGGCTCCAATTCAACAACAATACAGTTGTCTACACGGGAGGGAGAACTCAAGAAATGTAAACAACTCAATTTAGACAAATCCAAAAACTACAAAAAGACTTGACAAGCTATAAAGAAGAACAAACACACCCCTACTTACGCGATGGGTTCTATACAGAGCAGAATGCCGGTTATAACAACAGATGGCAAAACCGATAGGTAACATTCTCTAAAACATTAGGATCATTGAGTGATTCAGATCAGGCAGCTGGAGGTGGAGGTGTGGGACAGGGACCCGCAGGCAGAAGAGAACAACAGGTTTTACACAGGGGAGGACCACGAGGCCACCACTGACAACCACCACAATTCGCACAGCGAATGCGAATGAGACAATGGTACTCCAACCAGTGACGGACGATAAAATACCTATAATCAATCTGTCGAAATATTTATTGAACACGTCTGAGACAGACCTATTAGCGAAAGGACCGTCTTTTGTACTAGTGACAAGGGCGGTCCCATTCCACTGTGAAATTGAGCTACGCAAATTCTTTTGGAACATCCGTCTTGAACATTTCTTTGAAGTTTATCTTCCCCAACATCAAAAAGAATCTACAGGAGCAGGAGGTCTCGGGAGGGTAGCGCAGGGACAACGCGTTCGTCTTGGAAGCAAGACGACGCCGATTAACACAGGTTCGATCCCCGGGTCCGCGCTTAGAAACCTCTGGGTATTAAGCCCGTTATAAATAACCCATTACATTACATACATAGGAGGAGTCAACATGGAGAAAGTCAACCTCACAGGCCTCAAAACCAAGTCTCACTTTATGCCCCCCTCTTACGCCTGTCCACAAAAACTTCTTACCTTTCAGAACATTGTTATTAAGCAGATGCTAGCAGCTATCAAACATAATTTCCAACAAGACAATTTGAAAACCTATGAACGTAAAAGTTTGAGAGATCTATGCAACAAGCATAAAATCAGCATTAAACCTGCAGATAAGGGGGCGGTATTGCGATTCTAGACACACAAAATATAACATCGAATGTATAAGATTGCTTAGCGACCAGACCACATGTAAAAAACTGGACAGGGATCCAACAAAACGTCTACATGAGGAGATAGAAAGTCTCACCTAGCATGCAGTCCAAGAGGAGTGGATTATTGAAGAAGAGGCACCGTTTTTGTGTAAACCCCATCCTACAACAGCAGGGTTTTATACTGTACCCAAAGTCCATAAAAACTGGAGTTAACCTTGGGGAGACCCATTGGGCCTCATTACGAGGGCAGCGGTAGCCGTGCCTGTAGTACAGGCATGGCTGCCACTGGTATCAATTTTTTTCCGGCACCCACAAATGGGCAATTACCGGGTCTGCCGAGTTTGGCGGACCCAGTAATTGCCCATTCACGGGTGCCGGTAATAAGGGACTCCCTATCCCCATTCGGCCCTGTTAGGGAGAATTCTCTGTTTAGGCTGAATTTCCTAACCTAGTGAGTCCCCCAGCAGCTTTGCTGGATTTTTGGGGTTTATTTTTTTCTCCTGCCACATGATTTGAGTGTATTCCTTTGACTCTAGATGTGTTTAATGGGCTATGGAGTCTTTTACTCCATAGGGCTTCATGTGTTTTTGTGATGTGTGTTACACAGCACCCTCAGTGCAGTAACACAGGGGTGTCATAGTGACCCCCCATTATAGACTCCATACCCTGGGACTGACTACTGTCTCCCAGGGCATGTAAAGTCACCATTGACTTTACTAGTCTTGAATTCTGAACAGAACCAGTACAAACCATCATAATGTGGACGTACTGGCCTGGGCAATTCGATTGCCCCGGGGTCTGTTAGTCGAGGGGGCACGTCTCCGTCCCCCCTGATCGAGTTATGGCTGGTGGCAGTGGATACTATTTTTTATATTCAACCGCAAATATTTCTCTATGGGATTTTCCCATTGTTCGAGGCTACTATCTTTATTTATTTAATTACGATAGCCTCGAACATATCGCTGGTTTATTGAATTATTATTAATTCTCCGGTTGGTATTTTTTGCCAAAACTCGGTTCTAAAATGGCGTTTGTGTTCTCTTCTGTGACTCCAACCCAAGTCGAGCCCTTTGTTCCACTTTTTGGCGGGCTTCTCCACAGAAGCCCTATAAAGTGGTGCCACTCTGTCTGGGGTACTTAGGAGGGGTGGAGGGGGATTTAGGCACCCTGGACTGAGTTGCCTAGGCAACTCAAGTCGCACTCCGTCCTGATTGGCCCAAGTGGTGAGCCAGCCGGCTCACCACTTAGCATGTTTGAGTGACAGCTAGGCTGAGTGAATGGGGGTTTTTCTGCATAAAAGCAGGGCTTTGGGGACTGGAACTTTAGAAGTCGCCACAGGACCTAAGAATCCGACGAGGGAGAAGCTGAGCCGACCTGCTACGACGACACCACCGGTGGAGCCCTGCTGAACCGTCTCACCACTTTTCCCAACGACAGAGGAGATCTCCCGCCGGAGAGTCTTCTTCCTTTGACTGGTGGGGATAACCAGTTTCACCGTCTTTTTGCCTTCCCGACGCATCTCGTGGCCGCCTTGCCTGTGCCAAGCACCCCGGCAACCGGAATACCACGTTTTACCACGACCGCAAAATAAAGGGTAATACCTTTAACCGGAAAACTCTGCGGCTGGTTTCTTCCCTGGCAGTGCAACGACCTTCATCTTTCCTCCAAGTCGAGATCTTCTCTTCCTCTGGACGATGCCGAGACTTGCACCCGCTGCCAGGAACAACTGCCACCGCTGGAGGATCCTTCCCACTTAAGGTACCGTGTTCCGCCTGGCTTCCCTTGCCACCGACTGTACGGGGTAGATTTAGCCCCCGGCTTTCGAACCTGGGTTAGCCTGGGACACCCTGGCTAAACTTTTCTGAGCCTCTCTAAACTCTTTTCGAACTCTCTGCAAGACTTTCAAAGCCTAGTGTAACTGTGTGATCTTGGGCACATTTGTGCTCTGCTCTCTCTAAGAGTGGGCCCAGCCTATGGACTTTGGCTCACCAGTGACTTTTTGCTCTTCTGCCTTGCTAAAAGTGTTTCTAAATCTTAGAGTGGTGTATCTTCACATATTCTGTCTTTTTCCCTCCCTTTTTCATGAACTTATTGGAGTGCCATCTATAGTTAAGCGCTCACCTCTGTCTGGAAATAAGTGGTGTTAACTAAGTCTTGTCTGATAAGGAATAAGGGTTGTATATATCATAATAGTAACTGTGTTTAGAGTGTTTTACAATAAGAGTGCTGGAGTGTTTCAAACAATGTGTTTTTAAATAAATAATTATATACTTGGATACCAAAGCTCTGGTCAGTGTTTGCTTGTGCTATTGTGTCTGAGTGCCTATTGTGTATACTGTGCATACTGCCTAACTCTTCTAGAGGGAAGTCTGACTGCTCAGCCACAGCTACCAGGTAAATCTGGGTGGTACAGACTGCTACCAAGGGGGTTTACTGCTAACACCTGTAGTCCTAAATCTTTTGCAGTGTTCCCAATGGGAACTGCACAGGTTTCTGTCTAACAGGCCCCATAGGGCTGAATGGGAATGGACAGGGTGTTAGCACGGGGACCGTAAATAACGGTACCGGTGCTACCATCCTGTTCTGCTCGCAGGTGCCGGTATGGCCACCAGACAGGACCAAGGAAACAGAAGGGAGAATCTCCATAATAGAGGGTGAAGTGGTGATGATGACAAACCAGATATCGCAGCTAATGGGCACAGTCATTCATAAAAATGGGAGCTTCTTTTGGCCCGTACTGATTGATTTTTCTTCTCAATGGGGAAGTTAAAGTATTGGCTAAGACACTTGCGAGCAGGTTACTGATAGTTCTCCCCCACCTGATCCACAGAGATCAGAACACTTTTATCCACGGGAGAGCGACGTTCCTTAAACTGAGGAGACTGTTTAGTGTGCTTACCTCGAATGGTTGGTTACTGGAGCAGAGAGGGGAGATTCTGTCGCTAGTCTCTTACAGAGCCATCGACTCATTAGTCTGGGCCTTCCAGTGGGCAGTTTTGGCGAGGATGGACTTTGGCTTGACATTTATAGGCTGAATAAAATTGCTGCATGGTTCACCAAGATATGAGACATTAAGGTGTCCCGCCACACATATTCATAATGACGTACTCCAATTCCTGTAAGTCTTTTCTGATTTGTATTTAATTCTTTGGTTCCAGGGCTTTCACCAATCTGCCCAGTAATATCCTCAACAGAAATATAACTACATCTGCTGATTAAAGCATGCAAATACACGTACAGTTTTCAAAAGAGAATCTTTCAGCATTTATTATTTAGCTGGCAATCAAATTGTTATATGTATCGAAATAATTTTTCAGTTAACACAAACACCAATACATAGACATACATTAAACGCACTTTGTATTTTCCATAAATGGAGAACTCTTGTTCAAATAAGTGTGTATACAAAACCAAATTTCATATAAACTCCCGTCATTTTCTTGTCGGATGGTACACAAATCAGTATCACATATTACAAGTAACACTGTAACGAATGCACAAAGTCAAGTAAATTGAACCATTGTGATCAATATGTATCCTCTGTCTTGACCTTATGGGGGTCAACTGCCAGCCAAAAAAGTGACCAAACCTTAAGTCTACATCAGGGAATTATTCTATTGCTCTTATAAGGACTATTATGCACCCTTTGTGCTGTGTCCTTTGACGTTTCGATTTAGGATGGAACTGCCTTCTTCTGGGCCATAGATTAGGTCTCCCTTGTCACTGTTCCTCACGTGTACACCTACAGGGGCGCGGGCTAGCGTTGCCTCAAGGTGGCATCATCATAGATCCATGTTAATTCTTTAATTGGTGTCTCCCGAGAACCTTAGTTCTCCTTGTATCGTGGGATTTCTCAGAGGTATATCCCTCAAAGGAGCAGCGTCTCCTGTTTACGCTGGGAACTGTATAGTCCTTAATGTCAAGGTTTGCCTCTGAGGGAAGGAACAGCGTTCGTCCGTGGCGCTCCAGCTGGTGGATTGCCACGTCTGCAGCTCGAGCCAATGGCACAGGTTAGGGTGAATGGTAGAATCTCTGCTCCCTTTGCTTTACAGAGGGGCACGAGGCAGGGATGTCCTCTCTCTCTATTCTTCTTTGCGTTGCTAATAGAGCCACTAAACAAAGCGGTGAGAAGTGACGAGGTGTTTCGGGTTATTGGAGGGCCGGATGGTCATGTAGATAAGATCTCCCTCTTTGCGGACAATGTGCCCCTATATGTCAGGAAGCCTGAGCGGATGGTCCCCAGAGTGGATCACTTACTCTGTGAGTACGGCAGGAGAATTCAACAAAGTGAATAAGGGATTGAGGCCCATGCTCTGGGAGATGACTACCCCAATGATACCCCTTGTTATGCTGAATAATTCAGTCTGGTGGGGCGCTGGGGGTGGCTATAAATCTCTCAAATCTACGAAAATACTTCTGGACCATTCAGTTGGTGGTCGCAAATGATGGTTTTTTATTGGAAGAGGGGGACCGGCTATTGGTCAGATTCTCTATGGGGGTATGTATCCAGGCAAAATTGGTTGTTAAGGTGTGGCAGACCTTAATGGATAAAACAAGAGCCAGAAGAAGAAGGAGACTGGCTCTGGACCAGCCACTCTGGGGGAACAGACTGATCCCGGAATTGAAAGAAGTACAAGGTCGACGACTGTGGCCGGAAATAGGAGTACAAAAAGTTGGAGATGTGGTACATAGCAAGGGGGTTGTGTTGTTACGAGTCTTGAGGACCATGCCTGGCGTGCCTCACAGTACGATGTATCAGTATTTGCAATTAAGGCATGCCCTAGTGTCCTTTCTAAAGCAGGAACTGGATCCCTTTGGGAATCGCTGTAGCTGCTGCTTGTGGCGGCTGAGAACTGTGAGGGGGGTGCAATCTCTGCAGCATATAATTGGATAACTAGTACCACATCTAAACAGTTGACTAAGTTGAAATAAAGTTGGGACGGGGACTTAGGTGTGCTCTAGGATGAGGAATGGGAAAAAGCACCAGGCGCCGCAAATGAAGTGGCCATACACTCCAGGCTTCGAACCATACAATACAAACTACTTCATAGGGTGTATTATACCCTGCAGAGACTCTACAAAATCGGTAGGAAAGAAAAATAAATGTATGCAAAATGTAAGGTGGAGGTGGGAGACTTATTTACATATAACTTGGCTATGTCCTAGGGTTAGTAGCCTATGGCGATGGATGACAGCAATTTTCGACTCTTTAGTGGTAGATGATTTGGTTATCGACCACAAACTTTGCTTACTGGGGATCTGAGGTGACTCCCCCTTCATGGCGCTTGAAAAAGCAATGACAGGGCTGGCCTTGGTCAAAGGATACATTGCAATGAGGGTGGGTGGGCGAGGGGGGGACATTCACTTCCAATGTGGGAAGATTAGATGAATAAGCGTATTATGGGCCTTTAGAAACTGGTATATAAAAACTGGGGATGTTCGCAGAAGCACGATAATGTATGGGGAAAGTGAAATGGCAGAGAGCAGCATCTAGCAATGATGCAGCTAAGCAATGATCTGGAGTGCATCTGGAGTAGCTGTGGATGCCATTGGTTGGGGGGCGGTAGCAGGGCATTGTGGGGTGGGCGGTTTACATGGGGTGGTGGGTTGTTCATTTGTTGAGGGGGTGTTTCAATGGGAGAAGGGGACTGATTTGGAGAGGATAGGCAGCACATGTAATAAGAGGATATTATACAGATGTTGTTGACAATGAAGGTTTGCTGCAAGATGGGCATGTTGCAGCCTGGCAGGTGGAGCCCTGGCACCTGAAAAGTGAACCCTGTAAACACTAATAAAAACTAATAAAACTGTAGTATAAAATAAAATGAAAGACAGGCTGGGGTTTTAAACCATTGGTCCCTGTTCTGATGGGTAGTTGGGCAATTGAGAAACGCAACATGGTTGAAAATGTGCACCTTTTTGGCCCAGTTTAGTGTAGAGGGTGAATAAAGGAGAATGCCCTGACAGGAACATTGCCTGAGCATTTCCCCATTTTATTGGTGGTTGGGCAAGAAGAAATAGGGCCAGAATGGAACAGCCACTCACCTGATATTGAATAGCAGTGTTTCTTCCTTTGTTCATTAAGTATTTGACCGTGTGAGCACTATACAAAACAATACATGAACATGTTTTATGATGTTATCTTTTGTTAATTATGTATAGTCCTTAAATGTTTTAGCAGTATTCATGGTCTATAAATAACTCCAACAGAAATCCACTAAAATAAATGATAAATAATAAATAACCTAATTTCAATTACAAATATATTATACACCTCATCATTCTATGTGTAAAATGAACACATTTAATGTAGAAAAGAATGTTCTTTGCCGGACTGAAACCTCCACATTGTAGGTTGTTAAGCCTCTTCTACTTGGTCTGTTGCTGATGACTAGGGACAGAACAATCAAAAACGCTTACAGAAGGTGGATGCCTCAGATGGACAGGCCTCTCTAAATCTCAACATTATTTAAAACGTGATTTTAAGGACAATGATTGTTTCCCCTGCACATTCTTCTACATCTTAGTTTTCTAAGTCTAATTTCAGCCATCGTGTTAGTTTCTATGCAGGATGGGTTCCAGTTAATGGCTTGTCAAAATATCTTGTTTTATTTATAATGCTTAATTCGTGTGAGGTTCAGAGGGCCACCTAGCCAATACAGAAGCTCAAAGTAGGGGCTTTATCAAGCGTCTTTGGAAGCGGGAGGCCACCATCTTTCCTGCTGGGCAGCAGGTAAGTACTCGCCTACCCTTCCTTTCGGCTACCGAATTTCCAGCTCCCTTCTCTACTACCCCCGCCACCCCTGTGCCACTTACCTGCAGTTTCCACGTTCCTCACCGGCTGCTGGCACACTAAGTGTTCCATACACAACAAAAGGGGGCCACTATCCAGTGGTAATGGTCTGCCCCTAGGGTGACGTACCAGTTTGGGGCGAGAATAACTAATGTTAACAAAATAGGAGTACTGGTGCGTCAAGGATTGGCCCTTAGGTGTGAATAATTTGGAACAATTTACCTGGTCCAACCCTATATAACCACATAGGTAGTAACTTCTGTATACAGTTGTATATAGCAAAAAGATACACCAAAAGAATCAAAGAAAAACATTTGAACTTATTGTAATCGAAAAAAACTATATATTGTAGCGAAAAACGAAGAATTTAGATACAGTGGAGCCCAACATGTGAGGGCGTATACAATTAACAAACAATTTACACAAAGTGAATATAAAAAATATATACCTCAAGGACAAATAGAATGGTTAGAGAGAAAAGGGACAGAGCAGAACTGAACATAAACAAGAATATTTGTCAATTATGTGCTCAGTTTGTCCATTAAGTCAAAAGTAAAGCTTCTCTGAAAATCAATTTGATATTTCTGACTGTGTTGTTACCTCACAACAAAAATAGGAAGCAAAAAATGGAGAAAAACATTTCATGTGGATGGAAATTCCATCCTCATATTGAGTTTAAGATGGAATCCCAAAGTGGAAGTTGTTTTAAACTAGAGTTGGGTCTGCCAACGCAAAAGGGGGAAACCGGAAGGGGCTACACAGGAAGTGTCCCTTAAAACTGGTGGACTGTCAAGTGTCCGAGGTCGAAATTAGATGTTATACTCTGTGAAGGACCTCCAATCCCCTCTTAACAGCAATGCGTTTCAGCGGTCGCTGATGAATAAAGTTCATTCTTCACAACAGAAGAAATTACTCCGCCTTCATCAGGGAAGTAGTTATCAGGACCCTGTGGCAGTAAGGAAAAACCGTGTGTGAGTGTAAACTTCCTGGTGCACGTGGTGGATCCACTGTTCCTGAAAAGGAAGAAAAGACCACATTGGTCATACGTTCTGGGAGACAACACCTACATTGGTTGTGTCTGTACTTTGCCTTCTGCGAGTGAACTTGAAATGGGAGCAGTCTGGACAAGGGTAAGTTTCCTGTGTCCTATTTCAGGCGAAAACTGGGGTGAAACAATCAGTCGAGTCGTCCCCCTGTGTTGTTTTTCACAGTGTCTCTGGTTGTCCGGAGAGTAAAGCTCTGTGTCATGTGAGAGGAAGTAAACGACCAGCTCTGTGCAGTGTTGAGGACGTGGCTTGAACATCCAGTGTTCCGGCACTTCCCTGCCGCGTAATTGGCCACCATGGCGAGACTACGTGTAGTTCCCTTCTCCCTTGTTAATGGCAGCCAACTTGTTTTTTAGTTTTCTTTTAAGTACAAAAACAATTACCATCCTGGAAACACATGCTGGAATGCTAAGAGCAGTAAACCCCACCAGGTATGGGCATTACCATGTGGTAATGCCCCCGCCTAGAGGGGTTTATTGCTTAGTAATGGGTGTCAATAAATGATATTTAGTTGATGTATAATGAAGAACCAAAATGTATGCCATTTTTCTCTGATTGCTGCACCCCTACCAAATATGATTGATGTTCTGTGTTGACTCTAAATAAGCAGTTTAATAATTGAAATACACATAATGATATACTTCTATAAGCGGAACAGCATTAAACTAGTTGTTTGCTTTTGCTTTTGTCCTAGTATATAAGGCAGCTGCATTGGGCTGGCATCTTCTCTATCTCACTTTACATTTTTAATGTGGAATTCTTGCAATAGTTTTGTAGTTTTGTGTGGACCTCAATTTTGTGTGCCTATCTGCAGAAATGTTCTTAACATGGACTTGACATATTTGTTTCTTTTGTGTGAATTGGTGTAGCGCCAGTTTGATGCCCATCACGAAGAAGGCATGGTGATCTCTCACATGGCTGTGGTTGGAGTTGGGATCTGGATTGCCTTCACATCTGGATCTGCTCTGCGCCTGTTCCACACTGAGACACTAGAGCACCTCCAAGATGTTAACATTGCGGCTCCGATTCACCATATGTTGTCAGGTGATTTACTTTTTCTATACTATACTTTTTCTGCATGATGTATTTCACTTATTCATTGTGCTAATGTATTTAGTTTAGGAATACATGTAAAAAAACACTCCTTATTGAAGGTGTGTGAAAGATTTCTGTTTATTGTTAACAAGAATAATTACACCTGGATTGCAACATTCATTAAGTGCTGTAAGGGTGCAGAAGGAGGTGACTGACACGCAGGTGGCATAGTGATTGTTGTAAATATTTATTGAATTAGAAAAAAAGAATAACATCTAACTTTCCCTAACTCTAAGAGGGGTTTCCCTGCCTCAACTAAAAGACTAAACTTCTGTCCCTTACACTTTTCACTAAACTAAAGATAAAGTAGGTGGTCTTCGTCCAGAAGAATTACTTCCTTCTTCTGGACTTGGGGTAGTAGTTTGTTTCCAAGTATTGGTCTCTTCTTGGGGGAATGGCTCCCTTCCCCAGGTCAAAACGCAAAAGACAAAGTTCAAACAGTGCTCCTTGGCAGACAGACTGCCTATCTTCTAACAGTTCAACACAACCAGAGGGAACGACTCCCTTCACCTGGCCCACCTCTCATGTAGTTTCAAATACACAGTTCACAAATGTTAGAAGAGTCATCGACACCAGCTTCTTCTCTTCGTTGATTGGACCCACTTGGTGTCACTCTTTACCAAGTACTGCAACTCGGAAGATGACTTGTGCTGTTTGCTCATTTCGGGTCCTCAGCCCTGGCTTCTCTCTCTATTCGGTTTGGCCCACTTGGGTCACTCTCCTGCTAAGTGGGACCATGAAGAAGATACATAGCTTCCTCATGTGGGTCCCAGACCTCTGTTTCTCTTGCTCTTCAGTTCAGCTCTCTTGGCTTACTCTCTCGCCAAGTACTGATGTCAGGGAGATGCCTCACTTCTCAGTTTCGGTCCCAGATCCCTCTCTCACTCTTTGGTTCAGCTCCCTTGGCTCATGCTCTTGTCATATACTGATGCAAGGGAGATGCCTCGCTTTTTGTTTTGGGTCCCAGGGTCTAACCATTTGGTTCAGCTCCCTTGGCTCACACTCTTGCTAAGTACTGATGCAAGGGAGATGTCTCACTTTTCGGTTTGGGCCCCCGATCTCCCTCTGGAAGCCAGTAGTTTTTGTAATACCACTGGCCAGAGGAAGTGCCTCTTTGATGTAGGGCCCTCTTCCAGCTGCCCTGCATCTCTACCGGTCCTCCCCAATTTCCCCTTACCTGCACCCAGGGTTGGGTAGTTTTTCCTGGAATTGGGCTCTATATGGCAGCACCAGCGTTCCTTCTCCCTCGGTTCGTTAGCTGCTCAGGTATGCGGTTTGCTTTTCTGCTTCCAGCTTCTCAAGGCTGCACTACCACCCGGTTCTTTAGGAGTGGTCGGGGAGGTTGCTTCCCGCATGACCTCCTCGGGACTTCCAAAGCTGCTTGCCTGAGTCCACAGCTCAGTCTCGTTCTTCTCTGGGCTCAATTCAAAACTCGTGGGTTTGTCGCGAACCGAAGACAAGAAATCCTTCTTTCGTTTCCTCTTTATTCTGTAGGCTCCACCCTGGCGCAACATCCACACCTGCAGTGGGGGCAGTCATGTCCTTCCTTATTCCTCCTAGGGGCCACTTTGTGCCAGTATTGGGTCAGGCAAACCCTTAGGGCTCTCACAGATCTTCTTCGTCCCAGTACCTTTGATTATGTTAACCTCACAGATGTTACAGGAGTAGATGGGTCTAATCTCATCATACAGAAGTACATGGGTCTAATCACACCATGGGAGTTAGTGCTAGAAGAGGGGTCTAATGACTGAGGGTGTGTGTATGGCATGGGTGAATTAATTATCTTTCCATGAAATCCTCCATCTAAGTACCACCCCCAAGGGGACTATCGGGTAGCGGCCTCACCACCCTGGTCTCATGGGAAGGGGATCTTTTGGGGAGAAGTGACGACATCTCGGGATTCGTCACAGTGCTTATCATCCAATCAGGATAATTGGAATGCAGGTGATAAATGCTGATATATTATTTGCATTTCAACTTAAACCTATGCAGGCTGACTCTGGTTTCTCCCCCCTGAGCACTGCATCTTACCTCACCTTGGTTTGCAATGTCGTCCCTATGCTCCCCACTTTCAGAGTATTACTTTAACTCTGACATGTCCCCTTATCTTCTCCTTCATTGGCTTTGAAATTATCAAAGATTAAGCGGGGTCTTTACTGCTCCTGCCAGATATAAGTGGTAATTAGTCTTCTTATCCATTTCCATGATAGCCATAGTTAGAAAGACTTTTGTCTTTTTGTATAATTGAGTTCTTCTGCGCACGCTGAGTGCCTACCGTCCAATGCATAATCTTGATAGCAATCATCAAAACATATATCCCTGATCCTGCAGCTGGGTGCTACGAGCATTAGTGCCTGCATATGTGGGCTATAATGGCACCTAATTTCCCTTAACCCATGATAATTGCCCCTAGTTAGGTTGATACCATTACATTAGGTTAAAAAGACAGCCACAGTGGAACATTGGATGCACTTGAGCTCATAATAATCCTTGGCATGTAAGTAATAACCTTCAATATTTTATTTGCATTTCGAACAATAATTCACGGATTGTGGCACCAAGAATTTGCTCCTAGAACCTGTCTGCTATCTCAACTTCACTTGATTTGCTTTTTTCTGGGACTTTGCCGCTTCATCAGCACCTGATCTCTTTCGCCGACTTTGAAATTAACAATAATTTAGAGGGCACCTTACTTCCCATGATGTCCGTCAGTAAAAAGTGAACTTCTTATACACCTCATAAAGCCATCTTTATTTAAAGAAGCATTTTCTTGAGCGCCTACTATCTGACTCAGTACTGTGAATTTGTGTTGCAGGAGGCAATTCATTCTGAACCCTAGTGATAGTTGCATATCCTGTCTAAACATATATAACACATTGTTTTCGGTCTTTCTTAGTATTACTGAATTTTGGTCTTCTTAAAATTGTTTTGTTTTCTCTATGTAGTTTGATGAATCCCAGGGTATTGTTGCTGCTTCCATGGCGGGAGCCCCGCCCCATGAGGCCAGGGAGGTGAGGCCACTACCGAATAGTCCCCCTGGGGGTAGTACTCAGCGGGAGGATCTCATGGGGATGGAAACCCCTCTATGGGACCAGTGACGGCTATTTTGGGAGAACATGGTATCTACATACTCCATCTCTACCTCCCTCATCCTCTTACCCTACACAAACCTCTGTAGTTCCCAACGTTTCCTTGGGCCTCATTATAAGTTCAAAACAAAGGGGGGTCTGGGAATCTCTCTACCAGCACGAACACAGCCCATTGACTTGTTCTTGGGTGAATAACCCCTGGGAGAGACTCTACCAAGTCTTTAGCCCACTGTCCCTTTCACAGAGAAGAAATTTCCCTGCATATCAGCCTTTGTCCTGCCCAGGGGCAGTCCAGCGCCGAAATGCTAGGCAATTCTCCTCTGAACAAGAGTACCATCAGTAACCCCATACACGTGTTTCAGCCTTGTTGGGCATCATCAGTGAGGTGAAACCGTTGCCTCTCTAAGAACAGTGAGCAAGGGGTCCACGTCTGGATCGCCCTGTTAACTTAGGGTGAAACCCAAAGTTAATTTATTCAAAACAAAGGGGGGTCTGGGAATCTCTCTACCAGCACGAACACAGCCCATTGACTTGTTCTTGGGTGAATAACCCCTGGGAGAGACTCTACCAAGTCTTAAGCTCACTGTCCCTTTCACAGAGAAGACATTTCCCTGCATATCAGCCTTTGTCCTGCCCAGGGGCAGTCCAGCGCCGAAATGCTAGGCAATTCTCCTCTGAACAAGAGTACCATCAGTAACCCCATACACGTGTTTCAGCCTTGTTGGGCATCATCAGTGAGGTGAAACTGTTGCCTCTCTAAGAACAGTGAGCAAGGGGTGCACGTCTGGATCGCCCTGTTAACTTAGGGTGAAACCCAAAGTTAATTTATTCAAAACAAAGGGGGGTCTGGGAATCTCTCTACCAGCACGAACACAGCCCATTGACTCGTTCTTGGGAGAATAACCCCTGGGAGAGACTCTACCAAGTCTTTAGCTCACTGTCCCTTTCACAGAGAAGAAATTTCCCTGCATATCAGCCTTTGTCCTGCCCAGGGGCAGTCCAGCGCAGAAATGCTAGGCAATTCTCCTCTGAACAAGAGTACCATCAGTAACCCCATACACGTGTTTCAGCCTTGTTGGGCATCATCAGTGAGGTGAAACTGTTGCCTCTCTAAGAACAGTGAGCAAGGGGTCCATGTCTGGATCGCCCTGTTATAAGTTAGGTGGTATCCCACCGGTGAATCCGGTGGGATACCATGAAACGGTAATATCATTACCGCCACCTGATCTGCCAGAATTCCTGGCTTATTACAAGTGCTGCAATGGTAGGTTAATCCCCATTCCATGGAGTCCATGGTACTCCATGGTACTTCATGGGGGATTGTCGGTAGTACCGGCACCAGTAATACTGATGCCGGTAATACCAGCAGTTTTTTGCCAGTGGGGGTGCCTGACTTTCCTCCATCTCTTGGCTGGAGGCAAATCAGGCCACCCGACCGGCCAACTTGTAATTTGGCAGTGCGGGAAAAGTGGCGGTAATGGAATTACTGTCACATTTTTCCCACCTGGCCAAACTTGCAATGATCCCCTTATGTGTTTGTAGAAAAGAAGACCCGATCCTTGTGAGACATACTGAGACGAGTAACAGTAGGGACTACCCATATGGAATGCATGATAAAACTGAGACAAAGAAAAATCAACCTAACCCAATAGAGAGTAATCATTTTGGTACTAGGACAAAGAAGAACTGCTGAGAATCAAGGTGCGCGTTCCAGTCAATACGAACCCTCTAAGGATACAAAAAGGGAAGAAAGGACTACACAAATTGTCTGATACTCACTGGAGGAACCGCAAGAGCCAGCATGGTCAAGGAAGGAATAAAATGGACTGGGACGCCGAGAAGGGAGCAGGAAGGTTGAGGCCTGGTTCTGAGTGGGGGATCTGCTCCACAACCCCAGAGAGAGAAGTTCTAGGTGTTTCGAAAACCTGGGCAGATCGAGAAGGGAGAACTGTGCTGCTCAAAGAAAGCTTGCAACTGCAGAGCCGCTGCAGACAGAAAGAAGACCACTAGATTCTGGGAAGTCCTACGACTGATCGCAGGCATCAAGGAAGACCCAGGCCGATCACAGACCATGTGAAAAGGAATGTCGCTGGGGCCCTGAGAAGGTGGTGGAAAGCCCAAAGCGGAGAACGAAGCCAAGAATACAGGGTCTGGGACCCTGACCAAGTAGAGAGACTTTGTCATACCTTGCGTCAGACAATAGCACTTGGCAGGAGAGTGAACTAAGTCTATCAAGGAGGAAAGTCAAGCAAGTGCGGCGAGGTTGGGATCTGCACCCATAAGAGGAAGAAAGATCATCATTCTTCTTCACAGTCACAGTACCTGGCAGGGTAGTGTACCAGGTTGACTGTGCCTAACGAAAGCTGAGAAAGACCAGGAATGAGAGGTCATTCCCCCCTGCCATTACGAACTTTCCAAAAAGACTGGGCAAGGCCAGGGGAAGGGAGACATTCCCCCATAAATCATTGTGTTGTGTGAGAAGCCTGGGTAGAGGGCCAGCAGAAGGGATGTATTCCCCCACCAATATTGAACTGTCTGATAAGCCTGAGCAAGGCCGGGGAAGGGAGACATTCCCCATCAAGCACTGAATTGTCTGAGAAACCGAGCAACGCTATGGAAACTGAGACATTCCCCTACAGAGACTTGAGCTACCAAAACCCTGAGAAGGGTTAGGCGGGAGGGAGACATCCCCCTTACATTGTGAACTGGGGCCAGAGGGGAGGAAGTTGCTCCCCTCGTCAGGGAGACTGAAGAAAGTCACATCCCAAGGATAACATAATGAAACGAGCAATGACCCACAAGAGGCATTTCCTGTGAACTGTACTTTAAGAAACTGGTGAATCTGGAACTTTTAAGTTGCTTCAGAACAAACATGTAACCTGGGGCAGGGAGGCATTCCCTTAAAACACAGTGGGCCTCATTACGACCCAGGCGCTAATGGGTTAACGGCGCCGTAAAAGGCTGCGGCTCCGTTAACCTATTAGCGCCTAATTACGAGGTCCCTTGCGGGACCCGTCTTTAACGGCTGGTGTTACCAGCCGTTAAAGTAGGGACCCGCAAAGGGAACTTGGTGCTAAGTACAGTGCCGCAATTTGCGGCACCGTACTTAGCGCCTTCCCCATTCCCATTGAGCCCTATGGGGCAAAAATGGGAATGGGGAAGGGCCATGGCGGCATGGGGAATTACCGCCCCGCCAGCCTCGGAATGGGGTGGTAATTCCCCATTCCGCCATGGCGGACTCCGGCATGCACCATGGTGCTAACAGCACCATGGTCCTCCGCCTGGGTCGTAATGAGGCCCAGTATCAGTTTTGAACTATTGAAACCGCCTCAGTTGTTTAGTTTCATTCATAGTGTAAGGGAAGGAAATAGGTTTTTGACACAGGACGGTGGACTTCCTAACAGATTCCAAAGTATTTTTAGTTGAGGCAGGGAAACCCTCTTAGAAATAGGGTGAAAAGGTTATCTTTTCTTTACTTTTATACCACAATGAATGTCTTTGCTATTCGCTATGCCACAAATGTGTCAAACCCGTACCTCTGCACCCTTACAGTAGTCATAACTTATGGTAAATATTTATGTTGAATAAAGATTCTCATCAAGCTGGTTCACAGGAAAGCCAAGAGGTAATGGAGAACAACCGATGGAATAACACAAAGGGGGTCATTTTACAAAAGTTTTTTTTTTTTAAATCAGGGGTTTATTAACATTAGCACTCACATGCTGGTGCACACAACTGTCGACATTTCCTAAACGGAGTGGAGAATGAAAGAGTAAAAACAGGGAAAATTGCTTTTACTTTTTCATTTTGCTCTCTGTTTTGTAAAAACAAATGCTGCCTGCAAATTACACTTTGCATCCAGTATTTACATTGGAACCTGCCTGTACCCTGACCTTGTCAAGAGGGGATGGCAACACACCTCAGCCTGGGATGGGAGGCCTTACAGGGGACGAATCCAGAGCCAATCCTACCCCAAAGGGGGGCAGTGACAGTTGGGAGGGTCCCAATTCTGGTCCCTTCCCCAAGTGGCAGTCTGCATATGTGTAGTACAAATGTGCATCACCCCATGTCTTTGACACGAAGTGCTGGTCAGGTTTTCTGTTTTTTTTCATAGAAACCACAGACATGGCAGAAGACCACCCACAAGACAGAAAACCATCAGCGCCCCATGCAAATCCATCTAAAAATCCTGCCAGAGAGAGGGAGCTAATGGGAAGAAAGCCAGGGACCCTGCTCCCCTGTCAGGAGCCCTACATGAGTGGCTTACAGACACCTCCGGGTGAAGGGAAGCAACAGAACAAGGAGCCAGAGCTCGTACATATGTGGCAGTTAGACTGAGGTGGCCATCCTAGACCACCAGGGACATACAGCAAAACCCCACCAAACAGAGAGGCTGAATGTACATTAGGGTAGCTAAGTGAGTCCCCCTGACATGAACTTAGACACTGTACCACACAAACTGCAATTTGTGTTCCACAGCGGCCCTGCACGGAGAAAGGGGAGGGCTCAAAGTGCTATATGAAAGCTTTGTTGAATGTAACACCTTCAGGGTGGGGAAGACAGGGCCAGATTGGCAGGGGCAGCAGACTGTGAAGGCATTATGAAGCAAGACACAGACAACAGATTCAACGTACAAATAAAAAGTCTTTATTAACTCAAATGTCAGGATGGTGTAAGGTCTAACTTTCCCTATACTAAGGTGGGATTTCCCTACCTAAATGAACTAAGGATAGGCTGAGTCAGTAAGTTCAACAAAAGTCTGTCTGTGTCCAACACCTATGCTTGCCCTCACAACTAAAGCTAAACAATGTGTAGGGATGCCAGCAACCAAAGAAACAGTGTTCAAACTAAAGTTCAGAGCTTCTTCCAGCTCCAGGCGTGCTTCAGGCTCCCTTACCCAAGTCAAGACAGTTCCAACAAAATGGCCTCAGGGTTCCCTTCCACAAGTTCAACACAGTTCTTCGGGCTTCAAATTCACAGTCAAATCAATTTATGTAGTTTGCCTTTTTTTTTCCATTACTTGAGCAACTTTAGGCTGACCAGCCCCAGCCTCTTGACTTCTCTTGGTTTACTCCAAGAAAGATTCCTCGGTCTAGGCGCAGTTGTCAGACCACACGGTCCACCCATCACACAGGTCATGCAACTGATAACCCTTGGCACTTTACAACAGTTCATTCTCTCTCATCAGACTTCCTTGACAACACAGGTTTCCTTTCTGCATTTGTGTTCTAAGCCCACTTATTCTTCTGATTCACTTTAATGGCTTTTTGCCCTTTATCAACATGTTACTTTCACACACTTTCCATTGTGGTATTTCTCCTCATTACCACCTTGCTTTCGCACTATTCAATAGTGTTTTTTTTCTGACTCTTTTCACTTGTTTGCAAATGCTGTATCTTTAAATTAATTTCATTTGCAAATGCTCATCACTTTCTGCTTCATTCGTGCAATATTCTCATATCTTTTTCTTCAGTGCTGTATTCAAAACTTATTACGTGCTTGTTAACTTGTTTGATCTTCAATAGCTCAGGTTTTGGTCTCCCATTTATCAGTATTCAAAAACTCATTACATGCTTGCAATGTGTTTGGTATTCAGTAGTTCACTCTGTGGTCTCCAGACCTCTTTATCATGTGTTCTTGCATGAACGGCATTCACCATCACCCACACCATGCCCCTGGAGTGCCCCGCCCTGAGTGAACCTTTCCTGTCACTCACTCACTGTATGCTCTTCCGGGTGCTCTGGTTTCGCTCCTTGGATCTCGGTCGCTCCTCTCTCACTCCCAAGGAGCTCTGCTGAGCAGTGCTCTCTCTCTCTCCAGCTCTTCCTGCAGCGGTCTGCAGCATCTCTGTGTTCCCCACTCCCAATGGGGAATACAAGGCAATGGGCATTGCACAGATCCAGAGCCTCCTGCGGCCCACAATGGCCCCAGCATCTTCCTAGCTTCTCTACTGTCAGCATCCTTTTCACTGGTCCATATTCTGTCTGCTCCAGCCCGGATGGCGGTGCTTCCTGGCCCAGCTGGTTCCCTTTGCTGCTGCTTTTGTCTCTTTTTATACACCTGCAACCATTCAACAGGTTGCAGGTGTGAACACCTGGTTTCACTTGCCTGACCAGAGTTATTGGGACATGCCTGACTCTCGCAACACTTCTCAGGCCTCTTCCTCATCTCAGTACCAGAGTGGTGCAATGACCTGTTAGTGTGTACTACTCTTAGTCGCCTCTTCCTCGTTCCAGTACTATAATGGTCTGAATGTGGGAAATTGAGGGGAGATGGTTTACAACAGCCTATAAAGGCAGGTGGAGGGTAAGTCTGGTTCTCACCAGAAAAGGGGGTGATACCATGTCTTGCCTGCAGATATCTTCTCCCCATTCCCCAAGTTGCTCCACCCAGGTGCTCCTCCCTCACATCTCCACCCCCAGGGCCAGGATCCAAAAGCAATGGCCTTTCACTGACCACCTGAGCAGAGGATCCAAGGGGAGTAGGTGTGAGGATACCCTCAGGTTTCTCACAAGACCAACTAGAGCATTGACAGGGAGCGATAGAAATAGACCCCAGGAAGCAGGAAGTTGTTCCAGTGAGGTCACAGCAAGAGATGGTGCAGGAATAGAGTGGCCGGTGAAAGGAAGATGGAGTGGAATGTGGAGGTGATTTTTGGAGCAGGTGCTGCATTGGTTAGTGAGTGCAAGTGATTTGCATTGTGATTATATGTGAAAGTCTGATAAGTGTGATTAGGAGAGGGAGTGTAGGGAGTGAATGTGAAGGGCTTGTGTGAGTGAAAGGAGGGTATCTGAGTTTAAGGTGGGGTACAGTGGTGGTAGTAGTAGTAGCAGTATGGAAGAGTAGTAATGTGGAGCAGGGAGGTGTGTAGTAGTGGTGTGCCGGAGGGAGCAGTGGTAGAGAGGAAAGAGCAGTAATGCAGAGGAGGGTGTAGTGGTGTGGAGGAGGGAGTAGTAGTATAGTAGAGGTAGCAGTATATCAAAGAGTGGAAGCAAGGTTTAGAAGGAGTGAAAGGCAATGAAGGGACAGAGAATAAAGTTACAGGGAGTAAGAAAGGGAAGCATGTGGAGTTGAAAGGAGGAGTGTAGGAAGTGGGGAATATCATCAGAGAGTGAGAGAGGAAGGAGTGCATGGGCATGATAAAAAAAAGACCCAATCAGGAAAAATGTCTGAAAGGCACAGCCCATTATCCCCTATGTATCAAATAACCACTGGGTAGTGTAGGGTCAGTCTAGAAATTGCATGAGGAAAGTTAGAGAGATAAGGCATTTGGCGTTTAGGTTTTCACATTCAGCATAAGTTGGTACCTAGACAATAGGGGCTCAATATTCAGTATATGCTAACATGAGGAGAAGGGGCACCTACGCTAGGGAGGATTGGTGATTTCTAGATGAGCGAGAGAGAGGGACGGCCCTGGAAATTATTCAATAAAAATCCTTGAAAAGTCTCTCAGACTGAGTATTCCTTGAACCACCTGTGACTCATGGTGTCATTGCGGGATTCCTCAGGCCCCCGGAATGCAGGCACCCTATGCCATGAGAACATAAGAGAATTCTGATGCCAGAGACTCTTGAGTGGCTGCAAGCGCCAAGTTCTTAGATCAAGAGATTGGGAAATAGGAGTAGAGCTAGAATTCCTAACTCTCAATCTAGTGCTAAAAGAAGCTGAGGATTACTGGGAGTCTGCTGGGTCAGAACCTAGTGCTGTTGAGACCAGTAGACAGGAAAAATACACTGTCCTGGCAAGCGGGACAAATAGAAGCATGTTGGATCAAATATTATAGGCTAAAGAGACAACCAGCCTGGAGAAGGACCCGAGGTGGTAGAAGCGAGCTACAGAAACTTTCTTTGCCAGCCCTGTTTGTCAGCAGTGGGAGAGCCCTTCCAGCTCAGGCAAGAAAGGAAAAGTAGTAGTAGCTTCCAGTCTTGAAGAGACCCCTGCTTTCGAGAACCAAGTAACACCTATATGGAGCACCTACTGAGAAACTTGGTGGATGGCCAACTGGATATCAGTCGACTACCTCAAGAAGCAATGTTCCAGGGCATGGTTTCTGAAATAATAGAGCAACCTACAACACCTTTGGTGAGCCTACAAAAACTCAGAATTGGTGAAGATCCTGCAGCCTTTTTATGCATTTCGATAGGATCTCCGAAACAGCACCATGTTCATTGGGCTAGATACTTATACATTGCCCTCGTACTAACTGGAGAAGTCCAACAAGTATTTCAAGCCCTCAAACCCGATAGGAGAATTCCCTATGAAGACCTGAAGAGGATGATTCTAGAGAGATTAGAACAAGACAGAGAGCATTACTGATTTCAGCTTCATCACCTATGGCAAAAATAAATGCCCCGCCAACTGTCTAATCGAGTATGGGGCATACTCAATAGCTGGCTGGCTGATAAAAAAAATGAAGAAGTAAAAGACATGCTGGTTCTGGAGCAACTCATAGATGCCCTATCAAGTTATTTACAGAAGGTTACATGGCAGCTCCATGAACCCACTTTGCAAGAGGCCATTTAAACAGCTAATACCCACATAAGAGCCATGTATGCTTGAGAAGCCAGTTGGGGACCCAAGAAACCCAGTGATACAATACCAGTGGCATGAGGGATGGACGAGAGTCCAACTATATAGAGACCCAGCCCTACCATCCCAACCACCCCTGAGACTAAGCCGAGGACCCCTTCTCCAATTGACTGGTTGAAAACCAGACCTTTACCCAGCCCCAAGATTATTATGTGTGCAGGAAACCTTGCTAACTGGCCCAATTTTGCCCCAAGAAACTCAAAGAGGAGCTGATAGGAATTGAACTTCTCCATATGGCTGCAAGCTCTCATCTGGAGACAGAATATCAAACAGAATGGAGAGAGGGAGTGGTTCATCCAGAATATCTCTCACATCTGTTACAGGAGGACAAGTAACGGCCAGGGGCATGGACAGTGTGCACAACGGGGGAGACAGACCACAGAGTTCATCTCTCCATGGTGGTTTACAGAATTCCCTCCAAGGACCTCCTAGATTCCTGGAGTAAGAAAACCACGGTCCAGGATGATATGATCCCTCTTGATGAATTAGTTAGTAGGATTGACCCAGATACTATGTGTTTATGGAGACATGGATCTATAACATCAAGCCAACATGACACTCCAAATATCAAAAAGGGACATCACGATTCCAACAATCGCAATGCCAGAATGGATTTCCTCTTATTGGACCTATGCCTCCAGGGTGTAGAAAAATCAAAGTCTTTCAAATGGATCGGGAGGTAAGTCAACCAGTGGTCAAGGAGCGTGGGAGGATATAGCAGAAAGGGGCGAAGGTGTGCCACAAAGTTAGTACCATGACCTTGTTAGGAAGAGATGGGAACCCCTCTCATTCTTGGGTGGGAGGTTTACCAGGGAGGAATCCAGAGCCAGACCTACCCTTAAGGGGGATGGCGGAAGTTCGATGGGTTATGGGCCCTCCCCAAATGTCTTTCTATATATGCGCCATACCAATTTGAATCACCCCATGACTCTGACCCCAAGTGCTGGCCAAGTTTTCTGTTATTCATTAAAACCATATAAACAAGAGAAGATCACCCAGAAGACAGAAAACCACCAGGTTGTGGAACACGGTGTCAGATTTGCCAGGGATTGCAAAACAACCAGAGGATAGGCATGGTTTTAAAAGGGAGTCCAGAGGCAGAGTCCAGAAGGCAGAAAGTTATGGGTTGTTCGGGCAGGCCAGAGAAGGACAAGGTGGCAGACCAAGAGACAAGCGATCTATCGGCAGATGAGAGAGAGGGATGGCTCTAGAGGCCTTGAAAATTATTTAATACAAATGCTTGGATCATCTCTGAGACTTAGGGGCTCATTTTCAATTGACCTGTAACGTGAATGGAAGGCGTGAAAGCCTTGAGTGAGGCTTTAACGCCTTTCATTCATGACATGGCTCATTTTCAAGCACTTGTATGGAAGAGAGGAGGGGCCGAATGCAACTTACATTTATGCCGATTCTTTCCTCTCTGCCATACAAATTTCCAGCATTTGTGCTAGCATGGATTGTCCTGCTGGCACAGATGCTGGAGAACCATACCCCATAGGGATCCAATGTACATGCTCCCTGCCATGTACAATTGAAACAAAACCCTCCCCGACATGCTGCCACGTCGGGGAGGCTTTAATTTCAATTGGGAGCCCTGCTTACCATGCGTGCACATGTTAAGCAGTGTTCCCAGTTGAAATTAAATCCTCGCAGGTGTGCGAGCATGTCGGGAGGTTTTCATCTGTGAGCGCCACTTGCCATGCAAGCATGCCAAGCGGCGTTCACAAACAAAAGTAAACGCTGCCTGGCATGCCAGTATGTCAAGCAGTGTTTACTCTCTTTGTACTGCAGAGTGCAAATGCGAAGGGCAAAGGGCAGCGTGCACTCTTGTGCAAATGATGAAAATCTGGTGACAGGGAGCCGCTTACGTTACTGTGAAAATGTAATGGCTCCCAGCCATCAAATTACGTTTTTATAGAAAATTAGCCTCTCAGAGTATTCCTTGATCCATCTGTGACAATAGGTATCCAATGGTCTTGCAATTGCATTCAAATCTCATGCAGGTGTGCCTTACTACTGTGCCCCTGTAAAATGACCTCGGAAATGTTGCATTTGCAATGCTGCAAGTGCTTGTGAAATGCCCCTTATTTCTGCATATAAAGCATGTAACATGTTCCCCTGCATCACTCTCCTCTTGCTCATTGTGGGTATCCTGTACACATTGGAAAGAACCCTCCTAGTGCTGTTTCCAGCGATGGCGGTCGGCTGGAGACGAGCTACCAGAGGTCAGCTTCCCCCACCCCTCAGCCATGTCGGGTTTGCCGTTTGTTCAATCTGGCTTGCTGTGAAAGCTCTACGCCTCAGGATTCTTTGCATTCATATTGTGATGTATACAGAGTGTCCCTCCTTGTTTCCCTACAGACTTGGTCCCTGAGCCTGGGTACAGCCTGCAGTGATCCTGTGTCCCTCCCTTGGGGGTGTCCCCATCCGCCCCATTATTCCAGCAGTTGGTAGGTGCGCCCTTCTGCCTGATGCTGAATCAGCACCTTCATTGCAACATTACCCTCCTACATGAGTGCCTGGCTACCTTGGAAACTTGGATGTCGAATATCTACCTTGAGCCTAACCCCACCAAAATCAAATTCATCCTCATCGGCTCCCTGCCAAACAACAACACGTCCAAACTTTGCTTGATGATATGCAAAAGGAAAAGGGTTCACCCTGCAGCTGTCGGACTCAGCAAAATGCATTGTCGGCAGCAGCCTCGCCTTCCAAAATCACATAGCAGCCTGGCTACAGTTGACCAGACTCCATAAAATCAAGCTCTTCACTCCCCTGAATGGCTTCCATAAAAGTGATTCAGGCACCCACATTGATGAGGGAAATGCCCTCTTAACCGGACTCATCCAGCCACACATTTTCCACCCATCAAGGCTGTACACCATTTAACAGCCCACCTCATTAAAGTCACTTGCAAATTCAACCACACCTTTCTCCCTTTGCAAGCTTCACTGTGTAGGGTAAACCCAAAATCTGATAGCGAAAAAAATCACTCCACATGGGGTCAAAAAAATGTGCACAGTTTCCAAAGAAAAACAAAGGTTTATTACTTGCAAATATTTCCGGGAGTGTCAGTCAGTCTCGTGAAACTGAAAACTGAAACCACGCTCAATATGCCTATTTCAAGTTACATCATTAGCATAAGCAAAATGTATCAGATACAACATAGCGCACATTCCCCATTGGCTAACACCTATACAATAATCTAAACATCACCTATATTTTTCTACCCCATTGGACAGGTATATCTAAATACACCCCCCTTACAAAATGACCTAATTGTGCATTCAGCGGAAAACACTGGGATGTGATTGGTGCACTACATTCAGGTACTTGGTTGCAACAATGAGCTTTCCTTATTGACTAAGGTCATTTTGGCCAACCTGTGATGTGCATACCCCAGAGAGGACCCAATTGGGGAGCTAGTGTGAATAATGAGGTCAACCCTGCCTGGTAATACAAAGGCTGCCTCATAAATCCAGACAATTTAGCACTCCTGAATGGTTTCTTTGACCTTGCAGCTGAACTCTTTTGGCATCACCTCTTGCTACTCCCATCTGAGAACATGTTGCCCCCTAGCTGGCCTCCTACTCTATTTCTCTTGGGAACTGGGTACTTCCTAAAAAACACAGTCGAGGCACCATTCTTAGGAATGAATTTCTCATATTTATTTAGTCCATTTGCTCAAACACCTGTAGTTCAATTGGACCGGCCACTTCTCAATGGGGGCATTAGTACTCCAAAAACTAGCTCTGTGTCGAGTAGGGCTCGTTTCTGTCGTCTTGACAACTGCCTTGACAACAGCATGTAATGCGCTGCTCGCGATAACTGCTTTTTGTTAGAGGTATATTTAATTTGAGCATCATTTGTCTTAGTACAAATTTGAACTGCATTGAACATTTGTGCAATTGTTTTGTCGTTGTGATTGTTTATGGCATTCTTCAGCAGAACACACACACCGTGAATTTTGAAAGCGGTTGTGTTTCTTTATTTGTTCTGCTACGCGCAATAATTTTGAGTGCTAATTCTGAAACCCTTCTAGATGGTAGGATGTAATTATCAGCACGGTTGAGCAAATTGTGCTTTAGAGCTCTAGCTCTGTACTTCTCTCCCAGTTAACTGTGAGTTGTGGGAGACTTCAGCACTACTGCCACACCCACCTAGACTACGGGACCCAGAAGTCCCGGCTTGACATAAATAGAAACATCAGGCACTTCAATCCCGGCGCTTCTACAGCCAAGCCGCTCTTCGCTGGTCCTAGCCTTCCGCGGCGCCGATGTCCCGAACCTCAGGCTCTCTTCTTCCAGGTAGGCTAGCATTGTTGCAACAGTAAGTATGGGGATTCACATCATATGGGAGCTCCTGTCCGAACTTCGGGGAGTCCAGCGCATGGAAACAATTCAACATATTGCAATTCAGGCCATGGAGAAAGACAGGTCTCGGCCTCATGAAACCACCTACTGTATTACGCATAGGGAACAGCCCACTAGAGTACAGCTCCCAGAAATGAACAAACCTTCAAAAAAGATAAAACCAACTAATGCTTATAAACCACTCTGTCCAACCACACCGCCAAAAAAAAGTACAGGGACGGATCTCAAGATCTGTTTACCGAATATTTGTTCTTTAAACAAACACGTAATATGTATCATGATCTTATTCTGGAAGAAAAATTGGATATAACATGCATCACAGAGACCTGCTGAGGATCCTATTGGATCCACATGTGCTACTGCAGTCCCAGAGGGATACTCTATCTAGTATACAAATAGAGAGTTGGGGCAAGGGGGGGTCTGCATCCACATGTTTCTGGCCAATACTGAGCATGGGATGCAAAGTCCTACACTTGAAACACACACCATCAGACAATAGCAGTCTCAACATAATCCTAGTGTACAGACCACCCTCTTTAACAACTGAATTCAATGAGGAACTCACCCAGCAACTCAACCTCCTGAAGGGACCAAATACAGCCACTTTGGTGTTGGGTGATTTCAATCGATGGCAAGGGAATTTTAAGGATAAAGAAGCCATCGGCCTTGTGAAGGCACTGGACAATATTTATTATCAAGTCATGAACTCTGATCCCACCATCGCAAATGACAATCGACTGGACTGGGTTGTAACGCACAACCTAGAGACAAGTTGCTATAATAAAATGCCATGTAGCTGGACAGACCACTGTAGAGTATCTTTCCTCTTGACTTTGTTATACCCTAAACAAAAAAAAAAGACCAATGGGTCCAAGAAGGTGCAATGCCAGAACTACAGAAAAATAGAAAGGACTCACTTGGAGCAATGCATGAATGAAATCATGAATGAACATAAGGAAGAGGACGCCTGTGACATCATAAATACAAGTTTGTCCCACCATGTTAAGAGGTTGGTGGACCTGAAGGCACCATTATTGTCTAAATTAGTCAGATCCAACAGTAACCAAAATTGGTTCAATTCTGAACTTACCGAGTTGAAGAAAGAAAAAAGGAGAAGCGAAAATAGATGGCTAGAAAACCCCTTAGTAACCAATAAGGAACACTGGAGGGAAAGTGAGAAATCCTACAAATAAAGCATCAGAGAGGCAAAGAAAAACTATTTTAACGAGGAAATATCGTCTGCCACTAATGTGACCAGCAAACTCTTTGACATCCTGAAATCGATTGAAAAGCCCATAGCACTTATGCCTACATTCGTTCCTTCCCAGGATGATTGTGATGAGGCTCAGCCAGCATTTTCCAATAAGATCCTTAAAGCTAGGCAACTGATAACAAGTGCCCAAACCAATAAGGCTAAATGTGACCAGCCCATTGAAGCAAATGCTAACAGTAAGGAAGCACTCAGTTTCAAGGATATCACTTCAGAAGATGTGTTAAAAATCTTATCCTCAATGAAGCCAACCTCGTGTGCGGAGAACATATTGCACTCCAAAATAATCCTGGATAATGCTGATATTTTCACCCTTAAGAGAATGGTCTACGCCTCCTTTCGGGACCAAGCAGTGCCTAGCTGCATAAAAAAGGTAACTATTACCCCACTGGTGAAGAAACCTAATCTCGACCCAAGAGACCCAAAAAACGTAAGGCCTATAACCAACTGTAATTTCATCCTGAAGGTCATGGACAAAGTAGCCACGGCGCAACTGCAGGCATACATTGAGGCCAACAAGATACTCCACCAGCAACAATCAGGATTCCGTGCAGCACACATCACGGAGATGGCCATGCTCGATCTTCAGACTCACATGCTGAGCATACTAGATAAGTGGAATACAGGTTTTCTTATTCTCCTTGATCTAAACGCTACATTTGACCTCTTGGACCACGATTTGCTCAAGCAAGCACTGCAGAAAGTAGCCAACTGCACTAAGCAGGCAACCAGCTGGATAACCTCATTCTTAACAGATAGGAAATCTAAAGTGCATAGGGGAGACAAATTCTCCTACGAAAATGACATATCACTGCTGCTCTTTAATTTATACCTGCGATTCCTGTGCCTAGTCCTGGATAACCCCAACGCTTACTTCACCAACTATGCTGACGATACTCAGCTGGTGGTAGAGTTAAGCGGGGACTATGTGAAGGATAGCAACATAGTAACATTATACAATGTAATTGAATCCTGGATGGATCAAAAGTGGATGTGCCTGAATGGCAAGAAAACTGAGTTGATTGTTTTCGGGTCCCACCAAGCCAGGGCCAAACTGACCCCTCAATACGAGTCCTTCCTTATCAAAGACACCCACATCCAGGTAGTGGGTAAGGTAAAAACATTGGGGATGCCCAAGCCCAATATGTGAGTAAACACTGCTCCTACTACCTTAGGCTTTTGAGAGCCATCAAACACTTTTTGAGTAAAGAGAATTATGATATGATATGATATTTTATTTGTATCTCACTCGTACACAAGTGTTGCAGATTGCGACTAGGCAAGGGAGGAGAACAGGGGAGAACACAACAAAACAACGATCTTACTAGGCCCAGTGACATTGAGAACGCGCAAGTGCATGGGAAAGGGAAAAAGTGCATGGAAGGGGGGGGAGTGGAAAGTGCGGAGCAGTGGAGAGCAGATAAATAATAATAAATAAAAATAAATAGAAAATGGAGGCAGTAAACAGCGGTGGTGCAGCCTGCAAGTGGCAAGTACTGTGTTTAAGGCAGCAGACTGGGTAAGTCTGATAAGTGCAGAAAAAGAAGAAAATGGGGGGGTGCTGTAAGGGTACAGATACAGTCCCCAGTGCAAGGGGTGGCCAGGAGGCAGTGCAGGAGGGTGGCAGGGTGAGCAGGTACCTGGGCCCTGGGACAGAGGGTAGCCAGGTGCACAGTGCCACTACTGCGCTACCATAGCAAGAGCAACCATACTCTTGCATTTGGATTACGTAAATGTACTTATGTTAGGTGCAAACAAGCATTGCATTGCCAAATATCAACAAATCCAGAAAAACACTGTTAGGATAGTCAAACAAAAATCCAAGTCTGAGCACATTAGTATACCAGAAGGGCGTTGCATTGGTTAAAGGTGGAAGATAGAGTACAATTTAAGGCGTTGACTCTGGTCCGCAAATGTCTTCACGGGAAAGCACCGCCTATCTTAAATCTAAGACCCCCCATTAAGCACCAGGACGAGCATTAAGATCATCGGCCTTGGGTACTATTACTGTTGCACCTCACAAGCGCTCCAACGGACTGGGTATAGCATTCCCTACAGCCGTGGCAGCTAAATGCAACAAACTACCATTAAACCTGAGACTAGAGTCCAAATAACTATCATTTCGAGAAAAAAACCTGAAAACTCATTTGTTTAAGTAAACCCAACCCCAATAGTTTAGTTAGGCAGACTGTGTTTCCTGTTTGGTCATACCAAGTGTCCTGTGTTATTTTTTCTTAGTTTTGTACGTGCCTATGTCTAGTGTCTCTTTGTTGCGACTCGATGCTTGCGAGCTATCGGCTCAATACAAGTAAATAAAAATAAATGTCCTGGAAGTGCCCAATACCAGGCCCTGTTCTCATAACATTTGTCCTTCACAGCTGTAGCACTAATGTTATCGTCTGAAACCAACATTCCATTCCCAACTCCTGTGCGTTGCTCGACCTAACACAATTAACTTGCTATCTGTGCTGCACGTCTCCCTTCTTCCCTTGGCTGTCTGATCGTTCGTTGGGGAGGGGGGATGCATAAACTCTAATTAAATTAATTAAATGAGCATAGCAAAAGTTCCAATGGCTGACCTAATTTTCTAACTACCAAAAAGCTGCTATTCCCAGCAAGGGCTAATCCAAAATGGCAGAACTCTTGCTCACCAGGCACACACCCCTCATGTTTCTACAACACAACCTATATCACTTTAATTACCACTACTACTAGCTACAAACTATTAAACAGACGAAAGGTTACAATCAAAGCTAGCCCTCAAAGAGACGACCCTCAAACATGCCTTCCCCTACCATGCCCCAACCTTCTGAATCTCTCTCCTGCTGTAGGCTTGGAACACCCCTACCATTCCTAGTTCCGGAAAACACTACAAATGTTACTCTTCCGTTAATACTCCCTGCATGACTAAATCCACGTTTTTATGCCCATACGCCTATAGTACTGGGCTACTGTCCAAAAAAGCCAAATGCCGGCTTCCACAGGTTGTAAAGCACTCTGCTGCTTTCAAGCTACGTTTGTGCTATGAAAAATAAAATACAATAAATGTCAGTTGATCACTGCACTCTCTCCTTGTCAGGGAGAAAGGTACCATTCTCATATTTAGACTGGACTTTAAGAGCTTTACCGGAATTGTGATTGTATAGTTTACTGACAAATACGATGGTATGCTCCACTAGCGCTCTACACTCACAATGTCACTATCTACTGGTATTCTCTGACACAGTCTGCAAGAGCCAGGGCAATGGTAGACTCATCATGGAGGCCCCTTTCCTTTAGAATCCCCTTCTACTAGGAATCCAGACCTGTTATCACTTTCTGGATAGCCTGCAAGACCCACCATTCTCATCTCCGAGTGAAAAGGGGCAGAAAGAACTTTCTTGGCTTTCCGTTTTATTTTGTTACCCATTTGTATTGTTGTTTCTCACATTCTATAAAAAATATGGGGGCACTTGTTAGAATGACAACCTTCTAACTCTACTCGTGAAGAGGACCTGGTCTGAGCAATGGAGAGCAAATCGTTTGAGCATGAGGGCTGTGGTTGGACTGCTTGTACTTGTTGATAATGCCATTCTTTTGTGGGTTGGCTGCAGCTCATCCTCCTTCCTTCGACTTGGTGGCTTGGTCCATGAGCTGGCAGCAGAACAGTCCAAAACCCCTGCAACTGAGCAGCTTATTCTGTGGCACCCAGCTCGGCGTGAGCCTGGCACGGAGGCAATACTGGCTGTGTCTGTGAATAAACACATCTTGCACATGCTGTTTGTTGATTAGCGGTGGGCCATCATGTTTGCTGATCCAAATAATTAAAGCAGGAGCTTCACTGATGACTATTTGGGAGGCTGTACTAAGGGATAGAAGTCATTTAACCCTTTCCCTGCTTTCAACCTGTGCTACCAGGACTTCAGCAATAGAAGAACCAGTAGGTGTGTGTGTGTTGTATTGTGTTTGAGTTTATAAAGCTCACACCTTGCTAGGAAGCAATAGGACAGTGGAAGGGAAGGTTACAAGTTATAGAAGCCTGGATTTGTGGTTATGGTAGTCTGTCTGTCTGCAGGAGTTGTGTAAATCAGAAGCTTCAGGAAATCGGGGGCAAAGATAGATGGGGCATTTTACTGGGGTACGCTGATGCAGCATTGGAAATCTGGGAAAAGTACCAACATGGGCAGTGGCATGCTGCCCTTTTCTGTGGGAAATGTACATTTGCATGTGGAGGGGCAATGTTATAGGGCCACGAGGCCTGTGGAATGTGTCTCTGGTAATGCAAAGTGGTATGAGGCAAATGGAGGCTATTCAAACAGATATCACTTTTAAAATAGCCATTGGCAGGGGGCAATTTTCTCAGGGTAATGTGAAATCACATTGTGCAATTAGTGAACATATCTCTCTGATCTTCCTTAATTTGGCTTTTTAACTGATAATGCAGCGCAGTCTTGGAGGATAGACCAGGGTTAAATTCTGTGAACACGACATTACAGAGAGAACAAATGTGAAAACAACACCAGCCAAAGAAACAATGAACCCCATCTCCATAGCAGAGAGGGAAACATAAACGCCAATGCTACCAACGTTCATGGTCAAACACCACCGAAATGCTTGCAAGCAATGAGCACAACAATGTAAATACCCTCCTAACTCCCCTGTAGACTCACACTTGGTACCGGCTAAACACTCCGTTGATCACTTAGCTGTCTGGGGGATGTAGGGTGATTTTGTTTTTTTCCTAATCACTGCAGAGTACACCGCTGAAGAGCTGATGACCTTGTGTAGCGACATCCAAACCCCTTGCCAGCACCAGCCCACTTACCATCCTCACATTTATCAGTGTTTACACCCAGCATGAGAGCTGACATGATTGGCCGTTTTATCCCGCTGAATATATGACGTTTCAGCTAATTCCGTGGGTCAGTCAACAGACTGAGGAAAGAATTGACTGAATTCTGACAGTGATTCGCGACGGCTGCACATTTACTGACAATCGTGTCCTGTATATGGGATTTCAGCCGGTAGGATGGCTAAGGGGGCACGTGTATCCAAAGATGAAATCTTTCTGACACCAGGAGTTGCCAGCTACGAATCACCCGCTCGAAATCAATGCTTGATTGAGAAACCCTGTTGTTATAAGGTAGAGGCAATTACTTAATCTTGTGAACTCTGGTATGTAAGTTTAGAAACGACCATTGCACGTTTTCCTGTTCGGAACTTTCAGTAAGCAACATAGCACGCTTCCAACGATGTACATCCTAAATAGAGGGGTTGGGATGTGCTTTGTGCCCAGCCCCAAACGTCAACTACTTCCAGATGAAGTTTTAGAAAACAACTCAGCATCGCATTGTATGTATTTCCATCACATTATCTCCAGTCTGTCAATAGGCTCTGAAGGCGGTTGGCACTTATTCTGTGTTTACTACCCTGTCGGCCTGCTACCATGGTAACCACATTATAACGAACACAAGTGCTGCGTTATGCTCGATGTAGCATAGATTCTGTATTGATGAGAAATTCTGCTTTCAAACGCCTACTTTCAGATCCTGCAATCTGTTGGTGACTGCTCATCTCCATCAGCTGAGGTATTGACAATCACTTACTTGGTATTTGTCATTCCCTGCTGTACATTTCCTGCAATCTTTGCATGGTCTGGTAATCGTTCATTGGCGTGCAGAGATCTGCGCTCGCTCTCCGTCTTAACCATGTATGTGCTGTTTCCTTGATATTATGGTTGGCATGCTCCATTGATGCCTGTGTTTTCTTTTATGGCTCTGACCAGTAGGTTCAATAGTATCTCATCAGCATACAGTCATATGACTACCCGCCCCCCCCCCTATCATTATGCCTGCTCAACTCTGTTCAGCCTGTATCTTGTCCTGCCAGCCGCTCAATTGCCAGTGCAAATCACAGTGGGGAGAATGGGCCCCCCTGTCTGGTGCCCCCACGTAACTGCAATTTTGGGGGAGTCACAACCGTTTGTGTGCACACAGGCATATGAGTGTATATAGAGCAGCTTCACCCAAGATATGAATCTGGGTCCAAAACCCTAATTAGTCAGCACCTGGACAGGAACGGCCGTGATACAGTGTCAAAGCTCTTTTGCATGTCCAATGAAACCACCACCACCGTGCGTCAGATGGGATTAGGGCCATGCCATTGTGCAGTAGCCGGGAATTCAGTTTCGTCGATTGGCCAGGTATGAATCCAAACCTGATCAGGATGCACCATATCGGTCATAAATGGGGATAATCGCATCACAAGTATCTTGGCAAATATTTTGGCGTCAGTGTTGATGAGGGACAGGGGTCTATAGGACCTGCATTCCTCTGGTGGCTTGTCGGGTTTGAGTAGAAGTATAATGATAGCTTCCCATATCGTATGTGGAAATGTCCTGCACCCCAGCGCCTCCCCCAAAGTTGTAATAAGTACGAAGACATTAGACCCGAGTATTCCTTATAAAACTCAGCTCCCAGCCCGCCCAGGCTTTGGTCCTTGCCCCGGTGGAGGGCTACTAAAGCTGTCTCAATTTCTTCCAGTGCTAGAGGTTCCTCGAGTGTGTCATGCATCACATTACAAAGTAGGGTGGTGGGTATCCTATTTTGATATTGCTCTGTTTCACTAATGGTTGCACTACCCCAAGGTTGGTACAGTGCCTGATGGAAGTTGTAGAAGACCTTATTAATGTCAGTCTTGGTGTAGGCTAGCAATCCATCAGTAGCTCGGACATATGGAATCTGTGCATGCCCGGATTCTGATTTTACTAGGCGTTCAAGGGTTCGGCCCGATCTGTCTGCATCCCCGTACCTCCTAGCCATCTGCGGCCTATCCATAAGCCCCATCTCCCTCTGTGCCAGATCTCTGTATGCCTCCAGCGCCAGTTTATACTCGAGGTGTAGGTCCGTATTGGGGGATAGCCCACTTTTCTGTTGTAGAGCACCCAACTCTGCCTCCTTTCTGGCCATTCTCTCCTAATGCTTTTAAGGACTCCAAACTCTGCTGACATGGCAACTCCTCGGACAAACACCTTAAAATCCTGCTGCAAGGTTACCACTGTCAAAACAAGACCCTACATTTGTCTTGAAAAAGACTGCTTCCTGTTCCCGTAAATCCACAGAGAAAGCTGTATCCAGTAAAGCAGCCGATTTAAACCGACACGGCGGATGGTTCGCCCCTGACGTCGGGAAGTCCAGTGTTAACAGTATCAGGGAATGGTCTAAGAGGGTGGAGGGTAGGATTGAGCATTGTGTAACCGTGCTAAGCAATGATGCGGATACCAACCACATGTTTATGCGGGAGAACATATTATGTATAGAGGAATAGAATGAGTATTCCCTATTATCGCCCAGCAGTGTCCTCCAAACATCCATTAACCCTGGCGTCTACATACCCCAAATTATTGCCTGGGCCGCCCTGGATAGTGTAGGCTTAGTGGCTCCAGATCTGTCAAGTGTAACATCTGATATAATGTTTAGGTCAACAACTAGCGTTACTTCCGCCAGGGGATATGAGGTGCTGAGCTCAAATAGTTTATCATAAAAGGCCGGCTAACCGATGTTGGGGCCATAGACGTTTAGTAAAAGAACTTCCCTCTTATGTAGGATCCCATGAAGTAGGATCAGATCTGTTTAGTACAATGTTCACAGGAAATTATTTTGGGTGACTCAAGGTTCACTCCGGATCCCCTTAGTCGGGTTCAGATCATCTTTCTTTCGATCCCCCTCAGTTGTGCTCAGATCTCTATAGCACAATGTTCGTAGGATATTCTTTCGGGTGACTCACAGTTCACCCAGGATCCCCCTTTACCCGGCTCAGATCCCCTTTTTAAACACAATTAGCCTCCCTCAGCCGGGCTCAGAGCAATTTCCATCAAGTATCGAAGACTGTTGAATGTGCACATAGTTTAGCTTGAACTGTTGCAGGACCATTTCGATGTTACAATTCCTTCTCTTTACATTTGTCCCTTTTGGGTTTGGATACCTAATAGAGACTTTCGAATGAGCATGCACGTGTATCCAGACCACTCTGTTTATGGTATCTATCTTCGCTTCAAAGCTCAGTCACTCATTTAGTGCATTATGTTCGCATCACTTGCCACATACGCTTCATGCGCTTTCCTCTTCAAATTCCTTCATACAATGTTGCTGCTTGCAACTTTGGGTTCCAGACAGCCCGTGTTGGTATCAGTCTCCCCAACTCACTGGCTGTGCTGCTTTCACTGGCTTTTCCTTTTTGTAGGAGGCAAGGACAGTACCACAGCAGCAACCGCTTCTCTCTGCCTTGAATATCGATGCGGGAGAGTCCCAGGCACCTCTGACACACAATGCAGGAGTCTTCAGCTTTGATTCCAGCTCTTGCGTTTTCTATTCTCGAAGGCTCATAAAAGTTAGTCTTTCAGTGAAAAGGTCAAAGGCCCATCCTTTGTATTCCTTTTCGGTTTCACGGTCGCCTTGTATTAAACTGCCATCTTGGAACTGCTGCTTGCCTCGCTCAGAGTGTGCTCTTGTGCTCCGCCTTTTATCCATGTGGAGTAGTGTAATGGAAGTCAGGTGTGTAATGATCAGTAATTGCCTGACCCTGCCTGACCATTGTGTTGGGACATGTCAGGTATACGGCATGAGTCTTAGTCCATTTTCCCTCACAGTGAGTTGTCCGTGAGAAAGAGTTTGGGCCTCATTACAAGTTTGCTGATCTGGGAACTATGGTACTGGTAAGCTTGCTGGTACCGTAGTTCCCGGACCAGCAAACTACGAGTTTTGCTCGCTGGTGCCATTACGGCTGCCAGGTCTGACCTGGTGGCCATACCTGCACCCGCGAGCAGAGCATGTCGGGTGCACCGGCACCATTCTGAATGGTGCCAGTGCATCCAACCTCCCCATTCCCTATGGGGCTGAAATGGGAATAGGGAGCATTCCTTTCCAGTGCCCGCGAATGGGCAATTACCGGGTCTGGCAGGGCCGTAATGACCCAGTAATTGCCCATTCATGGCGCCGGAAGAAATTGCAAGTTTGGTGTCAGCCTGCCGGTTTTATCAGCAGGGCTACTGCCAAACTTGAATCCCTACATATCCTCCCTGGTATGATGTGGTAAAGGTGTTATAGGGAAGGGGATATTGCGTCTTGCAGAGCGGTGTCCCACTTCCACTCCCCGAAGGCCCCCCATCCAGGTGATCCTCCCACTCTGGTCCACCCCCATGAACTGGATTCAAAAGTGATGGCCGTGTTCTGGCCACCTGGATGAAAGATCCCCAGGGACTAGCGAGTGAGACACCTTCAGGTTTCTCACAGGGAACAAAGTGTTCACTTCAGAAAGCCTTGCTCCAAGTAAGTTTAATGCATCATGCACTTTGGCCAAAATCTCTTTTGGCCTCTGGAGTGTGATCTCTAAAACAGCAAAGGAGCTCCCAGCTGAGGAGATTAAGGAAGGCTTCAACAACTTAGTGCAAGACAGAAAAGAAGCTGCACATGAGACTTTGCAGTCATGCCTTGATACATCTGATTGTGTGGCATGTGGCATGGGCAGGAGGTCGGTGTTGAGGAGGCACTTTTGGTTGCAGACCCCTTGATTTACCCTGAATGTCCAGGAGAAGTTGCCGGTTATGCCCATCAATTGGCACAACCTAGTTGGGGCTAAGGCAGATGAGTCCCTCCAGAACTTTCGATTGTCGAAAGTCACTGGAAGTTTAAAATCCTGCCAGCTCAGTCCTGAGGGGTTGAGGTTTTTAACATTTATCCTGCTACACCCACTGATTTAGGATCATACACACTCCAGCATGCAGCAGCTTTCTCACCACTCCTGCCAGGTCACAGTCTGTAGAGCACAAAGTGGTGTCCCCACAGGGGCCCAGTGGGTAAAGCTTCTATAGGGTGGTCTTCAAGCGTGCTACTTAAAGGGGGATTTTACTGTTCACCAAGTAGTGGCATCAGGTCATAGGACATGGTTACTGCTTCCCCTTTGCTTACTCCCACCAGACACCTTTCCCTCTGTCCGCTCACTGCCTCCAGCCCCCATCCTGCCAGAGGAGGTGTAGTGCAGACCACCATACAACCAGACACAGTAAAAACAATCCTCTAAGTAAATAAGCTTGGTGCACCTCTTGCAAGGATAACAAGGTTTATTTTGTATACAAAAAGGAAACAATTGACAGAGGGTGCCGTAGAACTCAACTGCCCCGGAGCGCACTGGTTAGTTCAAAGCAAACAGGACACTTTAAAGCACATTGTCGTCACTTGTGACACACACAATATACAGTATTCACTTCCCAACTCCATTGGCTACTCACTATGTACATACTACCAGTGCCCTATAGTATCTCGACCGATTGGCCACAGCAAATCTATTCTGCCCCCCCCCCGACACGTGGTCGTCTGCCCCACCACCTTGGGTTCTGTTTGCATGACATAGGTAGTATAGCTCAGTGGTCTTGGAAGCTTCCACACTCGTCTTGGAAGCAAGATGACGCAGAGCAACACAGGTTTGAATCCCGGATCCGCGCTTAGAAACCTCTTTGCCATTAATCGCGTTATAAAAAAATTATTATAATTATAATGATTGGCGGGCGTCTGAGAGTATAATCCTCCCCATGGGTCGAATCACGTGATGTACACCTGATCGTTGACATGAGCTCAGTGGATACTTTCGAGGATGAATTGCCCTGCTGGAATAAAGAAGCGCTTCTCTGGATCCCAGACACACAGACGCCCCCGCCATGTCTGGATTTGTTTGCATCACATGTTGTACCTCGTAGTTCAAATCACAGGACATCTTGCTCCATGTTCGCCCCATGGCAGCTGCCCCTTCCTAGAGCTCTACCTGGCCTCTCCAGGACGCCACTGATCAGCCAAATTGTAAAGATTTTAGGTGTTCTGTTTGTGAGCATCTGGAAGTTCAAATAGGACAACCATTATTGTGGGGGCGCTACGGCCCTGCATCAGAGTTGGGTTGTTTTGGCAGCTCAGGACCTCTGCTCCGGCTCCTATGGGTTTGTCCTGCAGGACAATCGCGGCCCTATCTGAGTTTAGCCATTCACATTCCTTTCGGGTTTCACATGCCAGTAACCCAATCCAATTATGTTTTATTTCTCTGGCCTGAGGGCCTCCTCGTTCAGCTCCCTTGTTGGGGAAATGGGATGGGAAAGAGGCCTCATTACCATAGGGACGCTACTGCCTCCACAGTGGCCTGTTGCCAACTAGGCCTCACTCTAATATGTCAGTACCTCAGTATTTCTCGCAGCAGGGACTGGGGCTGGCTATTACATTATTCATTATTGTCTCTTCAGGTTTATGCTCTACTAATATGCCCACACACACACACCCTATACTTGGGCTTACTGAAGTTTCTACAAGTTACTTGACGGCTGCCCCACACGTTATCACTACCTTTCATGTTTCACCCCCTGGAGTCGCACATGTCCATTTCTGCATGTGTTTAATATATTTTCCTCCACCTAAACCGCTTGGGGGAACTTTATTTATTTATTTATTTATTTTATTTGTTAAGCACACATACAACCCGGAGGCATTGAGGCGCTGTTCAGGTACAAGTTGAAAACATACTTTGTCATACGATTGAGGTGTTGGTGCATGAAAGCATAAGGAAGCCTACGTCCCAGTTATAGTTATATCGCAATTACATGATTTAGTGTATTACCAAGCAACAAGAAGACTAGCATAAGGACCGTAACGAATATAGCATAATACATAATTGACAAGAGGTAGCCTAGTGGCAGTTACAGTTGCAGAACACATACATGAAGTAGGCAATACCAAACAACAACTATGGTTCCATAGGTGCCAATACAGGTGTAACACAATTGTCTAATTGGGAGGCAGTACCAAGTATGTTAATGGTCTAGTGTGGGAGCGATGGCAATACTGTTTGGGACAATTGGGAGCAGTGTGTTAGTGGTGATTGCAAGTTTAAGCAAACAGCGAGTTTTAAGACCTTTCCGGAATATCCAGTAGGATTTCTCGGCCCTCATGGTGGGTGGGAGGTCATTCCAGTGTTTCTCTGTGAGGTAGGGGAAGCTTGAGCCTACGGCTTCGCATCTCTTAACTTTGGGAACGACTAGTCGATTGGTGTAGGGGTCCGTCCTAGTGGGTCTTGAAGGGTGAGCTTTGGTGATTCTTTGGCTGAGGTATTGGGGCGCTGTATTGGAGAGGCACTTGTGGGTAATGGGGAGAGTTTTAAAGGAGATGCGCTCTTCGATCGGAAGCCAGTGAGCTTCTCTTCTAGCTTTGGAGATATGTTCCTTTTTCAGGATGTGGAGGGCAGCTCTCAAGGCATTGTTTTGGACCACTTGCAGTTTCTGGATATTTCCAGAGGAGGTGCCTAATGAATAAGACGTTACAATAGTCAATCTTTGAGCCGATGATGGCACAGGCAATTGTGAGGCAGTTATTTTTGGTGAGGAAAGGTCTGGCTGCATTGACGACCTTAGTGGCGTAGGCTGCCGATGAGGCAATTGCACTTACTTTTCTAGAAATAGTAAGTGAGGCGTTGAGGTAAACTCCAAGCGTCTTCACAGAGGTAGGGACTGGAATTTTACAATTGTCAATCTGGAAGACACTATAACTATTGTTGAGAGATTTAAGGGCATTAGGTGAACCGACAATTAGTATTTCTGTCTTGTCGCTTTTCAGGCATAGGAGATTCGCTGCCATCCAGGCCTGTATAGTTGAGTAGATGTTAACTGTGGCTGAGACGTCAGCGTAGTAGCATAAGAGCGGAATCAGGATTTGAGTATCATCAGCATAGTTGGTGTAGGCTATGCGGAAGGAATCTAGGATGTTAAAGAGAGGCCTGGTAAAGATGCTATAAAGGGTGGGGGCGATGCAAGACCCTTGAGGAATGCCACAGGTGATGGGCGAGTGTGAGGCATTAGCTGTCTCTGAAAAGACCCTCATGACCCTACCTTCCAAGAAGAAGGCAATCCAGGCAGTGGCAGGTGGAGAGAAGGTAGCATATGCGGAGAGGTGGTGGCAGGTAGGAGGCACATAAAATCTGGGGGGGACAAGGGACATCTTGGGGACTTTGCTTTATTTATTTATTTTCAGAAAATTAGAATTAAAATAGCAGTACGTATTAAATTACAAATATCACTGTATAAAACAAGAGAAAAGAAGAAAAGAAAACAGAAGAAAATTAAAGGATGCAGCAGCAAAGAACAAGTCTTTGTATGTTGCATTTATGGATTTTTCATCTGACTATGAGCTCATGGTAAGAGAGAGGACATAACAATTACTTCCAGTGGGCCACAGCTAGGACGCCAGCTTGTTAAGAGGTAGATCACCTGTAAGTGGATTCCTGCCAAATAAAGAGAGTTGCAGCCTTTTCTACCAACTGAAAGCTGCTACTTTTTTGCGTGGGAAAGGAGACGTGTGTGTCTCTTGGAATGGAAGGATGGGGGTTTCAAAGAAAGAGGAAATCTTGTTTGTACCTCTGAGTAATCCCTGTTATGGGAGTGGAGGGACCAGGTGTGTGATGTTGCTGCTTTGACTGGCCTCCGGGGGGCGGGGGGTACAGCAAACAAGGAGGATGAGCGATCGCAAGCCCACCCCCTATAAGCACTCCACAGGTCCGCGGCCGGATGTGTCGGACCCGGGGGATGCCTAGTAGGTGGGGTGTGTGTGAACCCAGGGGGGTGGCCAGAGGGGCAGCCCGCTATGTGGGCTGCACCTCTAGCACTCCTGCGAGGGCCGGGCCAGCCTCTCACAATGAGTCTGGTCCCTCTTATTCCATCTCATGCTGGCTTCAGAGCCTAGCCTTTCTTTGCCTTTGTTATTCTGAATGCAGAGCTGGACTCTGTTCCTTTCTTGTTTAACATTTGATGCAAAGCCTGATCTATTTGATTCTCTCATATGTTACTAGGACGGCAGAGCATGGGTCCTCTGCCCTGTTACATTATTCAAAGAGCCCCTCTGGCCTTTCTTTGCCTCTCCCTTGTCTCACTGCTTGCTTGCTTAATACATACCTGCTTGCTTGAACACTCAACATATTCTTCCTTACACAGCAATGGCAGCTGCAGTCTGTCTTAACTTTTATTTGTTCTGTATCTTGAATTGGACTCTTATTTCTGCTTTTCTCTCTGCAGAGGAAAGGCATTTGCCAGCCACTAACATGATGGTTCTACCTGGCCATAAGAGGGCAACAGCTAGCCAATATTGGAAGAACATGGGTATATAATATCAAAGGCTAGCAACTGCCTTCCTAATGCCTACACAAGAGACACAACTCTTGCCTTTGTTTCTAATAGCAATTCAGTGGATGAAGAAACGCGAGAACACAGATATTGCTTATAAATGAAGGGGATGATGTCCCACTTGGTTAAGACATTTTGATCACGCCAGGAGCTAATTTCCAGCTGCAATTAAGCAATTACTTTTTAGACCTCTGGCTTTAAATAACGTTAGTATCACCTGGAAAACACAGAGGTTGCTCAACAGGGTTTCTGGAGAACGAGGGGTACCCTACTCGTGGGCATGGATGATTGGAGGGCATTCTTCACCTGGTTTCGGGCCTGGCTCCTACAGCCATGATAGGGGGATGGGCCTATTACTTTTGGTTGTACGTACCCTTTGAGGGAGGGCAGACATTGCCTCCTGCTTTAGCCCACTAACAGCTCTGCTTTGCAACTTTATCACACATACCTGTCAGGTGGCACATAGCTCAATGCTACTAATGTTATCAGCCTCAGAAGTCTGTAATCCTTTGCCACATCAACTATGGTACATGCTTGCCACCTGAGACTTACCCATGTCTGAGTCGGCATCTGTCGCCATGTGGGGAAGACACACAGAAAGAGCAGGGCACAATTCCCTTGTGGGTTTTTCACACTTCTTCCTCGGGGTGGGCAGAATTCACTCCGCAGAGAAAGTGGCACATGCTGGGCAACATTCTCCCACTTTGACAATGTCACCCAAAGAGCGAAATTGGGCATTTGAAATACTTCTATCGACTTATTATTGCGCAATCAACACTGATGGGTTTAAGCACCTGCTTAACGCGGGATGGCAATTAAGGGCATTTGCCAACACACTCAAGAAGCACAGGACTCCCGCTTACCAGCACATGCCATGCTCACTCATTCTGAGCACGAATTGCCATTTATCTGGGGTCATGTTAAATGTATTTATTTATTTATTATATGTGTAGCATCACGCAAAACCTCCAAGAATAAAGGCGCAAAGTAAACTGCATGGAGTGGACCAGTTCCATTGGCGCACGTTTTTGTGAAATCACAGCGCTTTTCCACTTTGGAAGAGTGTACATAACTCGCGCAATTAACGATTGCTGTCAGAATTGACAATGGCTTCCTCTGGACTCTGCCCACTTTTACCAGGTTTCATTTCCAAGCAGATCCCGAGGAATCCCTTTTCTTATTTCCAGCATGAGAATCCATGCTGGCAGAAAGACTGCATTTGTCTGGTGGAGCGGGAAATACAGGGGGTCCTGGTGTGTCCACTCGGCTCCCGAACTCCACCCAGAAAATGCACAAAAATCTGGCCAATTGGTAAAGGCAACAGTATTAGTGTTTTCCACCACTTTTTCTGAACCAATTAACCTGGAAAATGCTGTGTTGCATCGGAAGCTGAATGCATTCACTCTGCCTATTATCCCACCGGAAGATTAAGCCAGGTGCCGAACACAGGTGTTACATATTCCTGTGCACAATCTGCATTTGGAGCATTAACTAACTGAGCTACCTTACAAATGATATCTCCTCTGGGGCTTTACTTCTTAACTCATTAACTGCCATGGGTATTTCCCCCCAGTGCCAAGGCCTTTTTTGGTGATTTCGGTATGTCGACATTCGATCCCTTGTAACTTCTTTGTTACATGAGATATCTCTGCCAAAGTTGGCCCCTTTTTTCCCACATGTAGGCGGTCGTAACGCCACCCTGGAATCCTAGTTTGCTGTAGGGGGGTGTGAAAAAATAACCAAAAAGGAGCACGTTTGGTTTTTTTTCTGAAAATGCCAATACGATGTTGTACAAAGAAGCCTGTGGAGTTTTCCTTGTAAGAGCTAGGAACAAATGGTTTTCTTTGCTGGATTCGCCATTTTCCAGGCTTTCAAGGACAGATTGAGTGGAAACCAAAATAACATATTTTGATATGCTAATCGGCCGTTTTGTGAGAGGTAGGGGATTTTGGTATTTTTTGTCCAATAGGACATGTATGGACAGAATGGAAGGAAAGGGTAGGAAAGCTGAATGGGAAGCCAGAAAGGCATACATTTCTGAAAAGTAGACAATATTCCAAGTTTAGGAAGGGGTGATTTGCGCAGGTTAAGCAACAACTAAGTAGGAAAGATTCCATAGTTTGGGGGGAAATTGGGAAAATGACAGAAAAAAAACACAATTTCCGCACATTTCACTCTGGTCACCCACTGAAACACGCAGCCAACAACACATGGCCAACCTTCCCATGTTCCCACAGGTTTCCCGACAAAAACGGTACCTCACATGAGTGGGTGCACCTACCTGGGTGCAAAGAGAAAAGCCTAAAACACTAGTAACCCCAAGTCTTTTCACACAGTAGATTTTAAGTAATTTTGCTCATGTGGACAACCTACAGATTTGGGCCTAGGGTGTCGAAGCCACAAAGGAAAACAGGGAACCCCATACATTTCTGAAAAGAAGACACCCGTGGAAATCCAGAGGTTTGTCTTGCGCGAATCGCACCATAATTAATGACGCACAATCCATGACAAAGTCTGAAATTTGGTGGAAAAAACACAATTTACACTTTTTCGGGGATTGTGGGTATTAAATTCTGGGGTGATTCGCACATGTCAGACCTCTGTGGATTCCCACAGGTGTCTTCTTTTCGGAAATGCATGGGGTACCCTGTTTTCCTTCGTGGCTTCGACACCCTAGGCCCAAATCTGTAGGTTGTCTCCCCAAACCCTTTGGGGGTTACCAGTAGTTTAGCCTTTTCCCTTTGTGCCCAGGTAGGTGCACCCACACATGTGAGGTACCGTTTATGTTGGGACACCTGTGGAAACGTGGGAAGGTAGGACATGTGGTGTTGGTGGTGTGTTTCGGTGGGTGGCAAGAGGGAAATGTCTGAAAATTTTTCCCACCAAATTTCAGAGACATTTCCCTCTGCCCACCCACAGAAACACAGAGAAAGATGGGGGCCTGCATCCCATCCTGGATCTGAGGCTGTTGATATTTTACCTGCACCAAGGCAGGTTCAAGATGGTAACCTTAGCTCAGTTCCTACAGGCCCTTCGACTGTAGAACTGGTTGGTATCCCTGGATCTTCATGATGCCTACTTCCACTTACTAATCCATACCAGGAACAGGGAGATTCTAGAGATCTGTATTAGGGACCACCCACTACCAGTTCAGAGTCCTGCCTTTCAGCTCTCCCTTAGCACCCATTGTCTTTACTAAGCTTCTGGAGTGGTAGCAGCTCACCTCAGGAGAGAAAGCACATGTGTATCCTATCTAGATGATTATCTCATCTGAGGTCATTTTCCAGACCAGGGATAGGTACATCTGTATCATATGTGCTGTCAGTTGCACAGTTACAGCTTCTCCTTGAACTTCAAGAAGTCCCATGATTCACTGTGCCAGTTGCTTCATTTCATCAGGACAGTCATGGACACCAGACTGAACAGTACCTTCTCTCTTGAGGATGGTGTGGCAAACATCACTTGCATGGTGCGTGTCTTTCAGTCCCATTAGTTAATTGCAGCCTCCATCTTTCTCCATCTACTGGGCTCCTGTATACTGGTGGTGCCAAAGATGTGGTTATGAATGAGGTCACTCCAGGCTATTTTGGTGCCAGTGGTCTCAGATATAGGGTAACATGCAACACATGTTGCAAGTCTTGAAGAATGTTTCTAGAGATCTACTGTGGTGGGCCATTCAAGACAACCTGCAGAGAGGGGTTTTGCTACATTGGCCCCAATTGACTATAGTCATGGATACCTTTCTGAAGGGTTGAGGTGCTCTCCTACTAGATCTGACAGTGAGGCTTTTTTCTGAGATTGAAGCTCGGGAGCATATCAGTTTGCTGCATCTGCAGGCAATTAGGCTGGCCCTAGTTTCCTTCCTCCCATTTGTGTGGGGGCAAGGGTGTGTTGGTATGATGGACAACACAGTGGCCATGCACTACCTCAGCAAATAGGGTGGTGCGAGGTCATTGCTTCTATGGAGAGAAGCAATGTGACTGTGGTTCTGGGCCCTCTGTTGGTGGCCTATCTTGCCAGGATGAAGAACATCATTGTGGATGCTCTGAGCAGACACACTTCAGTTCCCAGGAATGAGAGCTCTTCCAGGAAGTTCTGTAGATGATCTTCACCGCGGGTGGATCGCTGTGCTTCCAGTGCAAACAGGAAGTGAAAATGGTTCTACTGCCAGGAATTTCCTCCACAGTGAGGTGTAGGAGATGCATCAGTTGTTGAATGTAATTTCGATCTCCGCTATGCGTTCCCGCATATCCCTGTCATGCCACTAGTTCTCAGGAGACTCTGGAGAACATGGTACCTGAAGATTTTGGACAGATCCATCTACCCTTGTGCCTTCCGGTGAGGGTGGACCTGCTCTCCCAGTCACGGGTGGGAGCAGTTCTTCCATCAGAGCCTCAGCAGCCTGCACCTGCAGGTGGTGCATATTATTGTCTTGTTGTCTGGAGAGAAGTCTTGACCCGCTTATCTATCCTTCTTCTTGTGTACTGGATTCCTGTTTTACATGGCCCAGCCAGCCTGCAGACTGGCACTGTAAATATGTTTACCTGGCTGCCATTTCAGCCTTAATGTTAATACCTGAAGAAGGCTCTTATTTCACAATCCCTACTATTGTGCAGTTCTTATGGAGGTTGTGCAACCAGTCAGTTCACTCCACACCAGTTAATGGGCACTGTTTGGGATTTGAATTTAACTTTTCTTATACAAGATCCATATGAGCCCTGCATTCCTCTTCATTAGGACTGCTCACCATTAAGATGATTTTAGTGGTGACTGTCACCTCCATAAGACGGGTGAGCAAGTTCCAGGTATTGTCTGTTAAACCTCCCTACTTGGTGTTTGCCAAGGAGAAGGTAACTTTGAGAGTTATAAAGTCCTTCCTGCCCAAGGTCATATCAGACTTTCAATTCTCTCGGAAGACCATTTTCTTGTGTTTTCCCCCTCGCCGAACCCTTCAAAGACAGAGGCCCTCAGCTATTATGTTTGTCTGACGAGGGATGTCAAGAAAGATTAACAGTTGTTTGTGAGTTGGAGGGTTGTGACTAAATGGTTTCTGTCAAGTTGTATCATTCTCTGCATCCCCCAGTGCTGTAATATGACTCAGAAGGAGGCGCCTGAAGTTCTTTGGGCTTCTTTGACAAGAGGCTTGGCTGCCACTGCAGAGGAGGTCCTTGTCGCTGACATATGTCATGCGGAAATGTGGCAATGTGAGCATAGCTTCACACCTTTGCAAAACATTACTGTTTGGATTCCCCGTCAGGACAGTATGCTCGCTTTGTCTGAGCAGTCCTGCAGAGTTTTCTGGTGTAGGTGGTGTTTTCTTGCTCCCCATCCTCCTCCAGATTTACGTACTGCTACGGGAGTATATTGTAGATTAGGAATCTATGGGAGGATATAATCCATTTTAAGAACAAATGACTTACTTCTTAGTAATGGTCTTTCGGATGGCTGTTGCTCCCATAGATTCTTCATCGCCCTCCCAAACTGCCCCTCTTGGTGGATAGCTTGTACCGCCCATTGATCCTGTGGTTCCACAGTTTCTCAATCCTAGGGAAAAAGTGGCAAATCTGTGGGTATGGGGCATGAGGGCTCAATATAGTTTGGCCTCAAAGTAATTTCTGGCATGGGACATACATTGGTGCTGGGCGGAGCCAAAGTGGAGCCGTGTTGTGCCAACCGGTGGCAAAAAGGTTTCCAAGTGCAGCTGATGCTGGTGATAGAATATTAAGGATGAGAAATCTGTGAGAGGCATATACATCAGAAAGAAGATTATTGAGAGGTAGGTAATTTTTTTAACCCACTGAAGTCTCAGGGAATAGTATCCCATTGCTATGACCACACCTAACTCCAGAAGTCTATTTTCGATAGTCAGGACCAAAGCAAAATCAACTGGAAATATATGACCATCAGGAACCTCCACAAAGATTTGACAACTGCTTCTGAAATCAAAAGAGGGGATCCAAATTCACTATCCACTTCTACGTGCCTCCTTTGACCCATACTGCCCATTTCCTCCTTCTGGGCATTTAATTCTCATGCAGTCATGGGACGTGCCCAATGAGATTTGTTCCAGCATCCTTGATCCTGGTGGAAACTGTGGTCAGGATCAAGCATAACATCTAGATCAGTCTGCTCATTCCTCATTCATCTGTTAAGCTGTTCCTTCCTGGCTTCCCCCATCCATCTATTCTCCCATGTGATACTTGCCATTCAACTCGTTCATGTGCCTCTCAGCTCATCAATTCCAGGCCATCATCTTCCCGTTACTGGAGTTGTCCCACAATCACTGTCATCTATGCCTGCACTTCTGCTCCAGTTCAACTCATCCTTGCACCTGCCATTGTGCTTCAGGCCATATTTACCAGTCCACCCATATCAGACGAGACACAGAGGTAAGGCCAGTCGCTGACAGATTGTAATGCCACCTACAAGAAAAAGGAATGGTGAAAGCACACAACTTGGTGGCTGCGGGTAAATTCTGACATCAGTAAGTACCTGTTAGGAAATTGAAACCCTGTGACAGTACTTTGCCACACTTGAAGGGTCCAATTACTGGATTGGAGGTAGACCACTTTGATGGCTCTCTAAAGAAGTTATTCAAATTTATTGATGAGTGCACCTTTGTTCTTTCAGACCGATGATGCCAAGGTGGGCTTTCTTGTTTTACATTTGAAAGGGAATGCCTTAACTTGGGCAACCTCGCTTGTCATGGCAGAAGACCCTCTATTCGATAACTATGAAGGGTCTTCGGAGGCCTTAATGGCCATGTTTTTTTGGACTGATTTGACCAAAATGGCTTAAAATCCCTCCTTGATCTATTGACAGAATCCCAAAACATCTTGACATTCACTACAGGGTTTAAGCAACTAGCTAAAGTCTGCTATGGTTTCCTTGTGAGAAGATGAAAGATGTTGCAAGAGAAATCAGGACCTCTGCTCTTGACCAGCTAGTCAGAAATTGTCAGACATTTGGGAAATACCAGCTCCCGCTCCTAGAATGGGTGATGGGCCGGGAAAGAGCTTGGACTTCTTTAAGGGAGGCAAAAACTCCTACTTCACCCTATAGCTATGATGAGAGTAGTCTCTACCATCAAATATTAAAGAAAACACAGTCCTAGTCAGTTTTTGTCAAACCATAAAAGGCCTATACTAACAAAACCTAATGCCTCCCCTATCTTATACAAAAAGTGTGTAAAGTGCAATATATATGCAAAGGAAAATCAGTGTTATAACATAAAGCATCAAGATGGCTGAGTCTGCTCTCCTCCCCACGTTGGACAGCAAGGAGTAAGGTGGCCCCCTTAAAAAGGACAACACACTCTGGCTCTGGTTCTCAAAAATAAGGCAGTTCAAAATGTGGGTCGAGGCCCACTTGGCCTTGCACGTTAAAGTCACTTATTCCAGTTCACAAAAGGTTTTTTCATAGTCCAACAACAAGTTCACGTGGGTCTCCCTCCATCGGGCTCGGACCTCTCAAACCTTTAACAATTCACACAGGTCTCCCTCAGCCGGGCTCAGACCTCTCAATCAACAAGTACCTGATTCAATGCAGATCTCCCTCAGCCGGGCTTAGACCTCGCACTCACAACACTTGCAGGGGTTCCCTTCTCCTAACTTGTCACACTTCCCGTCTCCCTCAGCCGGGCTCGGACCTTTTACTGATGTCACAGACTTTTAAATGTGCAAGGCTTTTACCATGGACCTCCGCTTCTTACGTTATTTGCCCCAGTGTCTCTTGGTCTTGGAAGGTCAGTAACATAAGCAAAAAAGTTCAAAGACATCTTTCTCTTCAAGCATTCACCTTTGCACTTCCCCTCTTGGCAGGGTTAATCTTCACTATTACGCATTTCACAGTTCATTCACTTTGCTGTTTTATAACAAGATATCACATATTTCACAGAGACTTTCAAGTGGGCGTCTTCCTTTCTCCAGACCACTGCACTACTCTGTATCACTGGCTTCACAGTTATCAGTAATTTAAAGTTAACCACAGGTCTGCCTTCCTTTGTTTCTCATCCACATGCATGCAGCCTTCAATTGTGAAATATGCTGTTGCAACTTCAATATTTCCTTAACACACACCAATCTTTCATGTCGCTCGTCAACTCACTGGAAGTGTGCATTCCTTTCTTGTCTTTACGCTTTTAATTCAAGAGTCAAGGGTAATACCACAGGCTTGGCCTCGCCTCGCCAACTCTGTCGTTCACCCTGGAGGGTCGCTGGCATCCTTGAAACACAATGTAGTCTTCTTGTCTGGAATTTGGCCTTCTCCGCGTATCTTTCGCGACTCTTCGGAGGCAACGACCTCGTGCAGGGATCTCCTGGGTTTCTCTACCCTTTGCTCTTGTCCCTCTGTCTGTTGCTTTGCTCTAGTAGGTTAGCCTTAGCCCCGGAGGTTCTGCTCCTTCTCTTGTTCCACCTTGCTCAGAGTGTGTCTCTATGTTCTGCCTTTTATCCATGTGGGGGAGCTAATGGGTTTCAGATTTATGTGATTAAAGTCAAGTGCCTGACTTTGCCTGACCCGATTAGCGGGAAATGTCCAATGAGATATGTAAGGGTTAGCCTCTTTACTCTCAGTCGCCCTCTTCCTCTGCCCAATGTTTGTGTAGCAAGGTGGGGGGGGAGTTGGGACATTGGAACATCCTATAAAATAGGATGGGGTAAAGGGAAAGGGGGGGTACTGCGTCTCACCATCGGTTGCCTCACCCCGACTCTCTGATGACCCCTCATCCAGGTGATCATCTCGCACTGGTCCACCCCCAGGGTCTGAATCCAAAGGCGATGGCCATGTCCAGGCCACCTGAGAGAGAGATCCCTGGGGACTAGTAGGTGAGACACCCTTTGGTTTCTCACACTTTCCACAACCAGAAGAATCCTTTCTAGTGTCTACAGGAAATTCAAACATGCTATAGTTCATTATCCAGTACACCCTACTTGCTGCTGAAAAGTACAGCATACAGGAACGCCCCTTTATAGATTGTGGTGCTGTTGGACTCTTTATGAATGACAAATGGGCATGTCAATACTCCACTTTACCTTCAATAATTGAAGAACTTATCACATTCCAGCAAATTTACCAACATATCCATGGAGTCCAGAACTTCAAATATGGGGAATAACATACCATACCACCACTCGTAATCCTGTGATAATGCCACAGGACAGACTGGCAGTAACTGTAAACATGTTTAATGGTAAATCAGTGGATTTACCACCAAAACTCGTAATCAAGCCAATGGTCTTTTCTTTTATTTGAAAAAATGATGTGTACCAACGAGACCATTACAGGAAACTATTCTTTCTCTGTGCTATGACACACACGCTGCTGGACACAGTAGCCTAAAGACTACCCGTAATCAAGCCAATGGTCTTTTCTTTTATTTGAAAAAATGATATGTACCAACGAGACCATTACAGGAAACTATTCTTTCTCTGTGCTATGACACACACGCTGCTGGACACAGTAGCCTAAAGACTACCAAACGGCTGATTACACAGGCTTTTTGTTACCATGATTAAACCAAGATGTGCATAATAATGTTGCCACCTGTCTAATCTGTGAGCATGGTCAGAGTTAAAAGAAATATACGACCCACAGGCTTGTTATCTCGGCCTGTTCTCCCTCATCGTCATTTGCAAATAATGTCAAGCAATTTCATAGTAGAGATTCGACCATCTGATGGACAAACTGTTACAATGATGACTGTAGATTCCTTCACCAAAATGGTTTATTTCACTCCTCTGAAGAAACTACTTGGAGAGCCTTTGATGGCTCAAGTTTTTTATTTTCTGAAATATTGTCTACATAACCACTCACAATTCACACCTCTCATCATTTCTGATCTGGGTCTCAAGTATGTCTGTTGGTTTGTGTCTGATCAGTGCAAATCAATGGGAATTCAAAGAACCATATCATCTAGTTTCCATCCTCAGACCAATGGCCAGACAGAGAGGCGCAATAAACCTCTGGAACAATACCTTCAATGTTTCTAATCTACTTCACACGACAACTGCGTATCTTTGTTGGCTACAACAGAGCTGCATACAATAACTCTGTGCACTGCTCTACAGGTTTAAGCCAGTGTTCTGCTCATTTAGCTACAATTCCAAGGCCTTTCTGATCTCTGGTATCAAAGACACTGCTATACGCACTTTTGATGACTTTATGACCATGATTAAGTCTACACATAAGAAAGCAATAGAAAATCTAGATGAATCCTGATTCTCAACTAAGAAGCAAGCAGACGAGAGAAAAACACAGTCAAGAGAAGGCAGCCAGCCCCTAGCTAAAGAACTGGTGACAAGGCATGGCTTTCCTCACGCTACCTAACAGCATATTTAATACCATCCAAATTGTCAGTGAAGTACTTTGGACTTTTGTGATCACTGAATTAATCAATCCTGCGGAATTCAAAGTGTGATTTCCTAGCAGTTGGAGAAGAATTCATGTGGTCTTCCATGTTTCCTTTCTGATGGCTTACAAACCTAGATGTTTCTCATGTTGAGAGCATATGCCACCTCCCCCGCAGTTGCAGGACGGTATTTTTAAATTTTAAGTCGTGCACATCTGCGATTCTAGGTTTCATCAAGATCGCCACCATTACCTTACGGATTGGAAAGGCTGCAACCCATGTGAACAGAGTTGTCAAATCCAATTACTTGTAATTTTCACCTTAATTTTAGGGCAGCTAGCATTGCTTAACATAATAGACACGCACAAAGAACTACACTGGAACGTAGGCTAGTCACTTTCCTCTAAACTTCAGCTATATATAGTAGTATACAGATCAAATCTGAAGACTGCAGCTTTCCCAAGGATGATAGAGGTGAGGTGTTAAATTATACTCACTGCACATAAGACCAACAGCTAAAGTATTCAGAAAACATCGTTCAAAGGCTTTACTCTTTAAGATAGTCATTATTCTTTTCAGGGCACCAGGAATGGATTTTAAATGCTTTTGTATGTATGGGACTCCACAAGAATGGGGACTTACACTTTCCGCCGCCTGACATCCAGGACCACCGGGACTTCCCGGTGGCACCTGGATTTCAGGCGGCGGAACAGTGTTACGAGTTCCGCGGCAACCTGCCAGTAGCACTGGCCGTTTACCGCCGTACTCGTAATGAGGCCCAATTATGGCTAACCTTTTGAAGCCAAAATATTTGAACTTAAAAAAAAAATGTGCTCACTATTAATCAGTGCGAGACACCGCCCTTTTAAGATATCCACTTAAGGCATAGGAACAGGTCTTGTGCATGCATTTATGCTGCAGTTTCATTTGTTAAGAATGGGGGCATGGGAGGCCTACACAAAAACTGTGGACCGGGCTCCAAAGGTTGGTGAGGCTCCACTAATAGCCCTGCCACCCCGAGGCATACAAAGGCCTTGGGGCGATTTGGAGGCCACAGATTAGTGAGGGTGGGTGAAGCTCCTCTGTGAAGCGCTAGCATGCAGAAATGCAGTGCATGCAAACCTTCGTACATTGTAAACATACCAATGAAAATGAAATGCATAGTTTACTTCCGCGCCTTGAAACACTAGTGTATGGGCGTGTTATAAATCACACATCACATATGAACTGGCATGTCTTTTTATGCAGAAGCAACAAAGTGAGTGGCACACTATTCCTTTAGGCATAAATATTAATTAATATGCAAAGAACAAACAAATCTGTGTCTGTGTTCTTTACATGGACACTCCAGAGGTTTTCCACAGTCCGTGGTTTCAGCTAGCATGTGCTCTCTATGGCCTGTGTGACCTTGCATTAGAAAAGGAAAACCTGGAACCTGTACAATTGCAGCAGGTCGCAAATACCCCCTTTCTGTTGTGTACGCCCTCGTGCTGTTCTAAAGATGGATATAGAAAGCTATGCCTATGCCGGCGACCTTTGACTAAAGGATGAAGGTTTCTTTTGTTTCCCATCAGAAACATGTGTTTCCTGAGCCCCTGGAGCATTTCCCATAGGCTTTTTCCTGCCTCCTCTTATAGGCTGCCACGACTTACCACTGATATTTTCCATGGAACACCCACACGAGTCTTCCTCCAGGTTGGAACAAATAATCAATCTTCTCCTGCACGCATCCACAGTGACAGAGACGCTGTGTGTTGCCTGCCCTCCCTTTGTAGGCGCGAGGGAAGATTGGAATGCTATGGCTTTTTTGTTTCATTGTCACAAAGGGATAAAACTGCAGGGAATGCAAGGCAGTAAATGTTACACTCGGCACTGAAATGAGTTTCTGTACAGCAAAAGTGGACACCGTGGCATTTCATCTGTGCACATCAACAATATTTCTCAAACAACACGCTTGCACAATATGAGAAGTCATTTGCATTTCAGGCCTGATTTAAAGTCATGTTGACGAGACACGGAGGGCTCTACCTAGATTGCTTGATGTCACGTGATAGGCATGGCCATTAAACAGGCATATCTCTACGTTTTTTCCCTTTCCCAGACAATAGGTAACAGAACAGCAAGTCCCAGTGGCGTGGTCAGACTCTTTTGACTGGGCTGGCCCAAGTGGGGCACCGATTTATGCAGGGGTGGCAAGAAGTATGAGGGCGCGTGAAAACACACACACACACACACACACACACACTCACACACACCCACTCACACACACCCACTCACACACCCACTCACACACCCACTCTCTCTGTCTCTCTCTCTCTCTCTCTCTCTCTCTCTGATCATAGTTTAGATCTGATTCTAGGAGTAGCACGTTGCACCCAAGGCCCCCTGGACACGCCTATGCCCAGTGGGGCGGGGGCGGGTTGGGCTATATGTGCCAAGGACAGTTTTTCTTGTTGTTGTTTTTTATTTAATGTGAGAGTTTGGCTAGGATTTTGAGCAACTAAAAAAACAAGTTTTGACGAATTGAATTCTGCCCTGCAGAAGTACAAGGATGGGCAGAGGCTAAAATGCCCACCCAGCCCTCACACTACTACAAACTAAGAGCCAACACAATCATAAAGGTAAAATGGGCACAGTTAGGAGATATACCTCTTTTGCCTTTTGTGGTAACGTGGACCGATAGAAGGCAATGCTCTTAAGAGGGATGTGAATCAGTAGAGACCCAAACAGAAAAGCATAACATTCGGAAATAAAGGGAATATTTAATCAAGGTTGTATAAAAAAGAGATACTTTAAAAAAACACAACATCTGAAAAAATAACTAGATAGAAAAACACTGTAGAAAACACACTCCTGTGGGTAACAGAGAATGTGCAGCACACAGAATACTGTAGCACTCTGAGCGTGAAAACAAGGGTTATAGGGAAATTATAAACCATAAAAAGAACATGTCTTTGAATGAAAAATGTGCACAAGTGACCTAACCATTCTCTACAGCCCAAAATAGGCCAAAGGGGCAGTTATGGGGTGATAGTAACTTGTTTCGGGTCTTTGGCAGATCAATGGCATCAAACCCGGATTCGAACAGTGGTGCAAGCGGATCGGGCTCAGTTTGAGTACATTAGAATGTGTGGGCCCAAACAGCAAGGTCCAGCAGGTTCAAATGCGGTTGCTCTGTGCAGTTTAAAGGTGGTGTTCAGTGACGCAGGTTTGGGCACTCACCAGGATATGTTTGAGGTTCAGCTTGGTCGACTTGAGTTGTAAACACTAGGAAGGGTTGATGAGTGACGCTCCAGAAATGCGAGTCGGCGGATGGTGATTGCCAAAATGGTGCTTCTGTTGCTCCAATGTCCGGTTCGGTGAAGTGGCACATTGAGGCGAGTCAGGTCGAGTCGTGGCGTAACCCCTGGTTCGAGCCAGCATGTGACTCTGCAGCGGATTGAGTCATGTACCAATGTTGAGTGGTTGATTCAAGCCTGCCAGGTGACGAGCTCAGCAAGGGCACAACGCAGGTTGAGCTGGCTTCAGATGTATGCACTGTAGTTTAAAGATTTGAAGGGGTGCCGAAAAACTGCACTGGCAGGATCCCTCTACTTTTAATGCAGCTCACATCAGTTGGACTGGCCTTGAAGCGATAGAATGGGGAGCCTTAGCTGGTCCTGCCGCCCAGATGCTATGAGACCAACTTCAGGGGCACATTGAGAGGATGAGTCTTTTCAGGGTCTGCTCTCCCATCCTTGGGAGAAGTTGGTGCAGAGTGGCAGGTCCTGGTTCACAGCAGACGTCCCCTCAATGCGCCCGGGCGGTGGCTAGGGAGGTATCAGAGCTCTCCTCTGCCTTGGACTAATCCCTCTTCACCTCAGTGGGTGACGGCTTTGGAAAGTGCATCCCTCCCAAAAGACATCCAATGAATCTTTTGCAGGTGTTTGTTACAGAATTCATCAAAGAAGTAGTCTGAGACCCTATCTTTTAAAGGTAAATGCCCACAACTGATTGGACTAAAGCTAGCTGGCTTTAGGGGTGCAATCCTTACTCTTGAAATGTCTAGATTTTCCATTTCTGATATCACACCAAAATTGCTTTGTGCTACAGGAAATGGAGGTGACAGGAAGTAGAGAGAGAGGCAGAGAGAAACAAGAGGGTGCAATCTTTCCTCAACTGTACAGTGCCCCACCCATCTACACTAACCCCACCCCTTACCTTCTCAATAGGATCAAAGGCCCCTTTGGTATGCACCACCCTTGTGTGAGGCTAATCCTTTTGATTGGGTGTGCTCCTTTGATGCCTGGGCCCATGAAATCTTTCTGTTCAGTGTCTGTCTCTGGAGGAGGGCGTTACCTACCCCACAAAGAGATCTAAGAAGAGACATGGTCATTCAGGTTCCTGTCCTGTCACTTGGCAGGATCAGCATGTCTGGCCAGAATATGCATCACCTTCCAGAGCTGAGCTGGCTCGCAGGAGCTGACATGTGTGATGTCAAATTGGATGTGGCTGCAATGATTATGAACAGTCTCCCCACGTCCATGCGACCTGACAGCGTTACTTAGATAGATGTGTTACTAACTGTGAGTTTAAGCACCAGTGTTTTCTGTGTGCTGCAGTAATCCATTTGAGAGCTGGTTTGACTTTACTGCTAAGTTTGGGTTTATTTATTTAGTTATTCATTTATTTTTACATTTGTAGAGTGCACAAAACCTGCATGTATAAAGGTGCTAGTTGCATGAAGGGTGGGAGAGGGCGTAGGGTAGAGCAAAGGGGGAGTCCAACAGGAAGGGCTGGTTAGTTTGTTACAGGAGTTATTTGTCAGTTGAATACGCTGTTTTTTAGTTGTTTCCTGAATGGCCAGAATGATGGTTCTGAGCACAGGTGAGGAGAAAGGTTTCTCCACAAGCGGGCAGTGAGCACTGGGAAGCTGGAACCCCCAGCTCTCTTGTGATTAAATTGTGCAGTGGTCAGTCTGTGGCTGTAGATTGGTCTTGTAGGTCTGGAAGAACTGTTCATGGTGATCCTCTGTGAGAGGTAGGGTGGAGCAGAATTAGAAAGACATTGATGAGTGATGGAGAGGATTAATGTGATAAGTTCTCTGAATGGTAGCCAGTGTGCTGCTTTTCTGTGAGCTGATACGTGGTCTCATTTGGTAAGGTTCATAGAAACCTGGATGGCATTATTCTGGATAGTCTGGTGCTTGTTCAGTTTGCGCTCCAAAGTGTCGGCAAGGAAGGTATTACAGTAGTCCAGCTGAGATCCAATGACTTCTCTAGCTATGGTCGGGTGGTCTTTTGAGGTGAGGAAATGTTTAGTAGCATTGAAGAATTTAGTGGTGTGGGCTGCTGAGGATGTGATCACATTTATTCATTTAATTTATTTTTCGCTTGTTCAGCGATTATACAGTAAGTAAATACTGTTTATATGGGTCATGCTGAGGATGGAATCCAAGTGGACACCCAGAGATGTGACAGGGGAGGAGAGAGGGATGCAGAAGGCACCAATGGTGAATGATCGAAAGCCTGGGTCAAGTTTGGCTAAGCGTGTGGGGGGCAATTATCAAGATCTCAGTTTTGTCATCATTGAGACAGAGATAATGTGCGGCCATCCAAGTTTAAATGGTGTCATAGATTTTATTCATATTGTTTGAGTCTTGTTCATAGTTACCTGAGAGTGGATGAGGATTTGGGCATCATCGGCATAGTTGGTGTAGGAGATGCAGAAAGAGTCGAGATGGTCAACGAGTGGTTTGGTGAAGATATTCTATAATGTCGGGAGACACAGGAGCTGTGTTATTTGTTTATTCCCGTACGGCAGGGGTGGAAAAGATTTGTTTTTAAGTGTGGAACATTTTGAGAAAAGACAGTGCTTATTTATATAGACGCAATCGGTGGCATGTGTTGTTGATTGTTTTCTCTGGTTTGGTGACTGTGATACTGGTCGTGAAATTCTTTGCTATTTACACAACACGATTTATGAGGGCAGAAATGTGTTTGGTTACATTATTGATTGTTTAAAACTGAATGGTGATTCGGTTGGGAAACTGCATGCTATTGATTTCACAGAGTACATTAGACGATGTACCCCTGAAGAAGGGAGACTTTCCCTAATGCATAGGGGAGCCGTAAAGCCCTCTTGACAAATGTGTGGAATTTTTTTGATTGTTATTTGGATGCTGATATCGACCTCCTTTGAGGGATTGTGAAAGTGCCTCAACAAAGGGAAACACTACATCATATGGTGGTTGAATGCAGTGCTTTAAATGGAGTGCGAGCGAGATGTTTTAATAGTGATTTTCGATCCATACAGATCTGTAGAGAGATCAAATATGGCAAATGCTGTTTTCAAATATGTGTGTGAGGGTACAGATAGCATTAGTTCAATTCTTACGAATAATACTACCACGTGTAAAGGAAATTTAAAAATAGCATATGTTATGACTAATGCTAGAGAACAGATTAGTTTGGACGATATGTGTGTTGTATTTAATACTTCACTGTGGTTGTTTGTCTGGTTTTGCTTCTTTTGTGTCAATGGTATATGATTTTGGGTTATTATGATAAGTAATCAACTACTGAGTGTATTGTGATTGAATTTTAAAATGTATTGATTTGAAGAATCTGTACTCTAATTAAGATGGTTTCATTTTATGATTGATTTTCGAGGTAACATAAGAAATTGTGATTGTATGTATTTTTGTAACAATGATTTGAAAAGTTGTGTGCAACTAAATCAAATTAAAAAAATTTAAAAAAGAAAGTGTTTTCTTGAAGATTGGATCAAATGTGTTGTTAATATTGCAGACTGAATTTGTATGTACATCTGAGTTCGATTTACTGGGTTTGAACTGGTAAGGTTCAACAGTGTGCACCTGTATTCTTGGCATGTCTTTTGTCTGGAGTTTGGTAATAATAATGTATATGGGGGTTTTGAGGGGACTATATCCAAGATTGCACCTTAAAGAATGGTATGAGTTTTATTGAATGTGCTGACCTTTTCTAAAAGGCTTCTATTGTATATGTGGAGTGCTGACCAATCATTATTTATGATTATGATAAGTCCCATGCACCATGCCCTAACTCACGCATGGCTTTATATTTAGAGTTTACCCTGACACCCGCATGGGCTATTCATAATCATAATGTGGAACAGGCGTGCACATCTGAAATGCCACCCCTGCATTGCTGTGACTTTGGCTGTCACTTCAGCTGCCAAGAGGTCACCTGTGGCCCGGACCTGCTCTGACACCATAGAGCATCCGCTGCATTCAGGCTACTGATGCAGCAGAGCACAGTTCTACACCATGCTTTTGGCATAGAGCTTAGGAAAGGGACATCCGATCAGCAGATTAGCCTTTCAGAGATGCAATTACCCACGTCATTTTCCTATATTCTGAATGCCAGATCCCTCCTTTATGAGGTATGTTGGTGGATCCAACAGAAAACGTGACATCAAAGAAAGGTTCAAATAAGAGTTATTCTTGTAATATTGGGTATTGATGTAAACTGCTATTCGTCATCAGGATTTCCCTACAACTGAACTTTGTGTCGGATGGGTTAAAATATAGCGCATCCTAGCCTCTGCTCTATACACACACACTCAGAGATGCTGAAGCAGCATGCTTTGTGATACAACCTGAGTAAAAAGCACCCAGCAGAATTTGTGACACAGTCTCTGACATAGAGTAACCAGGAACCTCTTATTACAGTCTTATCGATACATCAACCAGCATAATTCTTGTCATGTCAGCAGTTTCATTGATGTACAGCCTTGGCATGCTCTTTGCATTCTATAGGTATAGTGCCGAAATCACAGTAGGGGCAAACCTATTATGATTGTTTTGTATTATGATTGTTTGGTACATAATTGAAGATTCATAAATGTATACACTGAATATCATAGGAGCTGGCTATGAGTAGTGAATAGAACAAAGAAAGGCAAAGCCGCCATTGTATAGAAACTGGACATTGGTATCATACATTTAGTAAGCCAGGACCCAAGGAGCAGGAAGGGAAAAGTGTGTCCCAGCAAGAATAAGCAGAATCGTGGAGCTGCATGGTGAGGTTGTCTGGCCTAGAGTCAAGACTGAAGCAGCTAAGGTCAGCTATCTATCCTGGAAAGGAGCAAGCGTACAGAGGATGAATATTCCCTTGTTAAGGTACAAAGAAATAACACCAAGGGTTCCATGTTTTATTCATTTAGAGAATTTAAAACCTGCAAAATGCACCTAATCGTGGTCTCCTATCTCGTGAGCTAAGGATGAAAATAGAGTTCGAACTTGGAGTCTCAGACACAATACTGAGTGCTTTCACTCCCGTACATTCCTTTAGTCCTTCAAAACTATCATCCCATTGTAGGTATCCCTTGGCCGGGGAAAATACTGGAAAAGGTGGTGACTTCTCAACTACAGGCACTTGTTGAAGAGGAATCACTGCTGGATCCCTTGCAGTCGGGGTTCCGTCCTTAATTTGGTACGGAGACAGCATTGCTGTAAGTTCATGATGAGTTGTTGAGGGTAGCTGACCAGGGAAGCTTTCACTTCTAGTGATTCTTGACCTGTCAGCCGCCTTCGACACGGTCAATCATGAGATCCTCTTGGAACGACTGAGGACGATTGGAAAAGTGTCAGAGCAGGCCATTCAATGGTTTAGGTCCTTCTTGGAGGGACGTCAACAGTGTGTTAAATTGGGTGCCTTCACTTCGGCTCCTAGTAGTGTGGACTGTGGGGTCCCACAGGGTTCCTCACTGTCGCCTCTTTTGTTTAACCTGTACCTTCGATTAGTTATGGAAATCTTTAGACATCATGGAATTAGCTTCCAGTCTTAGGCCGATGACACTCAGATTTTCATCACAATCGATAATGTTAAAGAAACCATTATTAAAATCGGTGAATGCCTTCAGGAAATCAGTGAGTGGATGGCTTCTAATCAACTGCAACTGAATGCTTCCAAGACAGAATTCATCTTGTTTGGTCCGGAATACCTCATGACCACAATAAAAACTCAACCCCTTCCAAAACTATTAGGAGTGGAACTCACATTCTCCACAAAGGTGAAAAACCTCGGCTGTATTTGGCAAGACAATCTGGGTAGCGAAAGCCAGGTTGGAGCCAAAGTAAAAGCCATCTTCTATTCCTTGCGGCTCCTACGACAAACACCTCCTTATATTCCACAGGAAGATTATCTTCAAGTAGTGGGTGCACTTACGAATGCTCACCTGGACTACTGCAATAGTCAACTGGTGGGCAGTCCAAAAAAAAACAAATCAGCAGATTGCAAAGAGTGCAGAATGCAGCGGTCAGGTTGATCTATGGGCTAAAAAAAAACAACCCATGTTTCATCTTTCTGCCATCAACTCCATTGGCTATCAGTTGAAGACTGCATCAAATTCAAAATATCCTGCCTGATTTTTAAATGTTTGAATAATATGGCACTGGATTATCGTAAGGATATGTTTAGATACTATCAACCACTAAGACTCCTTCGTTCAAGTGACCAAGCACTGTTAACCATCTCCCCATCTGCATTTATTTCTAGAGGGGATAGAAGATTCTCAGTGTATGGTCCCAGACTTTGGAACAGTCCACCCAGGGAAATACGGAATTTAGACACTCTGCTTAATTTCCGGAAGGCCGTAAAACCCTTCTTGTTCAAATAAAACTTGGTCATTGGATAACAATTAGAGCTCCATCTTTCTTTCAAATATACTTATGAATTCACCTTGTGCTAGCTTTCTTGATTAAGAAATACCATCTGCGCCATTATACGGTTACGTCCGTTTAGAGCGCGTTACAAATTCCTCAAAATCAAAATCAAACATTCTCAAAGACAAGAATACTTTACAAGGCCAAGTACAAAGACAATTCTCATGATAGAAGGAATGGGGGATGAGAGATGCTGGGCTAATTGGATGGTGGGGTAGTGTCATGCCCTTTCTCCTTGAGGTAAAACACTGGTCTCTAATAGAAGAAGAGTCCATTGCTATAAATAAACACTTCATTCCTTGGCACTCTCTATATGTGGCTGTGCTGCCTTTGACTGCATACTCAGAATTAGTGGCCCTAGTGGCAGAACAAAGGGACAAAATTGCATGTTTTAGAGGAAAATGTGCGGCCTTGGCAAATTTAGTCAATATGAAGTCTCTGGGGAAGACTAGTTTTCCCAGACTATTTGACACCATCCATGCTATAAGGCCAAAGTCATTACAACATTTCAGCCAATTCTTATTTTACTCAATATTGCCATTGAGTTTACTAAGGAAAATACTGTGCTGAAAGAGCCAGAAAGCTCACCACTTGAAAATCAAATTGGCCTATCTGCTATGTCCTCATATGAGATTATTGCATCTCATTTTCATTATTTCCAAACATCTCATTTCAGAAAGGACTAATTGTGATCAAGCCAGAGAGGTTTAGTCGATAAGAGACCTATGGATACCTCTGTCGAAACTTCTTACCCAGGTGGTAACCTAATTGCAACTTGGGACACGATAGTTCAATGAAAAGGGTAAATGCTGGAAGTCGGGGGCAAGGAAATCATGGCTCAAATAGAAATCTAAGAAATATCATAGGGGGCCAAACATTTGGTCGACTGAAAACTGGTCGAAAGACATTTGGTCGACGCAATTTCGTCGAAAACCAAACGGTCGATTTTTTTTTTAAATGATATATTTTTCGGGTTTTCGTTTTAGAAAAAAGGGTTTTTTAGAAAAAAAGGGGGTTGGGGCGCGACCCCCCCCCAAAAAAAGGGGTGAAAATAAAAAAATAAAAAAATTCGACCATTTGTCTGGTCGACCAATTTTTTTCGGCCAAATGTCTGGTAACCCATCATTAGCAATGTCTCCAGACTAGTATGTCATGAGCTACAGGAGACCCTTTGGAATAAAACCTTAGTGTGCCAGCACCAATGTATCAATCCTGGAGTTATTCGACTTTGTGACTTAAACAAATCTCACGAGAGCCCATATCCCTGGCTGCAGCCCATGAGCTGACAGCTTAGTGTAGAATAGGCAGACCAGGCTGCCAGAGTTACCTACCTGGGAACATTGATTTGAGAAAGAAACTTTTGCTCCTACCAATCATGTTGAATTCACCTTTTTTTGATCATAGTAAAAGCTGTCACCACTTCTAATGTGCAAACCAACTTTTCTATGTATTTACTTTATTTTAATTATGCCAATCCTATTTTGTAGTCAACGAATACGGATTTATGTGCGTTGTGTTGTATGCATTTTTGTCTGGCACCAAAGGTCGAAGGCCAAAGTGTGTTTTCACACATTCTTTTCAATTCTATTCACGTCCAGTGATATAGTTCACAGCACAATCTGCAGCTAGCCATAGTCATCTAGTGCTTTACCCCCATGGTCGATCTACCATGCACTTCTGGATAGAGTGCCCTTATTGCTATGTCATGAACCTAGCAATATAGTGCCCTGCTTGCTCTGCCGCAGTGCCCAGGATCTAGTGGTATGCTTACTATGCACCCAGTGATATAGTGCCCAGCTTGCTGTCTAGGTTGTAACAGATTTTTGCATCGTCTGATCTGTTCGACTCACTGTTGGAGGTCTTTCTGAACTCTGAGGCCTCTCGGGTCCACAGATCTTTCTGGACTTCCAGGCACCTTGTGTATCTCGAGTTCAAGAGGATCAATTCAACCCACTTTCTAACTATTCCCAAGCTTGCCAGCTGTCTGTGTCCCAGCTCCCTCAGGCTTTTCACACCACTCAATACTCCTTCAACAGCTCGGCCAACAAAAATATGAATTCACACTGGGAGAAGGTAAGCACTCCCTTCCCCCGGTGTGAGTGAATAGAACCTGTGGAATAGGGGAAGGCTCCAAAGTCTGCTTTTGTGTTTTTATTGACATCCATCTCATTGGCTGTGAGGCTTTGCATCCCCGGCTGTGGGAGGAAGTGCATTTTTAGATTTCCTCCATATTTTCGTAGTGTTTTTCTGGAAGCATACTCTACGTATTGACCTGCTGGTGTGGGCACTTGGATCACTTGGATCTCTTTTCTCTCTGTCTTCATGTTGATTTTGTTTTTCAGTCTCCTAGGCATTCGCTCTATCATAAAACTAAATATCACTGTATGAAAGATGGGATATCTGCAAGCTGTGAACCAGTTGCCGCACTGTGATAGTCGTTTCAAAACGTGCTTACATGTAGATGTATGATTGAAAATAGTTTCACTTGTAATTTACGCAAGTACTGTATGGGGTAGAGATGCATTTTTTCAATTATAAATATTGTAATAAAATGGCAAGAAGTGAGGATCTGTTGACATGCAATATTAGAAGAGCATAGTTCAATCTCTGGAACCTCCACTCAAACCTCAGTGGGCACCATAAATGAATCAGACCGCCTCAATTACGTCATTAATATAGCCTTATAGACTGAGGGAGGGATCGCTAATGTGGGATTAATGACCCGCTCTCAAGGTCAATAAGGATATTTGCTAGTAGCAATAAATGGTTGGAAGTTGTGGTGGTAAAGTTACATGTGTTAGTTTAACAATGAGTAAAGTACACAAAATATGTTAGTAAATAAAATATGGTTTCAATTTGTATTATTTAAATTACTGGGATTTCTTTATAAGGTAAGCATATTAATTGCAAACTTGATTGAACTGGAATCATTTTAGTATGATACGTGAATGTTAAAGTGAACAGATTTTCTTTTCAAGAGGGAAAGCATAGTTCCATGTTTTAGTTCTCACTTTGTTGTGTTAAGTTAGGTTGCCTGGTGGACATTGGGCCTCATTACGACCCCGGCGCTAAACCATGGTGCTATTAGCACCATGGTCCATGCCGGGGTCCGCCATGGTGAATGGCGGAATTACCGCCCCATTCCAAGGTTGGCGGGGCGGTAATTCCCCATTCACCATGGGCCCTTCCCCATTGCCATTTTTGTCCCATAGGGCTCAATGGGAATGGGGAAGGCGCTAAGTACGGTGCCGCAAATTGCGGCACCGTACTTAGCACCAAGGTCCCTTTGCGGCACCCTACATTAGGTCGGGTCCCGCAAAGGGACCTTGTAATGAGGCGTTAAGGGTTTAACGGCGCCAACACATTTTACGGCGCCGTTAAAAAACCCTTAAAGCCAGGGTCGTAATGAGGCCCATTGTATTGTTTTTCCTTGAATACAGAGACATGATTTCTGTTTCCCTGGCTGCTTTTATTAAAGACTGAATGTCTGGAATGCAGTCAATACCAGTAGTTATTGACTGCATTCTAAACATTTTGATTGGCTGAGAAGTGATCAATAATGAATTCCAAGTGTTGATAACGTGTACCTACCCCTTCAGCCTGTGACTATACCAACTAGTGCCATTATTTCCAGCTTTAACATCTTTGGAATCACCAGGGATTGACCTCTTGAAAGGTCAGTCACATGTGTGCTACAGTATCATGCTTGCAGTTCATCAGCTTGTACCGCCTAAACATCACTGTTAACACTAATTCTCCAGCCAAAATAGTCAGTGCAAAAGTGATTACAAAAGGAATACATGCTCATCCCCTCAAAGGGAGAGAAACATGGCATCAATGATGACGATTAACATTTGCCACAAAGGTGACTCTTTCAGAAAACCCTACTGTTTCTTATCATACACCTAGAAACACTTGTGACAGGGTACAATATAAATGACCTATCCTTACTGTAAGACCGAATGTTATTATTACTGTAATTGTATGTATTTGTATGTTGAACTGTATTGAAAAGTTGATTCATTTCATCTAAATCAATTAAAAAAGAAAAAAGACTTAGCATACAATTATCATTTTCTAGAAAAGAAGTGTGATATGATATGATGTTTTCTGTAAATGCATGCATTCATTTATGCCAGAGAATCTTTAGGGATCTAGACATTGAAAGGGTTGGATTAAGAACACATCTCTAGTTTTCACTCACTGGCTCGCATCAAAGCTCAGGCAGGTCCTCGTCACTGTGTCATTGCAGACCCTCTTTTGTAACACATTCCAGTCTGCAATTCCTATAGCGTAATTCTCATTCTCTTTGGAAATGTTAAATGCGTCATAAAATAGGTTCCAATCCCATGTAGCTGGGCCAGTTTGTGCTATAATCTTTCTTTTTGTTTATTCATTTAGGATTTCTTATATAGCACTTGCACTGCCTTGCTGCCAATTCATGTTCCTTTAAGGAGCAGTGTGGAGTACTGTTGAAGTGGAAGGATGGGTAATTCTTAGGTTCTGCTGAATGTTGGTATCTGCAGTTTGTCTTGTTAGGCAAGAAGAAAGTCACTTTAAGTTCATTTGCCAAGTTTGCCTGTTTTAGGGTGGCATTGGAGTTCAGAATATGGGTAAGAACGAAATCTAAACCCTCATTGGACTCACAGAAAGACGTTTTCCTTCTGAGGTGGAGGGGAAAAGAATTGTGAATGGTGGAGCTTAATTCTTATCACAAGGGAACAGTAAGTGTTAACTAAATCATCAGTGATGGTATTAGAAAAGATACAGTGTCAGAAATAGCAGAGCAAACTTATAGGTCAGTAGTTTCCTTTAGGGCGTTGGTTCTCACTCCTTCTCTTACTCTGTGTTTCAGGGTACTCCCAGGCAAGTTAAACAGTCACTCATAGTCTATGGACCTTCATAATCTCTCCAACATGTCATTCTTCTCGGTAGGTTTCTTGACTGGCTCAGGGGTTGCCTGGCACCCATGTTGGTCCTCCTCAATAGAGCTAACAGGCTTGACCATGGGTGCCTTTAGGTTGTCTGACATGAGTCAGAAGTCGGGCACATCGCACAAGGTGTACCTCATGGTACGTCAGCATCTTCCTTGGTCATATTTTCCTTGCCACAATTTATAGTGTCCACACTATGTATCATGAGGTGGATTATAGCTAAAACTCTCAGTAGGGCGTAGAATTAAGTGTCTCCCCAACAAATAAGTCAAATATCCAATAAGTATATTTAAAGGAGCAGATTCTGCTTGTAATCAAAGAGGCTGCTAACACATAAGGATGAAAGAAAGTCTGTTCCAGGCTCGTTACTGTAAACGAAAATACGTGTGGTTTTCAACCACTGTCATATCACCTCAGAGATAACGATTTCTCACAAATTAAGGAATTGAAGAGAGTCCTCCATGGACAAAGACTGCACTGCATTCCTGCAAGGAAAAGCAATACACTATAAACATCGGAAATTCATACTAAGGCTTCACAGTGTTTTAAGGTGACTGGATATCCCTTGAGTAAGGGACAACAATATTAAAACGTGGCATTCCTTAATGCCCCATTGCAGCCTCTTGTGTGTTCAACAACTCCTTTTCTATATTGGTGGCATATTAGTTACAGTAGGGCACTCCACCCATGCATGAGTCACAAGCTGACCAGAGCCTCATCCTCACTCAGTCCATTAGTTTAGGCCACACAGACTGCTCAGTCCAGTTAAGGTTTGCTGCCTTTGCAACAATCCTATTCATCCAGAGATTTTGGATACACATTGGGAAAAAACCGTCCCCCCTTGGGCCAGGAACTGGGCCTGTGAGACAGTTATGCCGCAGTTCTACTCTTTATGCATCGCGCCAAATATTCCTCACCCAGGAATACCCCTGTTTTTGTTGTTGTTGTTATTTCTCTGGCAACGCTCAATTTGCGAGAGTTGACATTCCAGTTAACCAATCAATCAAATAATCAATAGCATGTGCATTTCTTTACTTCATTCCTCGAAGCATAGAAATCATGATTAGTTAAAGTCAGAACAAAATGACATATTTTAAGTCATAAACACGTTTTTGAGCATTTATATCAACATATCATGTAGTGTATTACTTAGCTGAACAATACCTAATCTGATGACGATTTACATCACACAAAATGAATTGAACCATGATATGACTTTTTGCCATATTTAGTTACAGCTCTATTCGCATAGTCTGAAGATATATTTATCTGCCTGAATGTTTAATAAAACTCCCACATCTACATTTCCCAAATAATTGTGTCAATTTGGAGGAATCTAACCCTTAAGAGATAGTGTTGGTTAGAAAAACCACAATCAAATCAGTGCACATTTAAAAGCACTTTCTGACCCAGACCATTCTACTAAGTGTCACTGAGATTTTTACATGTTTTCAGTGCAAGATGTTTCTGTGTCCAGGTAGTCTAATAAGAAATCCAAATTTAATTTTTAATGCTCCTATCTTCTCAATCATGCATTCATAGTTACAGACTCGCAGAGAATCTGGCCCTGTGTGAATAAAAGAAAATCCCAATTGAGTACTGTTGCTTATGCTTTGAATCCCAGCATTGGGGACACCTTACAGGGACCCAACACTGATTTTCCACGGCCAATTTGAATTTAGAGTCAAAACATTCAGCCTTAAAGTAGCTCTCTGCCTCATAACATGTCGGCGGTCACATATAGACTATATGCCATTAGCATCATTTTGATAGAATATTCGTCCATATTTTCAGTTAAAGCATTGCACAATACGCATCACAGCTATGACTTGTGTTTAAATGTAACATTGTTTGCCCCAGTATACCAGTTAAAACTGTTATTACCCTTTTGGAGAAAAAAAAGATTGTTTTTGTTTGATCATTGCTAGTTTATAGTGTCTTTACTTATGAGATTCTACTGACTAGCAGGATCAAGTGTTGCAGGAGTAATATTCAGTAAATTCATTTATATTGAATTCCTCCCTCCAATGCAATCCTCATCTATGATATTTATATCTCCGAGCTGCTGCTCTTCAGAAACTTTTCCACTGCCAGGGGTTGCAGCGCTGCTCCACATTGGTTCTGCCCGACACCTCTATGTGCCTAGTGCCAGCCATGACATTGGGGCCTGTATATCAAGGCGCTACGGCCCGTGACCTCAATTCCTTTTTCACATGCACACTGCTCACATCAGGAACACAACTTCATTAAAAGTTATTACGTTCATCATTTTGTGCCATGTTGAATATGATGAAGGTCTCAGGATTCAAACCCTGCGTTGACTACCTGTGTCAAATGTCTCTCTCAACCACCACAGGATCTGCATGTTCTGTCTCAGAGATGAAAACGGCATGCAGTATTGCCATTTATGTAAGTCAATAGACCCCAAGGCACTTTAAGAGCTGTTACCACAAGGATAAAGGCGATAGACATACCCCTTAAAGGTTGTCGAGTGTGGCTTGCTGGACTGAAGGAACAGTCCTCAGTCCGCAAGGACAAGAAGATGAAGCACTGCAAGAGGTCTTATTTACTCAGTGGTTCTTTGAAACTAAACATCATTCTTCTTCCTTGAATAAGAGAAAGCACCACTGCAAGGACTCCATTAAGGAGCAGGCACTGTAGGTACCCCTAGACACCCAATCGTCCTCATCAGAGGAATGGGAAGCATTCTGGCTCATGATGCTTGACGTCTTTTCAAATGCCCCGGTGCCGACAGCAACAGCCCTGGAGCCAGCGGTGCAGACGGACTCCAACATGCTCAGGCGAGCAGGCAGAGACCCCACAAAAGGGTTTATGTTCATTGCATCGAATTCCTTGCATCTAAATGCATTTGCATCAAATATTTCCCATCTAAAAAATGTGCATCGAATGCATTCTTTTCTTTTTTCTTTTTTTGGGGGTCCCTCCCCCCCCAAACACCCGTTTTTTACCCTTTAAAATCCACCTGTACAAAAATGAACCCTTTACCCCTCCAAAAACATGCATTCGATGCACATTTTTTAGATGGAAAAAATTTGATGGAATGGCATTAGATGCAATGACAAGATACCCACAAAAGCCTGCAGATCTATGCCTTAATGGCTCAGACATGTTTCCAAAGGGCGAGGACCCGACTCTACACCGCACCACTCCATCTTCAGATGTTGGTCTTCCTGCTTCAACTCCTTAGGACATTACTGAGAAGTTAGTAATTTGGTCGTCACCTGCTAAAGATAAGAGAAGTAGAGAGATGTTTACAAGTTTCTTAGGGAGTAAACAGAATATTTCTGCATATTTTAGCAAGCTAGCAATGTTTGCATTAAATACCAGGGACTCAAGAGTGTACCACCACCACAGTCTACTACATACAATGAATCACCTCAATTTATGCTCCCTCATTGAGCATTGTCATGTTTGGACCACATTACTGAAGGTAATGTAATGATTAGTTGTGTTGCCTGATGTATAATCAACAGATCACACGTGTATGCAAAGTTCAAACAAGATTTATTAATTTCTGTAAACTCCTATAAGGAAGAGCGTTTTTTTTCTATAATTTACAGTTGATGGATATTGCACCCTGCTCGCTTCTTGGAATTCCCAGTCATAGGGATATGGTGCCCTGATCACTTCTTGGCCACTCAGTCCTGGGGATATAGCAACCTGCTTGCTTCTTAGCTGTGTCCTACGAGTAAGCACTTCTTCCCCTTTGCTTAGGGTAAATTTCAGATTCAGATAATCTCCTCCTCTAGCCACGTGCCAGTCTCCTGGGCAAGCAGAACATACTTTGCACACTTCTACCAGCAAATACCTCTTCCCCCTTGCTTAAGGTTTTGGCCAGGCTGTTGTATTATTATGCAGCAGCCATTCACTGCCCTGAAGGGCTTTTTCCCCAGCATCTCCTTGATATGTTTCAAGGTCTGGGTCACACCCCGTTGTAGCCCCTTGTGGCACAAGTTCCGGACTGGGCATTACCAGTAGCAGCTTCCCTAGTCAGCATCCCCTCCTCCTGATTCCTGTTTCGGTGGGTACTCCTTCAATTTCCAGCCACATCTGAAGTCTTCCACATCTATGGCTGAGCCCTGGGCTATTTTATATTACTTGTAATGACTCTTTTTTTCACTAATGGTCATGATTGGTTATTCAAAATACAGAAAGGGAACACCGGGACGTACCAGTTTGGGAATAAACATGCGGTCCTAACCCCTTCCCGCTCACTAGAACGGATTCACAAAGCCAAGAGGTTAGGAAAAAAGGCAAACTCTAGTGTGGCAAGAACTATAAGTGTACAAGTGTATAAAAGCCTGAAGGAAATCCATAAGTTGAAAAATATACACAAATCATTATTCCATAAATATTAAAAAACCAAAAGATGGCTGTGGTACATGCAAATTACAAAATACAAGCATAAAATCACAGAGACTAAACATACACAGTAAAAAATACAGTGCACACAATCAGCGAAATGTTCTTGATATGCAAAAAGTGACTTGTTATCTCACGAGGTAGGAGGAGGCTGTAGTATGCAAAACCTGAACAGTTTAGGAATGATCTATAATTTGATATAAGATCTTCTGGAATTATTATGATTCTATGCAATGCCACTAAGTTTCACATCTGCCTTTGCAAATAGCAGCGGCCAAAGCTCGACATGTTTCTGTTCATGATCCCAAAAGTGGCAAACATTCCTCAGGAGCTGTCTAGTTGAGTCACTTGTAATGCAAGGAATCTAAATTAAGAAACCCTTAATGCACTCTGGAAGTAACTCAGAGCTTATGTCACTTGCAGAGACTTGACGTCGTCCACACTATAGGATATACACAAGTGTTTCAAGGCGGAGGTCAAAAAAGAAACAAAAAATAGCCATTAGTCCTATAATGAATGTAGGGAAATAATATATAAATCCCTCATCCTTGCAGGAGAGAACTCAAAATAAATAAGACCAAAATTACCTCCGGAGGGTGGTGGGGTAGTGATATAGAAGTGTAAGGTAAGGTTACCATTAAAAATCACTTTAGAAGATCCACTTATGACACATTGTATTACACATGTGCAAAGGGTACCTAGTAGAGAGGACTTTGAAGTCACAGAATTAACATGTAGGAACTATTTTACATTACTACTAATTTTGATGTGCTGCCTTGAGATAGAAGTTTGTGGACAAGCACAGAGGTACTATTCAAAAGGGCTTGGTCTGGGCAAGTCGAAGAAGACTTTGCTGATACAATGAAACTGTAGAACCTAAAGTAAACCAAGTATTTTCTGAGAATGTATTTTTGTATTTTAGGGATGATCTAGGGCAATGGTCTTCTAACTGTGGGATGCATCCGGCCCCCCACCCCCCCAGCGGCGCGCAGCCATATTCTGGGGAGGGTTGAGACGCCAGCCTGAAATTAAAAAAAGGTTTTTATTTGCAGGAATAAAATGTAAATGGAGGAAATGGGCTGGGGCGGCTCACAGGGTCGAACTGGAGCATAAAACTGTCTTGGGCACCAATTAAGAAGTGGCCCACAGTTGCAAATGGCAATTCATTCCTTTAGTGACAGACTGTTTGAATAGTACCCAAGGGGGTGTTTTTGCTAAAATGTAAGCAAATTGTGATATTTAATCAATATTTATTCAGCAACAGTAACTCATCAAACCAGCCCACATTGAGTGACTGTATGGTGATGGGTGCTCATGTGAATGATAGTGATTGATGTGTGTGTTTGTGTTTTAAAAAAATGCCTTTGTTGCACAATCCCCCTACCCACGTGACAAAATCAGCTCTCCTCTGAGGTGCTGTAGGGCAGAGGGATTGATTTTATTTTACTGTACATCTTTCATAGATGTCCAGTAAAAAATATCATACCTGCCCCTGGGGCCCCCCAGCACCAATTGCAAACTGTTTGGCTTTTTACCCAATACGTTTTTTAAGTATGCTCTAAAAAGCAACTTTTCAAACCATTATTTAATTCACCGGGGTAAACCCCCGACCCCCCCTTGATTGGTTCGGGCTTCCTCGCTACGCTTGTGGCCTATCTGGGGGAAATATTTATGCCCCTCCACTTAAATTCACCAGCCGCCCCTGGGACTGTGCTGGGAGCAGGGTGGGTGAGCTCAGGGCCTTTGATGTGAGCAGGATGGGCAGGAACCATGCGATAGGGGTGGGATCAGAGTGGGTTGAGAGTGGGTTGAGCCCACGGTCTGTGGTGGGGTGGGGAGAGCCCAGGGACTGTGTAAGAGTCGGATGAAGGAGCCCAGAGACTGTGATGGGATCAGGTTGGCAGCCCAGGGACTAAACTGGGAGAAGGGTGCAGTGACGGCACACCATAGTTCATAGCCATTTGGAATTATTGTCCATGTGGCATTTTTGGGGGGCCCGGCCTGCCAACATTTTGCTCAGGGGGGGGGCACAGTCCTAAAATGAACCATTTTATAGACCTATTGTCTTAAAAAGTTTATATTGCAATTCATGTGCCCAAGTGTACATTGATGTCTGCCTCGTGCATAAATCTTAATTCTTGAAGTTCCACTGCAGAGTACTGCAACCTTGGGAGCCAATGTTCTGCAGGTTTGCATGAGAACACTGGCATGTACTTCATGGTGTACTTTATATAGATTGGTTGCTATGGGTAACTCCACAGTGTTGAGAAATATCTTTCACTATGTGGGTCATCATTTTTTCTGCTATTCTCCGAGGCATCTAGTAAGTTGGTAAGGTGACTCCGAGTTAGGGTGGGCTTGAATAAACTTGATGTTTGACCTCATCAATTATAGAAGCCTGTGTGCTTGTTCCATTTGTGTCGTGCCATGCTGTCATGTTTGTGTTCCTAAAATAGACACCAAACACATCCAGTATTGTTTGCCTGCTACTAGTTCCACAAACCAAATGGCTGCAGGATAATCTGCCTTCAGAAGAGGCCCACATTTAAATAGACAGGTTAGTGTAGGAGTGTGTATTGAGCGACTCAGCAAAAACAATTCTATGAGATGTCAAGAACAAATGCTGACATGCAGTGCAATTACTGAAGACCGAAAAACTTTGAAGACCAAAGGGAAGCTTAGTACACGTGTTGTAAACTACATCCAAAAGCACTTACCATCACCTGGGTCTGCTGTAACGAAGGCTAGTTCATTTAATCAGTGACTTAGAAAATAATGTTTAACTTGCCAGACATTAGTCACATCCTCAGATTGTTACTCACATATCTTACTATGGAAATGGCATCTCTCCACTGCTGGTATGAGCTGTACCTCGATACAGTCCTGTGCATGTACTATATTAAGGTTGAGTCAACTCCTTTTTCTTGAGCCTACAGGCCCCCGAGCCCTCACAACCCTAAATTGGAAGGCCGGTCGGGACAGCATATGGGGGTCTCTAGATTCCGACCCCTTACCAGGACAATCCCCTTAACCTACCCACAGCTTCACATAAAAGCACTACTCGGGAAACCATTGCACCATTGATCATCAAATGCCACGCAACATTACATCTGAATGATTCAATGTCCACTCTGGTTGAATGTGTCAGCCATGTTGCAACTGATACCATTGGTGTTTTTATCGAGAGTTGTGTGTTCCTTATACTGTGATGTAAAAACCTTGTATACATTGTCTGCATCTGCTTCTATTTGATACAAGTCGCGAGTGTGAGTAATATTGTGTAATGCATTTAGTAGACATGTGGTGTATAACAGTCGCCTAAGAAAACGTGAAATGTATGGCATTTTCCAATGTGTCTCTGTGCTTCTTTGCAGGACAGCAACGTGTCTCTGTGACTAGCCTCCTAGTTTGCCATGGATTATTGTTGGTCGGGACAAATCTGGGGCTTATCGTAGCGCTGCCCGTTCCTCGTTTGCAAGGTATCCCGAAAGTAACTGGTAAGTGACATTTCCTCTGCTTTCCTGAGACGGGATCCTGTGGCTGGAATCATTTTCAAATGAGAAGGGGGCGTATCTGAACACACGACACTCTATTATTTAGCATATTTTAATCAAACATATTACCTAAATATTTATGAATACGACATTCCTGATATTTTAGCACTCATAATTTCTCTCTTCTGTTGGATGACAAGCTCACACGAGCCTTAACGTAGCCCTGGCGTTAGGCTTTCCTATGCTGCAACGCTTTTGTATGTTGAACATGAAGACCTATGCTGTGTATACTGTTTAAGATTGTGTGTGAAGAAGGCTGCCTTGGGCGGTTACATGCTTTTGATGATGAACAGGAGGTGTTCACTAGCTGTGTCATTTGATTTTTTGAAAAGTGGTTGTTAATGTGTAATAAGTGTGATATTCCTTTAGAGTAAAATGGTTCTACTCTTTCGAAAACGTGTTCTCTTTCGTGGTGGAGGTGGGTAGCATGTTAGTTGAGAAGATTACTTTATGTACCAGTTCCATGCACAGAAATGCACCCCAAAGGATGGATAGGTGCTTGGGTGGGATGATTTGTGGTGGTTGCACATTTTTTTCTGCATAGGTTTTAATAATAATAATAATGATAATAACAATAATTTAATAATAATAATTATTAGGTTTTAATAATAATAATAATATTATATTAATACTTTGTTGCTCAGCTTGTATATGTGTGCCTTGTCAATAGACGAAGAGGCACAATGACCAGGGCCATTTGCAGTTTGCAGTTTCTTATGAATCAGAGCGGATTGTTTGCAGTGTTGAGTATCAGAGATCATTGAGGGGCATCAGACAGCAGTTCTGGGGGTTAATTGTGCATTATGAAATACATCTGGTTTACATCTCACATAGACATAACATACCTTGCATTGAGGACCTGAAAAGCAAATCTGTCACCCTCCATGGTGGAGATTATGCTGTTCCAGCTACCCGGCTAATCCTGTACCACATTATTGTACGAGTACGTTTATGGTTTCTGTTCTCTTGGCAAGAAGTAATATATATTGGCCAGATTTACGCACGGCACAGACAAATAGACCTGCACAAAGGCCCACACCGAATGTCACCCAAACTTCAAATAGCCCCCCAAGAATAGCCCACATATGGCCTCCAGAAGATGGGACAATAACTGGAAATTCTTGATGAATAGAAAGCCATCTTTGGCTGTTGGAACTTTGTGTTCCAGCAGCTCTTAAAACAATGTACATTGGACCTTTGAGTCAGGTGGCATTCTGTCACAGACAGATAATGACTTTGCCTGTGTAAGGATCCTGGGTGTTCTAGAGGGTGCTTTGTTTTGCCATAGCCCTCTGTAATATCTAAGGTGTATGATTGCTGGAGTTAGCGGTCTTGATGTAATTAAATCACGAAAGAAGAGAGTTGATGTCAAGTGTCTGACCTGAAGAAGCCATCTGTGAGTGGGGGCTGGCCTCGAGATCTTCAGGGAAAGTCCTTGAAGGAGTGAAAGGGAGTGCAGTTTGTGGATATTGGGCCTCATTACGACCCAGGCGTTAAGGGTTAACGCCGTCGTTAACCCTTAACGCCTGATTTTGATTTTAACGGCTGCTTTTAGCAGCCGTTAAAATCCATGGTGCTAACCTGCCATGTTGCTAATTACGCCACCGTAATTTACGGTGGCGTAATTAGCGCCTTCCCCACTCCCATTATGCCCTATGGGGCAAAAATGGGAATGGGGAAGGGAAAATGGGAAATGGGGATTTACCGCCCCACTCACCTTGGAATGGGGCGGTAAATACGCCATCCACCATGGTGTAAACGTAGTTTACACCATGGTGGTAAAGTTGCCGCAATTAGCGCCTGGGTCGTAATGACCCCCATTGTCTGTTGTGAGTGAGAAACGTGCATGGAATGTGGATCGCGATGGCACCATCCAATTAGTCCAACTCGATTGGGTCTGGCAACTCATGAGCAGGGATGAGGACATGACCACTTTTATCATGTTTCCCTTGATAGACAGGGGTGGGATCTGTGAATGGTTGTTTAATGCCCATGAAGATGATGAGGTTTTCTGGTTTGGGTTACTGTTCTACGGCTGTTGTTGAAATTACAGAAAGAAATATTGTTGAGGTTGATTGATGCTGTCAATATGAATTTGGTAATATTACCTAGAAAGCCTCTAAAGGCACATGGGAAATGATAGATGTGGTGAAATGTTGCGGTTTGAGTGTGGGTGAGGGTGTTACAGAGGAGCTCCTTGAAGGAGAGGGTGTCAGTATTTTGTAAGATGCATGCCATGTTGACTTGTGGTTAATTGCTAGAGCTCCACTGGCCCTTTATATCCTTTCCACTTGTTGGAAACTCTATCCTGAGAGAACCAGGGCATTCAAGCACATGTGAGAAAGGGGAGGCGGACATTCCAAGTACTCTGTAATAGAAATGGCATCAAGTTTATTGGAAGTGATAAGGTTTGCGATCTTGGTAGCGTGTGGCACTAAAGAGTGTGCCTTTATGATAATCAAGGGGCCATTTTGGGGATCATGTGAATCATTGGTCAGATGGATCTGTGTGAGATTGAAAGGTTCATGATATGTCTCAGTGGCTAGGCTACCTACTACTACTGTTGAGCTATGGGATAGTCGCAGGTGTGGCTTGGATATGACACATGGTGTGTTAAGATGGCGGCCTTTCCCAGTCCAAATAGCTCCAAACATACGTCACCCTTGCCTTTCTTCTCTTAGCCCATGATACTGCAGTGAGAGAAACCATGGTGTGCAGGCGTACGAAGGGGAACTTTTCCTTGACTTGTGTTCAAGTGTCACACTGCATGAGGACGTCTGGGCTAGGTTGGCTCAAGCAACAGGGCTCTTTGGCAGGGAATGCGGATAAAGGTGCTGCAGGGTGCAGAAAGGAGGTGAGGGGAAATGAAAGGAAAGGCTGTTTTGTTGCAAGGAATGAACATGTAGATACTCCAGAATATGGAGATGAGATGAGTTACAAACAAGTGATGGTAGAACAGGAAAAAAAACAGAAGACTATTTCACAATAGCTCTGTTGAACAGTGTTCATCTCTCACTCAAAGGAGGTCTATCTATTATTTATACTCTGAGTGTATAATTCAAAAAGCAAATGCATTTGTCCACTGAAGTAATCACAGTAAGTGGACAACCAAGTTGAAGGCAATTTAGAGAAGACTCATAGATGGAAATACATATGCAGATGATATGATAGGATATGGCATTTATAATGCGTCTATACACAAGTGTTTCAAGGCGCGATGCTTGCATTGCATGTGCCCAGCAACTAGAGGAGCCTGGGTTGTACCATCTACAATTTCTGTTATTGACTGTGCACCCTCCTTTGCCCACCCAGAACACCCTTTCCCTCCGGTCGTGAAGCAGCAGTTCTCGGAGGCCCCCGTGCAAGGTTATACAAAGAACACCACGTAACCAGACTTCCATCAGCAGTGAGATGAACCCTACCTGTGTTATGTACAATTTCTGGTGGTTGCTATGCTCCTGCTGGGCCCTTTTTTATCTCTTGCTTTACTCAAAAACGTCCCCATGCATTTCTTGCCCACCTGGGTATCCAATGGTTCCACTGGTGATGCCATTACTGTGCAGGTCACAGAGACCCACATTCCAGGCCGAACTAAGCTTACGCCATACTGAGACCCCATCAAGAGTAAGGGATCCCAAACTGAGCCATCTACAATGTTTGGTACTTACTGTACTCCAACCTAGCCTCCCTTGTGTACCTGGGCACCCACTGGCGTTATTGGTGATCATGTGACAGCTCTGTTGCAGAGGCCTGCACCACAGTCCTGACATGGTTCTCTCCAAGTCCACATTTGCATGAGCAAAAGAGCATCCTAACCTGCACTCTACAATTTCTGTTATACACTGTCACGTCTGAGCCCTTTTTGTTTCCTTTCTTGCACCTCTCCTATTGCAACACTTGCCTCTTTTGCCCATCCATGCACCAGTCATTAGTCATCATGTGACCAAGGCCCCTTATACCTAATGGTACCTCAGCGCAGTCTTGCCCAGGCAGCTGGCGAAGGGCAGTGGCTCTGGGTGATGCATGCTGGCAAACCCAAGCACAGCGCTGCCACCCCTCCTGTGCTTGGAACTCACCCCACACTGATCAGCTAAGGGATCTGTTACCACAAATGATTGTGCCACTCAGAGATCGACTGTTGTATCCGTAATCCGGCTATTTGATTGTCACAGGTAGAAGGACTGTTGCTTCACATGTACTGCTCCTTGATAGTGTTGACCCATGCTGATTGCTGCACCCATAGATTGACTGGTGCATCCATCATACTTTCAGTTTGATGGGTCAATCATAGATTGATTGTTGCATCACATATACTGCTCCTTCATTATGCAAAGCAAAGACTGATTACTGCATGCTGTCGATTGACTGGCAAACCCTGTTATACTGTGATTATGGAACCTATAGATTGATTCTTGCATTTCAGTTTCTACTCTGTGATTGTCACCCACAGTTTGGTTGTGCACCCTTTGTGCTGCACATTGGCTTTGCCACCATAGATGGATCGCTGTATCATCCATTACACTCCTTCATGATCATGCTACCCATTGATTTAATGTTGCAGCTCATAGCTAACATTTAACATCCTGTATAAAGGCCTTTGGCTTTCCTGCCCATAAATTGCCAGCTACATTTCGGGGATCAATTGTTGCTTCTGTAGATGCGTTGGCTCACTCCTTATACACCACCTAGACTGCAATGCAATGTGTTGCAATGTAAAGTGGTCTGGTATAGCACGACATCTGCCATTCTGGAAGCCCAAGTGCTTTAGGATTTGATGCCCATAGATTGAAGGCTGCATCCCATAAACTGCCTGTTTCTTCCCTTATACTCCTACTTGATTGTGTCACACACTCATCACTACTCTTTACTTGTGTCACCCATAGAATGATTGTTGTATTCCATAGACTGATTATTGCATTGTGTCTCGAATTTGTCATCCATACATTGATTGCTGCCTCCAAAAGATCAAATGTTGCAGCCTGGAAACGGTTGCCTTGTAGAGTCAAATATAGATGTATTGTTGCATTTCATATATTGAATTTGACAACCTAACTAATGCTCTGGGGTTGCGAGTCTTGCGACATCCACTACATTTCTCCTTGATCACTGCAGCCCATGTTTTACTTCTTGACTGTTTCTCCCTGATCCTCTCTCCAGAAACGCTGCTTTTGGACAGTCTCCTCTTCTGAGTGCTGCCTTGTCTATAGGTCCTCACCTAGCCTGCCTCCAGTTCCTCCTTTCTCCAGCCTTTACCTTCCGACAGTCTGCTAAATAACCTGCAGCACCATGATAATCAAACACAAATACAGCAGAATCTGAGCAGCATAGAAGCTAATGGGTCTGCCCTCCCCATCATGCAACAAAGAAATCTATGGGAGATGCTGGTCAATCACTCTGCAAGAACGGCCATCTCAGACAAACATAACCGCCCTACAATATCCGCCACAAGATACATCGCTAGATAACTCGTGAGATATTCACAGCAGCCAACAGCAGCAGTGCTAAAGAAAGAGACAGGAATTCGACACTCCTCTAACTGAAGACATGGAGTACGATGACTATGCCCTAGCAGATCCCCTTTGTATGATGCAAAGTCACCGCTACCAGCCCAGACTATTACATATTGTGACTCCTCTTGGATCACACCATTCATAAACACATACTTCTCCTAATCCAACACTTATTCGATCCACGAAGCAGATTTCACCCCAACCAGTTACCCTCTTAGCCTACTGTACAAGAATCCAGCATACATGAGATATTCCAACCCCAACACTACCTCTACTCTACTATCTGGATGAACACCCCCAGACCCACTGACTGGTTAACAAGCACCATCTGGACCAAATGTATTCTAATCAGTGCCCACTCCAGATACAGTATAGACATGTTTGACCTGTTCCTGGAATGGGCACTAACATATTCTTCATCACAGAGAGACAGGCAAAATATTGCTATGCGGCATTGTTGCACTAAGATGTCCCAACAGCTTACACGATCAACCACACAAGAAAGATTGGAGGGGACATTGCACACGTATGTATTGCCCCCGGACACCATCCCAGAGTTCAAATCCCTTTCGCTGCACTGTAGGATCTCTCACATGTATCTGACTACGTTTCTGCTACCCTACAGACTACAATTTGTACCTTTATTTTGCAGACTAATTCAAAAATGGACACCAAACCTTATATTTATCCACCAATTTGTCACCATTCTGGGGATTTTAAAGAGTGGCTGGAGAAAGTGTAAAGTCCTGCAACCAGAACATACTCATGCAGCAAAGATTTCCTCCACCTCGTGCAATTAGTGAGGAGACCCACCGACTAGGCCAGACACCCAGTGGATGAAATGCTTTCCAACAGTCTCAGTGGCTTGTTATTTCTCAAGGACAAGCCCCTCAACATTGAACTACACAGTAAGCAATAATCAACAGCTTCCACATTCATCTAAGTTCCATCAGTCCAGATATGAAGCTCCCACATGGAAGCCCGCCAGTCTTCACACGAGCACCTTTAAGAAGTGGCTATAGAAGCTCTCTTTGTCTAGGTCTCCTGGAGCATGCAGTTGCCAGCAATGTGACTGCTTCTGCGACTGGAAAGATGGGAACACACCATGCTTCAGACCCTTCTTTGAATCCCAGTTGAATGCAGAATCCCCTTCAAAATCCTTTCCCTCAGCCATGGCGCCTTCTACAGAGGGACCCAGAAGCGACCAGGAAACTGTTTATGCCATTAGCACAACTAGCACACTTCATTTTAGCAACAAGCTCTGCCAACAGTCACACACCTCCGCCTGCACTTACCTCACTCTGTTATGTCTGCTTTACAGGATCTGGGCTGTGCGGTGCCTGGTTCTCTTTGCTGTTGTTTGCTTCCCTCTGTGTAACCCCTCAGCACTTTCCCTTCTTCCTTCACTTACCGGATCAGAATGTTACAAGGTTGCAAGGATCAGTTTCACCACTGCCCCTCCCCACTTGTGATGCCATAAAGTGACCGTGTTTCACATAGAACACGTATAAATTAACTATGTGTAAATGAATAAGCAGGAAAAATCAACACAGGACCACCTATCTTAGTCTTAGCAACCAACCTCCTTGGGGAGAAAGGGTAGCTCAGGGGCAACGCGTTTGTCTTGGAAGCAAGACAACATGGCACAACACAGGTTTGAATCCTGATCCTGCGCCTCGCTAGAATTAAGCGCGTTATAAACAGGGTCGGACTGGCCTATAGGGCAATAGGCCCATGGCCGAACCAAAAACGCTAAATGCTGGTATGGGCCAGTTTTTTTTGGGTCAAAGTGGGCAACTTTTTGGGCCAATGTGGGCCAGTTTGATTAGCTACTTCGCTATGCGGCTAATAGTTTTGACCAGTGTTGCTGAATAAATGGTATTTCAAATTCCCCTTTGGGTACTACTCAGTCTGTGACAAAAGGAATGAATAGCTATTAGCATCAGTGGGACACTTTTTTTTATTGGGGCCGAGGCAATTGTATGGCCTAGTCCGACCATGGTTATAAATGAACAATGCATAATTAAATAAACCTATGACATTTCATACCCTCTCACTAGCCTTGCTATCCTGCTTTCTTCCAGAACCAGGTGCCAAAATGACAGAATTCCTGCTACATAACAAGTGGGTCGCAGGAAGGACAACGACCTACAATTATCCCCAGTTTGCAAGTGCAACATTAAAATGCCTGGGACAGTGGCTACAGACAGCCAACGTGAATGAGGGGCACATCTCGAAACAGAGGATGGTGACTGGTACATCATTTCCTTCTTGCCTCACATGTGGCAGCTGCTTACCCCTGTACCAACCTGACCTAAATCAGAGTTGGAGTTGTGGCAAATCTGCGGACAGCACATCCACTTTTTTAAAAACCGGAGTATTTCCCAAATGTGTTTCGCTTACCCTCTTTTTGTGCTTGCTTTTACCCCTGCATGTCTTACTGCATGTGATGCCATTAGCTTTTTTCGGCAGAGACTTGCTCTTGGGAAACGTGTGCCTCTTTTATCAGTGACTGTGCCTGGGCAAAATGCTCGTTGAGCAAATCGGATGCTTTGTGAAACGCCACGGACAAAGGCGCACTCCTGCATCCAGCCTGACACTCTTCGCTTCTGTTCCTCAATATCTTGGGATATTGGCCGCTGTCTGTGCTGTCGTTCTTGCTCTTTCTCGCAGTAGCATTATTGAATGCTGAGCTGCCCATGTGTCGACAGATTGCCATGATATTTTCTTGAGAGGCGCTAAAAATGGGACAATTCTAGATTAATTATGAATGAGTTTGTGATGGAAATGTTCGTTTTTGCGATAAAGGAATACAGAGTAATTCTGCAGCGAAATAAATACATAAAATACAGTATTAACATGACAGGCGAAACTTCAGCACCATTGAATGCGGCCATATTAAAAGATCAAGCGGATCAATTAGACAATCCAATCTTGCCGCTGTCAAAAAGAGTTTGCACCTCTGGCCTTCTTAGCGTGCCAGTTAATGACCCCTGTAGTAATGGCGGAGGAGCCGATTACTGGGGGTTTAGGCTTCTGAGCACATTATCACATCATGACATGATGGTCTGAAGGACTCGCTTGTGATGTTTATCAATCTCTTCTTTTGTGTTGGGTCAGCTTGCTGCAATTTTCTCTGATTGCATTCTCAGCCCCCATGCTTAATGCACATTTCAACAGCAATAAAATGCAGGTCGAGAGGAGACATTATTAGCTGGTTACCTGAATTAAATGTGTCATAAAACCACACGAATATTTGTATACACTTCATCCATACATAAGGTAATTACTTCCTCATCCGGTCTTCCTCGTCCAATTCACCTTATTGGGTAATGACTGCAACGAGGAGTAATGAAGATTACAGGTAAGTAATTGGGGTATTACATCCTCGTCCGGTCTTCCTCGTCCCAGTCATTGCCCAATGAGGTGACTGGGACGAGGAAGGCATGAACTTGGAGTAATAACGATTAGCAGTAAGTATTTGGGGCATTAATTCGGGTATCATAGGCCCATACTACATTGAACTGGCCCCTGTTTCTTTAAATTGGTTCTTACCAGACACAAAGCTAAACTGTATCTATGGAACACTGGAGTCCTGAATTTGGGAAGCTGCGAGAGGCCTGTGACTACTGGACTTTCTGCGTGTGCGTCTTCACTGTATCCTAACCCACTTCTGGGGCTGTTGCTGCATACAGGCTTTGATAGACAGCAGACCATCCAGGTTATTGCGGCATTAAATCGAATATTTTGCAGTACAATAAAAACAATTTTGTGGCACAAAAGTGTATTCATTGTATCATTTTTGTGGCATTTTCTTTGACAGGAGGGTGAGAGCTTGACAAGTTGCAAGAAACAGACAGTGTGTGAGGCTACAAGGGGGTGAAGTTGTCATTTTTTGCACCTTTTGTATCAATTTAATAGGAAGAGACCGAGATGTCCCTGGCTTGACAGAACAATGTTTTGTTCTACTTGTTGGTTGAATAAGCATGTCTATTTAGTATTATTTACATTATTGATCATTATCAGTTGTAATGGTTAAAATATTCTCCCTCTATGTTTACAATCTGGCAAGCACCCACTCACCAATTCCCCATTACAACTCACACTACAGAACCTCTCACGCTGCCAGTCATGTGCATACTCATGTGATTTGTCACTTGGCCAATTCACAACTCGCACTTCTCAGTCCCTGCCACACTCCTAACCACGTTCCTAACCACCCCACCTCTGGCCTACCGCTCCCACTCTGCTCTTAGAGTCTGCCTCCCCTCTGGCCCACTGCTCCTCCTCTGCTTCCCTGCCGCCACTCCTCATCTGGCCCATTTTTTTTTTTTTTTCTCTCTCTCTCTCTCTCTCTCTCTCTCTCTCTCTCTCTCTCTCTCTCTCTCTCTCTCTCTCTCTCTCTCTCTCTCTCTCTCTCTCTCTCTCTCTCTCTCTCTCTCTCTCTCTCTCTCTCTCTCTCTCTCTCTCTCTCTCTCTCTCTCTCTCTCTCTCTCTCATTGTTGTGACTATTTTTTTAAATAGTAGATTTTGGGACAGTTTCTCAAAAAAGGGCAACAAAAAAAAAAAGCAGAGGATGCATTGTTTTTCAAAGGTGACATGTGCATTTCCAGGGGGGTGAGCAGTAGCGCAAATGATGCACGGCAGGCTGGCCCATCGCATTAAATACATTAGTGTCAGAGGTGCTTTACTGACACTAATGTTCTTCAGTCTCCCAGCATCCAAGGAGGTGATGAGAGTGCATTTTACTGTGACGAGCCCGTCAGGATAAAATGTGATCCAAAATAACCCATTTCCATCCCTGTTTGGGGAATAGAAATGCATGTGAAACAGCAGTGGTTCAAGCCTCTGCTGCCACACTTTTAAAGAACATTGAATTGCAGTGTCAGCAAAGACCCTGTCACGCAAAGCACACACCCTGTACCTATTCCAAACAGGCACATGGGGTTACCTTCGTTTTCTGAACATTTAAAAGTGCATCCATGTTTGTGAATTAGAGATGTGCTTTTAAATGTGCAGAAATCCGCCTTCATTTGCTCAAATTCGCAAAGGGGCGAAAAATGGCATCTGAATAGGTTCATATAAAATGCACTCATCCAGACGTGCTTCGTGGATTGAGCTGCTCCTTTTTTTGACGCAAGTGATGAGATGTATTCACACATCTCATCCCCTGGGCCAAAAACCGTTTTGTGAAGCTGCCTTTTTCTCTTCTGTTGAATATTTAAGAACAACTGCTGTTTTTGTGTTTTATTTTTAAAAAGTGTATTTTTTGCAGCATTTTGCATGATTGCAAAATCATGATAACATGGAGTCTGATTAAAAATCCAATAGGTTTGCCATTTTACATTAAAGTTTCCCAGGATGGCAATGTGTTTTTGGTGCTTTGATTAGTATAATTCTACTTGTTATTTCCAAAACCAATAGTGTTCATTGGGTCTGTCTATTCTGCATGTGTAGCTCAACTGGAATTTATGAGCCAACTTTCGATTTGGGAAGTTATTGAAAGTTGAGTAATAATGTTAGAAAATTGCTAAATAAGGCTGTCAGTATAAAGTCTTCTGTGTCGCCTCAGAGCCATCGGTTGCTACTTAGGGATCATGGTCTGCTGCTCTGGACATCTTCTTAAGTATTTCTTGCATATTCCAAGTTCTGAACGATGAACACAGTGCCAAATTGTTCTTTGCTGCTCAACATGGTCAAACCAGACATTGGGCCTCATTACGAGGCTGGCAGTAAGGGGCTCACGGCGCCGGTAAGGATGCCGGTGCTGTTAACCCCTTACCGCTGCATTCCGAGGTCCCTTAGCGGGTCCCACTAAGGCCGGCTGGTAAAACCAGCCGTCCTTAGCGGGAGCCGCTAAGTGACCAGGGAGCCGCTAAGGGACCAGGGAGCTAATAAGCTATATAAGCCGTTCTTAGCTCCCTGGTCCCTTAACGGGCCCGTTATTAGCTCCCTCCCCATTCCCATTGAGCCCTATGGGGCTCGAATGGGAATGGTTGACATGATCTCTGCTTCCAAAAGATCAGGACTTGCCCGACTCCCTTGGAAGCAGACCCATAACCCCGGTTCCGAGTGCCAGCCAGTCCCAATTGGGACCTTTTGGACCCTGTCCTGGCGCCAGTGGCACCAGGCTCATAAAGATGCCCAGTCCCAGCGCTGGAAGCGCCGGGCTCATAATGCTTGGGTGGACTTACCTGCAGCAGACCATGCTGCTTACTTACCTGCCAGTGAACCCCGGATCCTCTTCTGTTTGGGACTACTTTTCCTGTTGGGTGGGGCAGGAGCCACTCCCTAGGTTCAGAACACTGGAACTCTTCTGGAAAGCAGGAACTCTTTTCTTACCTAGGCGTGGCTGTGGAAGGAGACACCTAAGCACTACAGGAGGCTATTTAAACCACACCCGATGGATGAATCTTGCTTTGTGTTATTCTGCATTCTCTGCAGCAGAACGCTCATCGTGTCTTCTGCTTCTGATCCTGGGCCTAAGGAAACAAAGGCTTACCATCCTGGAATCCAGTCTTCAGCAGCACCTGTAAAGACAAAGAAAGAACAGGTTAGCACTACGGTCTTCATTGGCAGCGCATCTCTTACGTGGTCCATCGGCTGTCACCAACGCCTCGCGCTGCATTCCGGCATCTGAAAGACAAAGGCTTACCTACTCTTCGCATGTTCCGGAGGTCTTCGCACTGCATTCTGGCATCTGAAAGACAAAAGCTTACCAGCTCTTCGCACGCTCCGGAGGCCTTCGGCGCTGCATCCCGCATCTGAAAGACAAAAGAAGGTGCGTTTAAAGACATTGGGCAACTTTATTACTCACGTGCCATTACTCCTTCCCACGCCGAATCCAGTGGGTATTCCAGCACCCTTCAGCTTCTCTAAAGCTCCGAACTTGTACCTGCAAGATAAAAGGGACAGTTAGTGCGCATCGTGAAGCAGGCTACAAGCGCTTACCTACGTGCTTCCAGGCGCTTCTATTCCTCACGCGGGTTCGATCCTCAACTCTCATTAGCCCGCCATCCGCCATCGCCGGAACTCTGCAAAACAAGAGATATCATTACAAAAGACTTTTAAGACATTTGAAGCGCCCAGAACTTACCGTTCGTGCAGTTAACGACGGACAGCAGTCCTCTGAGGTCAAGAGGCTTGCACCCTTATCCAGTGAAGGAACTGGTTACGGCACCCTGCCCCGAGGCAGATGGAGAGCTCGGCGTTCACTTACCTAAGGTGAGGGCGTTAACCTTTGGGGTTCTACAGGAGAAGAGAAAGGGAAGAGGAGAGAGGCACCCAATAACCCCAGTTCATTAATCCCATATTTTCTATCTGCAGACATCTTACTCCTCGAGTCAGACATACAGTGCACAGAGGTCCAGCCGAAAGAGCCAACCGTGTGTTACACATCACCTTTGAAGATACGGCATTCACCCAGTCAAGACCGGCGCCTCTGCGGGAATCAGGTGAGCGTTACAATGGTGATGGGTATTTTGAATGGGGACTTTCCGGGTCCTCCAAGGTTGGAATGACCCGGTAAGTCCCCATTCAAGGAACCCGGACCCGGACACGAGTTTGGAGGCAGCCATGGCGCTAATAAGCACCATGGCTACCTCCAAACTTGTAATGACCCCCATTGTTATGAACACTGGGGGTTTGGGTTGTGTGCCCTACAGACTGAACATTTTTTCACAGTTGATCCGGAGATTGGCTCTATTTTAAGAGTAAATCTGGGTTTTATGACTTTTTTCCTTTTCTTTTTTAATCTTATGTTGTGTGTTATAGTTAAAACCTTTCACACAAAACAATAAATCAATTAGATAAATATTCATATAATAGGCATTTAATCAAATAATTTCATTATTACATAATTTATGAATAAATATAATCATTTCATAAAATGCCTGAGACTGCCTAGATTCCGAATCTTGTTTTTTACGACCCGCCCTAAATTCATCAGAGCATGTATTGGTGATATTTGGTTTACAAACAATAATACCAGAAATTATATGTTTGCATCACTTCCAAATTGTATAACAATATACCCAAATGCAGTATTCGCAACAGTACCAATTTATTACATTCAGTTGTTGGGTGGTCAACATCATTCCACTTCAAGAATCTACATAAATATAAGGTCCCCAGAAGTATGTGTTATCTGAACAAAGTCCACTTTTGAGGATTGCTTGCTGGAAGAAAGCTATCAAAAATGGGTGTAATACCATTACTCACCTCTATCAGAAGCCGGCGATTTAAAACCATTTTGTGTAAAGTTGTACATTGAACCCAAACTATGCCAAAGAAAGACTTGCTATCAGAAGCCTAAGAGGTGGATACAATCCAAAACTATATTCTGAAAAGGCTTGAAGAAATTGTTTGATGTATTTGTACAAATTCCACACCTCCCCCTGAACAAAGGAAACTTCCAGCTGCCCTTGGCTAAGAAACTGACAGGCTGTTGAAAAAAGGAACTAGGAGAGGCAACCTGGCCTGTTGCTCTGAGTGGAAACAATGGATTCCTTGGGCTGAATAGGAATGCTAATTCGGGTGTGACTGACAACAAACTGCTGGCAGGAAGGAGGACATGTGACCCTCTGAGTCAGCCCAGCTCTGGAGGCGGACCAGACTGAGGATGTGAATTTAACATTGAATTAAATATATGTTTTAGAAAAATGCTTATAACAAATTGTACCGAACTGACAAAAATGTGGAACTTTGAGATTGTTAAAATGAAAAATTTTCTAACAGTTTAAGACTAAGCTGGAATCCGTGCGATGTTCTGAGACTGAACCCCGAAAGTTTTTTATATTGTAGCTACTGTGTTTATGCTAGGAACATGAAAAATTACAGAAATGTGCTCACATGGGATATGTATGCGGGTATAAAAATTGGTGCAGAATTAATATTCAGAAACCCGCCAAAAGCGCAAACATTTTGTCATTTCTGAACCAAAGCTCTTAGGAAGATGAGAGTTCAACAGAAATGTATCTTAGGCAATCTGTCATGTAATTTATGTAGTATTAACAAGTTGTGTATATTGTAAATATGTTTTCTTTTATGAAAAATAAGATATACTGTACAGAGACAAAGGGGAGGGTTTTTCCCCTAAGCCATAAACATGAGACATGATGACACGGGATGACACACTGCTCCTTTCTCTAATCAGGGGACAGGGAATCCTATGACCTATCAGATCCTTAGAGGGTTGGGCATAGAGAATCAGCCTCCCCACCCACTTTGGAAATACATAAATAGGGACTGCTGAGGACAGGCAAGACACACACTTCCACTCCTCAACTGATTTCTTGGCGAAGCACCCTGCAGGAAGATCCAGACATAGATCCAGAAACCAGACTCCAGAACCAAGCTCTAGAACCAAACTCTAGAACCTTGAAGCAGAGAGGCCTAACCCACAAGCTGCACCTTTTTCAGAGGCCTTCAGAATCTTTTGCAACCGGATTCTAACCCCTAAACTTCCAAGGGGCATCTTGAAATCCAACAGCCTGACTGAGCTGTTTTGCTATTCTAGCTAAGAACCCTGTGCTAGAACAGATCAAGACCCAGAGAGCACAGCTGTATCCAGAACCTGTCAGATCCAGTGCAAGAGGCCGTGCAGACCGCAGTGCCGTGCTGAGAGCAGAACCCAGTGCCTGAGACCTGCCTGGTGGCGAGAGAATCCCAGCCAAACCCTTGACCAGATCTTTTACGGTCCCATTCCATCCCAAAGCCTAGGAGTGAGTATTTAGTCTAGAACTGCCCATATTCATCTCTTAGTATTAAGTAACCTATTCCATCCATTTCAACCTATTCAGAACTGCATTATAGAATCTTGTGTCCATCATGAATTCTTCTCATTATATTTTCTGTGATAATTGTAGCAATAATCATCTTTGCGCTGATATTTTTCTGAAGAGGGACAAGTGTTTTGACGGAAAGAAGTCAGAGCGGAGGTGCCGCTGTTCTGGTGGCTGCCCGTTGAGTGTCTTGCTTCTTCATAGCTCCTTAGTATAAGCCTATTCTTGTTGGTAAATCTTTAAAGCGCATCTTTCATTTTGAAATCTTGACTCTGTTTCTGAAAAATATACCTTCACAAAAACCTCTGTAACCGCACGTCCTAGAATGTCCTAGAACCGAAATGTCATTTTGAAGCTAAGATCCTAAGCTTTCTAACGAACCTAAAACAAAATTCCAATTCCTTATTGTTTTTCCGTAATCGCACGCGGAAAAGTTGCAGAAAAGTTGCCGTGAATTGCATTTTGGTTAAATTACACCTCATGTCAGAGTAGCTGTTTCTTGTTTGCAACTGCTGAATTTCATTTTCAATCTGATAATCATCTTTGCTAGTGTTTACCTGACCCAATCCAAAGTAACTCTCACTTATCCTAAATCTCCTTTAGTGAATTCAAATCATTTTAGCATATTTTCCCATTCATTGCAATCACATTCAACAGCATTTTGACCTATTTTTAAATCATACCTGTTCTCTCTAAGCTTGCTGGGGGAACTGGGATTGAACTGCATTATTGATTGTATTCCTGAAACCTGTGTGCCCTCATTTCCACCTCTTCATATTGCATAGTGGGGGGAGCGAGTAGTCACAGGGGAAAGAGTGATCATATTGTCTTTTGTGGAAATCATATCGTGTTTTATTTCTGTGCTGCATTCTTTCCTATTATTGCATTTCCTTGAATCCATGTAAAGTATTCTCTGCTACAGTATCCTTCCTATTCCTACTCCTAACTGATTAAAGAGATTGTTGATATTGTAATATTACCCATTGCTGATCATTGTTCGTATTCATAAGTGTGCTATTCAGATATTCTTCTATTCATAAAAGTGTGATATATATATTGTTCAATTCTTAAAATAAACCTTTTAATTGCAAAACAAATCACTTCTTGGCTCAGTGAGGTCGGGGAGGTCCAAAGAGAGGGGTGTTATATAAGGGTTCATCATCCAGATTTAAAGAACTTTTGGCATACAAATATCTAAATAAGGGTTTCCATTGGGCATCCCAGACTAGGCATTGATTTAGTTGGAATGCTGGATTGAAGTCACTTACATATTAACTCACAAAAACGACCGTATCACTTATTTTTTCAACCTCTAATCTGGACCCAATCAATTCCAAAGTAGACACATTTATTTTATGCTGCATAAAAAGGTGTCAATGTTTTGCAGAGGGACAAATATTAATGTATGTTTGAAGAGACTCAGAAGCCGATTCATGGAATAATTAGCGCGGCGCAAGTGGGCAAAAACGTGCGAATCGCAGTGGAATAGCGAAAATCGCAGTGCAATTGCGAAAATCGCATGAAAAGCAGCGCACGTCGATTCATGGAAGGCCGTGCGCGAGAAAACCAGCGGATGTGCGATAAAAAAGTGCGCGGCGCACGTTGGCGCACAGGCCATCTAACAGCGTGCGCCAGGTCACAGCGAAAATCGCACAGGCCACAGCGAAATTCGCACATAGCGCGGCGCACGCAACAAAAGTAGGCGGAACACGGGCGTAACACTCGGAATGGGGAACAACTTGCCAAAACGTGGGCGTCACGGGGGAAGTACAGGGCACAAGTGCGCGGAACGCCCACACGCTCGCCTACAACACGTATTCATGGAATAGAATAGGGCAAAAAAGCGCACGCTCAAACCAGCGCACAGGCACAAACACGACCGCCACAAGAAAGCAGGCGGTAGCGTCTCTGCGGCTGTAAGAAATGTGCGCCAAAAGGTGCGCCAACAAATAGCACCTATATTCTGCCATGATGAATGTCCCATACTGTGGCCCTCCAGGAAAAATGACGTGCAAAGGGGTACCCACAAACACGGACACCCGCTGACAATAAATACGTGTGCGTGTATACCGGGGTGCGCGGGAAGTCTAACACGCGATTTCAGCAGGGTACGTGCATCACAGGGGTTCGCGTGAAGTTATTCACGAGATCGGGCCTGGGGGAGCGGGCTACGTGTATTTCAGGGGTTCGCGTGAAGTTTCACACGCGATCGGGTCTGGTGGAGCGGGCTACGTGTATTACAGGGGTTCGCGTGAAGTTCCTCACGCGATCGGGCCAGGGGGAGCGTGCTACGTGTATATCAGGGGTTCGCGTTAAGTTTCACACGCGATCGGGCCTGGGGGAGTGGGCTACGTGTATTACAGGGGTTCGCGTGAAGTTCCTCACGCGATCGGCCCTGGGGTAGCGGGCTACGTGTATATCAGGGGTTCACGTGAAGTTCCTCACGCGATCGGGCCTGGGGGAGCGTGCTACGTGTATATCAGGGGTTCGCGTGAAGTTTCACACGCGAATAGGCTGGGCGCGTGTATTTCAGGGGTGCGCGGGAAGTTCCACACGCGAATAGCCTGGGGGCGCGTGTATTCCAGGGGTGCGCGGGAAGTTCCACACGCGAATAGCCTGGGCGCGTGTATTTCAGGGGTGCGCGGGAAGTTCCACACGCGAATAGCCTGGGCGCGTGTATTTCAGGGGTGCGCGGGAAGTTCCACACGCGAATAGCCTGGGCGCGTGTATTTCAGGGGTGCGCGGGAAGTTCCACACGCGAATAGCCTGGGCGCATGTATTTCAGGGGTGCGCGGGAAGTTCCACACGCGAATAGCCTGGGCGCGTGTATTTCAGGGGTGCGCGGGAAGTTCCACACGCGAATAGGCTGGGCGCGTGTATTTCAGGGGTGCGCGGGAAGTTCCACACGCGAATAGCCTGGGGGCGCGTGTATTCCAGGGGTGCGAGGGAAGTTCCACACGCGAATAGCCTGGGCGCGTGTATTTAAGGGGTGCGTGGGAAGTTCCACACGCGAATAGCCTGGGCGCGTGTATATCAGGGGTGCGCGGGAAGTTCCACATGTGATTTGACAGTGTGGGTCCTCCCAGGTGTACCCTGTACACCCTCCACGGCCCCTGCAGGCAGCCCACACCACAGGGGACTACCCTGCATCCCTGGTCATGTCCCGCAGGCAGCCCACCCACCATGGGCATGCCCCCCAGCAAAGGCACATGTCTCCTTGAACTAATGACCACCAACTCATGTCCCCTTGCACCCCCACCCTCCAGCACTGTGGGGCACCTGCCAGCAGGCCCCCACCCATGTCCAACTCATGTCCCCCACCACCCCCACCCCCCAGCACTGTGGGGCACCTGCCAGCAGGACCCCACCCATGTCCAACTCATGTCTCCCACCACCCCCACCCCCCAGCCACCAGGGTCACCCTCCACCAGGCCCCCACTCATGTCTCCCACCACCCCCACCCCCCAGCCACCAGGGGCACCCTCCACCAGGCCCCCACTCATGTCTCCCATCACCCCCACACCCCAGCAGTGCAGGGTGACCCTCCACCAGGCCCCCACTCATGTCTCCCACCACCCCCACCCCCCAGCCACCAGGGGCACCCTCCACCAGGCCCCCACTCATGTCTCCCACCACCCCCACCCCCCAGCCACCAGGGGCACCCTCCACCAGGCCCCCACTCATGTCTCCCATCACCCCCACACCCCAGCAGTGCAGGGGCAGCCTCCACCAGGCCCCCACTCATGTCTCCCATCACCCCCACACCCCAGCCACCAGGGGCACCCTCCACCAGGCCCCCACTCATGTCACCCACCACCCCCACACCCCAGCAGTGCAGGGGCACCCTCCACCAGGCCCCCACTCATGTCTCCCACCACCCCCACCCCCCAGCCACCAGGGGCACCCTCCACCAGGCCCCCACTCATGTCTCCCATCACCCCCACACCCCAGCAGTGCAGGGGCACCCTCCAACCGGCCCCCACTCATGTCTCCCACCACCCCCACACCCCAGCAGTGCAGGGTCACCCTCCACCAGGCCCCCACTCATGTCTCCCACCACCCCCACACCCCAGCAGTGCAGGGGCAGCCTCCACCAGGCCCCCACTCATGTCTCCCATCACCCCCATACCCCAGCAGTGCAGGGGCACCCTCCACCAGGCCCCCACTCATGTCTCCCACCCCCCCCACCCCCCAGCCACCAGGGGCACCCTCCACCAGGCCCCCACTCATGTCTCCCATCACCCCCACACCCCAGCAGTGCAGGGGCACCCTCCACCAGGCCCCCACTCATGTCTCCCACCACCCCCACACCCCAGCAGTGCAGGGTCACCCTCCACCAAGCCCCCACTCATGTCTCCCACCACCCCCACACCCCAGCAGTGCAGGGTCACCCTCCACCAGGCCCCCACTCATGTCTCCCACCACCCCCACATCCCAGCAGTGCAGGGGCAGCCTCCACCAGGCCCCCACTCATGTCTCCCATCACCCCCACACCCCAGCCACCAGGGGCACCCTCCACCAGGCCCCCACTCATGTCACCCACCACCCCCACACCCCAGCAGTGCAGGGTCACCCTCCACCAGGCCCCCACTCATGTCTCCCACCACCCCCACACCCCAGCCACCAGGGGCACCCTCCACCAGGCCCCCACTCATGTCTCCCACCACCCCCACCCCCCCAGCACTGTGGGGCACCTGCCAGCAGGCCCCCACCCATGTCCAATCCATGCCCCCCTGCACCTGGGTCCCAACATTCCCCAATCATGTCCGTAATGCCCATCCTCCCCTGCCAAAAGGCCCAACCAACTATCACACCCACCCACATATCAAAGGCAATTACATGTTACAACCCCAATTTAAATAATGCAATTCAACACATGTCTGTCACACACAATGGCTGCAAGTGAATGACAAAACACCCAACATGACATGCCTGAAAGCAATGAGATGATACGACACATTGAAGATTAAAATAATAATATGTATTGAACAGCAAGTAGAATGGAAATGAAATAAGAAAAAACACAAAGCAAATCAAACAAAACAAGATGAATGTCCAAGAAAATAATCTGAAAAATTAAAATAAGCCAATGAAGAACCATGAAGAAGATCATCCTGGGTCCATGAGCCCAACCAAATTAAACCTAACTATGACTACTAACTAAAAACTGAACTATATACAAAAAAGTGGTGCATTGTCCAATCGCAACCAAAAGAAAAATCAAAAAAACAAAGGAAACCTAACCCTAACTATACAACTATATACAAAGGCAGCGGGCTATTTGGACGGCTCACTGGTTGTTGTCATGGGCCAGGGCATCATCGAACTCCTGGTCAATGGCTTGGAGGTGGGCATGTTCCCTGGCCCCGAGGTCCCGCAGGGATAACGCAGTGTCAAGCTCAAACTCCCTGCGAAGACCCTCGAGGCACTCAGCCCGCCTCAGCGCCCTCCGCATGGAGTCCTCCGCCCTGACCATCGTGAGCCGTTCCTCCTCTGCCCGCTGCCGCTCCGCACCTATCCGCTGGCACAACCGCTCCCACACGGAAGCCACTCCCATTCCAGGGTTCTCCTGCCCTCCGGCCGATGCCTGCACCCCTGATGTTGATGGCCCGAGCCATGATGCCTCCCACGTTGAGCCTGCTGCTGCCTCCGACGCAACTGCCTGTGCCAGCACGACGGCATCCAGGCTGATGGAAACCACCGACGCCGTCGTGCACGTGCCCTGCCCGATGATGCCGTCACATCCTCCATCTGCTGGGGTCCAGTTGCTCTGGTGTCCACCCCTGCTGGATCTCTGACTCCCGACTGTGGCAGGGATGGGATCCCCACCGAGCTGGCTGCATTGGTCGGGGCAGGTCCACAGGGGGCCCTGGTGGCATCTGGGCTGGAAGACGGCAAGGAGGACGACTGGTGGATAGCCTGCACAGAGGAGGAGAGGGCCGCCACATTGGCCAACACATGCAGGAAACCCCCGAACATGGCCGATCCCAATTGGGCCACGTCGGCACGGTGCACTTCGTGATGACGTGTGTGCTCCTCCCGGGAAGCACGCACGGCATCACGAATCACAGCCGTGCGCATCGCGACCCCAATCAGGACCTTCTCCGCACGGCCAGGGGTTCCCACGTCCGCAGGTGGAGGGGAGTCAGGTGACATGGACATCCCCTCTACCTGCGGACAGGCCTGGGACGGGGCATCCCTGCTGGTGCATGGTGGTGCACTCACAGGGTCAGGGACAGCGACATGCACAGGCCCCTCCACGGTGATCTGTGCTGCCTCCTGCCCCTGGCCCTGGACTGCACCACTTGCACCAGCAGGGATGCCCCCACCAGGCCCCATGTGTGCCCCAGTGGCGGCCTCCTCCTCCTCTGTGCAAACCACCAACCTGGAAGGCTCCTCACCGTCTCCCACCGTAGCAGGCCCCTGTGGGGGCTCACCCACCCCTTCCGCTGCAGCCGTGGGGGCATCCCCGCCGCCTTGCTCCACAGCGCCGTCTCCGCCCTCTTCTTCACTAGCCGCTGCGTAGAGGGAGACAAAGAACACAAGCATCAGGGCACTGTACAATGGTCCCCTAGACAGGAAGCAATAGCAGATGAGCACCACTGTCAAAGTACACTTCCATCATGTCCCTCCACAACACATGGGTCAGTCCAGGCAAAACACACACAGTAACAGGCATGGTGCATGCCATGGACATTTCCATGCATGTCCAATGGACTCTTGAAACATTCAATGATATGGAACTCACATGCATCATGGCTCATGCCCATCACATGCACACACTTCACCTCAGTCACACCCATCTGGCCCCAAACGCACCAAACACAGCGGATACAAGGGTAATTTGGCTGCTTTACTGAATCTGTGCATTGTCACACACATGTGTCATGCATCCATGGCATGCACAAATCACAGACACGCAGGTCAGGCACACAGACATGGCTACCATATATGTACCTGGCATCAGCACCCATCCCTCACCCCCACCCATGTCCAGGTACAGAGACTGGCATGCTCTCATGTTCAAAATCTGCATAGGGCTCCCCATGCGGCATTTCAACACATGCAACAACCATGTGCATCACACATCACTGGTCGCACATGCATTACCATGATGTCCCTGCACACATACATGGCCTATGGCACACATACAGGCAAGTATCATAGAACCAGCACACCGCAACATGCCCTGTCTCACACAGTAATGCATGGACACTTACCGCTCAACTCCAGACGGGCCTCCCTCTCAAGGATCTGGGCGTGGAGCGCTGGGCGTACGCGTTCCAGGACCCTCATCTGGATGGAACTCATGCGGCCCCGGCCCCCCTCCACGAGGCGCCGGGCCTTCACAAGGGTCCTGGACCTCAAGTCCTCCCAGCGCTTCTTGATCTTCAGGACGTCGCGGGTTGCCACCCCCTCCGCGTTGATGGCAACCACACAGTCGGCCCAGATCCTCTGCCGTCCTTCCTTGCTGGCGCGGGACGATCCAAAGAGGGCATCATACTGCCCCAGGACATGCTCCACCAGGACACCAACTTCGGTGACAGTGAAGCTGGTGCCCCTCTGCCCCTCTGGCCTGGGGTTGCCACTGGTGCCAGATGTGGAAGTGCCCGACATGGCAACCCCAGAGGCAGGTGTGGGTGGGCAACTGGGTCCTGGGGCTGGGCTGTGGAGCGATGTAATCCCAGTCGGTAGTCTTCAGTTCCAGCAGGGGTGGACACAGCAACTGGACCCCTGCAGATGGCTGATGTGCAGGCACCAAATGGCAGGGCACGGTGGCAGCAGGCAGGCAGGCAGCAGCAGATGGCACGTGGGAGGCTGATCGGGGCACTGGGGGGCAGTAACTCGGCCTTCTGGGCAGGAGCGTGGGCTTCCGTGTGTTTTCGCGTGGCCAGCTTGATACGGAGTGATTTGGCACGTGAAAATCCTGCACGTCAGCGTGAAATCCGAGGAAAGGCCCTTAGCGCGTAAGCGCGTCAGCACGCATACGCGATTCTATTGGACCAGAGTCCCTCAGCGCATAAGCGCGTCTGTGACGTGACCCGCACGGGTGTTCCCCACTCAGCACGTGATGACGGGGCACACGTGGAGATACTGCACGTCAGAGTGTCATCGCGTGTAATTGGACAAAAGTGCGCGTACACGCGATTGGCCTATGTACGTGTATTTAATGGGTGCGCGGGCACTTACACACGCAAGTACGTCAGCGAACCTGTATCCCGTGGTGCGTGTGAATTTCCACACGCTATTGGACTGGGAACTGGATTCCAGGGGTGCGCGGGTCACACGCTGTATCCCGTGGTGCGTGTGAATTTCCACACGCTATTGGACTGGGAACTGGATTCCAGGGGTGCGCGGGTCACACGCTCGCCTAGAACACGCGCAAAGCATACATTTGCGGACTTTAACAATAACAAGCTCAGACGGCAGGATGAACATACCGTTCCTAGCAGCAGTGGCAGTGGGCTACCAAAGGAGGAGGAGGAGGATAGTCAGGGCCAGAATATTCACACCCAGAACCAGCCTTTTCGGGATGCCTGATGACCAGGTGTATGGGAGGTACAGGTTTCCACCACACATCATACTGGACCTGGTGAGTGAGTGGGAGGATGACCTCACATCACCCACCCTGTGCTCCCAAGCACTCAGCCCCCTGGAGAAGGTCCTCAATGTACTTCACTTCTTAGCCACTGGATCATTTCAGCGGACAAGTGCCATAGTGGGTGGGGTGTCACAGGCCACCCAGTCACGCTGCCTACACCAGGTCTTGAACATCATCACTGCACGCCCATCAGTCCGCAGGCACATATACCTGCCCAGAACACCTGCAGAAAGGCATGCTGCCGCCCTGGATTTTTACGCTGTGGCACGATTCCCCAAAGTGCTAGGTGCCATCGACTGCACCCATGTGGCTCTACGTCCCCCCAGGGCATCTGAGCACATCTATAGGAACCGCAAGCACTGGCATTCCATCAACGTGCAGGTAGCATGTAATGCCAAGGGAATCATCACCTCAGTATATGCCAACTATCCCGGCTCCACCCACGACAGCTTCATTTACCGAATGTCCACCCTAAGCCGGGACCTAGAAGCTGGGCGGCATGGCGATACATGGCTGCTTGGTGAGTATGTATGCCACTGCACATGCATGCATGTTGGATACTGAGCAAGGTCACAACCCCACCAATGATACCAATCACCACCTCCACAGGGGACAGTGCCTACCCTCTCAGCCCCCACATGATGACGCCAATTCGGAACCCCACCACGCCACCCCAGGTAAGATATAACACAGCCCACATTACAACCAGGGGCATAGTGGAGCGCACATTCGGAGTGCTAAAGTCACGCTTTCGCTCCCTTGACCGTTCTGGCGGGCAGCTGTTATACGCTCCCCCAGTAGTGTGCAGGATCATAGTGGCAGCATGTGTCCTGCACAACGTTGCAACACGCCGGGGCCTGGCCGTGGACATGGTGGTGGCCCCACATCCCCAACCACATGCACAGCCGCTGCGCATGGGAGGGGAAAGGGCACGGGGGAGGCAGCCCGTACACAGCTAGTGGCTAATTACTTCACATAGAAATCACACCCCTGTGGAGTGCACACTGCCCTGGCACATTCCATCTGACAATCAATGTTGACTCAACCTGACACTGATCCTGAATGTCTGGAGAATGAACCGGGAATACCATGTCAGCCTGAGATTGTTCACCTGGAAGTGTCACAATGTGTGCATCCCTACCCACACAGACACCACCAATGCAGTTTTGTGAAGTTACACATGGAAGCAGCTAAAATGAATACCCACTTGCAAAATGCAACAAGAGGACAGTGCCATGTCAGCCAACCCAACCCCAGCACCGCCACACGACACACCGTGCCATGTCATGCTAATTGCAGGTAAACAAAGTAATCCCCACAACATGACATCAGTCTCACTATGTACAGTGGCACTATTAGAAACCTGCAACACCTGAAATGCTCACAGCAATGCCGGACCAACAACATACTTGAGCACGTAGTACCATTAACATGACATCACAAATGTTACATATTAGTAGTCTCACCACCTGGAAATGCCTGCACTACCACCACTACCAACTGTGCAGTGTTGTCGCCATGTAGAGTTGTAGGTGCACTGCTGCCAACATGGTCCCCATCTCCAGACTAGAGGTCCTTGTGTGGACATGAGGAAGGGACCTGCAAATTGGGAGGTAGACACAGAAGAAGAGTTACACATCAATGCAACATGCAGTGTACAACACAACAGCAATATGCACTATGAATGTATACACAGTATTGACTACAGACTGGCCACACAGCTCATGGGAGTCCAACGTCACTGTGTAATTCACTGTCACTTGGGCACACCCTTTGCAAGCCCATGGAAACGGGAAGCAGGAGGGGTGTGTGTGACTCAAACCCAAGCATCTGAACCAAATACATTACAAGCCTGCATGTGCCCAGCCACAATGCAGCGTATGCCCACAGGAACCACGGAAGCCAACAGATCGAAGCCAACAGATCGTCCCAAAAAAATTGGGAATAAAAGAAATCAAAATAAAAATAAAAATAAGAAACAATCAAAAATGGCCATTGATGGGCCCGGGGGGGTTGGGGAGGCCACCCAGGAGGTCCGAGGACAGGATGCACACCAGAACCCACCTGCGTGGATCCTGGGAAGATAAAACACCTCCATGGGCTCATGGCCCACACGGCTACCCTATTGTGGGAGTATCACTGCTGTCGCTATTATCACCCTGTGCAGCTGCATCCGGAGGTGGTTGCACTATGGGAGGCAGCCCACGCAAGGCCCTAGTCTGCTCCTCCATGGCTGCAAGCATGCGGGTGTGGTAGGTCTGGTTCTGGAGGATGAGTGTGCGGAGGTCCCCATGCAACAACTCACGGGATGCCCGGACCTCCGCCCTCGTTGCCTGCATCTCAGCTGAGAGCGTACGGGTGAGACGCTCCAGCTGCTGTTCTGTCCTTTGGTGTGTTGAAGCCTCAAGCTCAACAAGAGTCGTCCTGAGGTGAAGGAGCTCCTGCCTCAGGGCTTCCCTGTGGCCCTGGGACTCAATGGAGATGGCCTCCTGCAGAGTCGCCAGTGCCGCCCGCCTGTCCCTGTTGGACCCCAACATGTCCTCACTGTGTGACTGGCAGATGGAGTCGGTTGCCTGCTCTAGTCGCTCCATCAGCCTTTCTGGGGGGACAATGGAAGTGGCCACTCTATCCATGGCCTGAGCCATCATCTCGGATGATGCAGCCTGTTGGGTTGCCATACCGTAAATGGATTGCTCCCATGCGGTATTGCCGGGTGGCGTACGGCCACCACGTCGGCGGGCACCACACCTGTCGGGGGCAAGGCGAACTGCGCCTTGCTGTGCCGGCACTGCCTGAGGCTGCAGGACTGCATTCCCCCTCTGATCTGCTGGCCCAGGAACAGGATCAGATGTCGCGGAGTGTGACCCTGCATCCGTAACCACCAAAGGCGTAGCTGCCAACACTGACATCCCCATGGAGGGTCCTGACCCTGGTGCAGGTGGGTGAGACAGAACAGAATCCCTCCCTGGAACACTCACCTGTGACGGCACGTAGGTCTCATCCGAATCAACACCTGAGTACAGCTCGGGGGAGGTGCAGCCAGAGACACCCCTTGAGAGCATGACCTGCAGCACTTGTGGGTTCTCCCCCACCACCACACCACGTCCCTCACTGGTGGTTGGTCGGCCCTCGGACCCCTCCTGGGTCTGCACCATCTCCACAACCCCAGCAGTATCAGGTGCGTCTTCCCCTGCAAAGACATGAAAACAAAGAAATGGAAACAGGCATTAGCACCATGGCACACAATGAGGGCTGAGAAGCAAGAGAACCAGTACTTGATTGACACATGTCCCACATGACTAAAACCCTCCCATGCATGCACCCTCACTGCGTATGAAGTGCAGGCAAAAGGCACACACTGATGACACCAAGATGGAAGATGAACACATTTTCTGCATGCTGCCTGGCAGTGGCATCACACATTGGCCTGTGATTGCCAGGTGAAACACACATGCCATCACACAGATGGCATGTACCATTGCAATTGAGTGAAGATGGAGAGGAGGGCAGCACCTATTCATTCAGTCCAGTTCCCGCATGTAATTGCTTTTCTAATTCTAACAGGTCAGATTTTTCACCTGGAGCTGCCAGTCTGAAATGGTCCAATTGCTCAGGGACATGTGTGTACAAATGATATCCAGGTAACAAAGTCACTCCACTTTACCATAGCCATGTCAGACATGTGACTAGTGGACAGCGACATGCCTAGTGAAAGTGGTGGAATGCAAACAAACTGACTGAATGAACAGTGAAAAATAAGCAAATATGTTGTGGCAAGGTGACACTTCAAGGACAACTGGCGTGCAGTTGGCCTAGATGTCTATTGTTGGCAGAAGGGATACTGCTATGGCCAAATGCAGCTGTGCAGGAAGGATTGCATGAAGCACATGGCTGACCCATACGACTCAGGCGCACACACTCTCACCTGGCACACAAACAGAAGCCCTCACACACACACCATGCACATGGATGACACACACATGCATGTGCACTCACCGGACAATGCCTTGTAATCAGCCAGATCTCCCACGCCTTGGATCTGTTCCTCCGTGATGTAGGTCCCAGCGACTGACTCATGTGGAGTGAGTTCCATGTCTACTACTGGAGACCCACCTCCAGTCACTAGAGTTGCGGCATGACTTGAGGCCAGCTTACTCTTTGCCCTGCGCTTTAGGTCATTCCAGCGCTTATAGCAATCATTGGCTGTGCGCCTCACAATTCCAAGGGCACTTACGATGTCCGCAATGGTCTGCCAGTGTGCCTGGCGTTGTGCAGGTGTGGTCTTGGATCCTGCAACAATGACCATCTCGTTGTCATGTCCGGACACATACTCGACAAGTGCATTCAGTTCGTCATCCGTGAAGCTGGGCTTCCTGGACGGGCCGGACTGTGTAGCCGTGTCTGGGGCATCAGCCTGTGCCGGACGAGCACTCTTCCTCTTCCGCTTGGAAGGTGGTGGTGATCCTGAGTGTCCTGCGCCGCTCTGGACACTAGGGGCAGGAGCCCTGGTGGACTCTGTATCAGGAGTGTGGGATTGCACACTCAGCATGGGAGTTGGTGCAGGCATTGGGTCTAGTGTGATGGTGTCAGGGGGAATGTCAGCAGCATGGACTAGGACCGACACTGTCCTGGCTGGGTGTGTGAGGGCTGGGGTGGATGGAGCCGCAGCTGCCCCTGCAGCCTCTCCGCCCTGCCTCCTTGGTGCAGCAGATGACCTTGCTGCCCCAGATCCACGTGGCATGATGGCATCAACATGCACCAGCGCACGTGTCGTAGCCCTGCTGACCTGGAAGTCAGCCATGGAGTCAGCCAGGTCTGGTGCCACAATGGGCTGGTCCAACAAGGGCTGAGCATGAATGGTGTCAGCCACATCAGCCTCAATGGGAGGGGGGAAGGGGGGGGGATTATGGGTGCCCGTGACTGGTCCTTCCACACATGGGGGGACAGGCTCACCCTGCAAGTTACGACCACGTCCCCCACCGGATCCACCACGGCCACCACTTGTGGCTCTTCCACCTTTGCCACCCTTACGGAATCCTCGCCTCCCAGCCATGGCACTGATGTTAATGTGCGTATGGGAGTGGATGTAGACTATTGTCCTGGGCAATTGGGGGTCAAAGGGGTTGGGTACCAGATGGTAATTGTACCCTACTGCTCTAGCAAGGCTGAATGTAACCCCTGGGGAAAGATGACGGGTCACGCAACGCACAGGAGGCCCAAAAAAGGGAGATGACGTGCACGCAACCCCTCCTAGACCACGTGTGCAGAAAGAAAAACCTGCACTACGCTGTGGCACCCAGAAACACAAGAATGAACGTATGCGTGTCACACGCAGCCTAGAATGACCTCTGAAGGGGTAGGCTACACACGGGGCAAGCACAGATGTTAGATACGTGCGTGACTCACCGTCTGCCTGGTAAACGAGCGTTTAAAAGGAGCACGTTTGGTTGGCAACACCCCCACCAAAAGAAGATTTGTACGCTGTCTGAGGAGACAGGACAACAGTAGAAGGGAACACTGTTTGAGGGAACAGGCCCAGGTAAACCAGTAAAAGCGAAAGAAGAGAAAAATCTGTCAGAGGTAACAGGGAATACGAACTTGAAATGCCGTGAAGTAAATCGCGTGTGAAACGACAAGAAGTACAGAATTCACCCACTCGCTCTCCACGAAAAGCACGTACAAGGAAGTGGTGTTCTACGCGTACCTTTTATACAGGCCCACACATCCAGCGTCACTTACGCGGCGTGTACGCGCTAGGGCCATTTCCTCCAATTACACGCTTTGTCACTTCTGCGTGTACGGACATTTCCTCCAATTACACGCTTTGTCACTTCTGCGTGTAGGGACATTTCCTCCAATTACACGCTTTGTCACTTCTGCATGTAGGGACATTTCCTCCTATTACACGCTTTGTCACTTCTGCGTGTAGGGCCATTTCCACCAATCACACGCGATGAGACTCTGACGTGCAGTCTTTCCACGTGTGCTCTGTCATCACGTGCTGTGTGGGAAACACCCGTGCGGGTCACGTCACAGACGCGCTTACGCGCTGAGGGCCTTTGGTCCAATAGAATCGCGTATGCGTGCTGACGCGCTTACGCGCTAAGGGCCTTTCCTCGATTTTCACGCTGACGTGCAGGATTTTCACGTGCCAAATCACTCCGTACCAAGCTGGCCACGCATAAGCACACGGAAGACCACGCTCCTGCCCAGAAGGCCGAACTACTGCCCCCCAGAGCCCCGAGCACGCTCCCACCTACCATCTGCTGCTGCCTGACTGCCTGCTGCCCACGTGCACTGCCATTTGCTGCCTGCACATCAGCCAGGGGTGCTGTTGCTGTGACCACCCCTGCTGGTACCGAAGACTCCCGACTGGAATTCCATCGCTCCACAGCCCAGCCCCAGGACCCAGTTGCCCACCCACTCCTGCCTCTGGGGTTGTCATGTCGGGGCAAACACCATCTGTGACCACTGACAACCCCCGGCCAGAGAGGCGGAGGGGCACCAGCTTCAGTGCCACCGAAGTTGGTGTCCTGGTGGAGCAAGTCCTGGGGCAGTATGATGCCCTCTTCGGAAGTTCCCGCGCCGACAAGGAAGGACGGACTCGGATCTGGACTGACATCGTGACTGCCGTCAACGCGGAGGGGGTGGCAGTCCGGGACTTACAACATGTCAGGAAGCGCTGGGAGGACTTCAGGTCCAGGACCTCTTGAAGGCAGCGGATGCCAAGGGGCGCCGGGGCCACTTGTCGGAAGAACAGATGGCGGTCCTGGAACGCATATCCCCAGCGCTCCACGTCCAGGTCCTGGAGAAGCAGACCCGTCTGGAGTCGAGCGGTGAGTGTACATGCATCCTGATTGTGAGCAGTGCGTGTGTTGATTATTCGGTATTGTGCAGGTTGCACATCTATTTGTATGGGGTCGAGTATGGGTGGGGGTGTACATGGCCGTGGGGCTGACACATGCGAGGGCTGTAATGTGTGAGACATGGATGGTGCTTGTGTGTGTAGGCTTGCATGGCAAATGCAGTTGTGCGTGCACACATGTTTGTATGTATGTGTATGTAAGTAGACATGTCCGTGATGTCACGCATGTATGTTGTATTGGGCTGCATGTATGAGCACTGTGTACATGTGCATGTGTGTGTATTTGACAAGGGTGCAACAGTGATGCAACATGGATGCATGTGACTGCGGTATGTGTAAGCCTGATTGGCAGATGTGACATGGATGCCCGTCTGAACAGTGCGACACTTGGCCGAGGTGTACACATGCATGCAAGTGTGGTGGTGTGTGTACATGTGTGGTGCACTTCCTGTTTTGCATGTGATGTCTGGGTCAACTTTGGCTGCTCATGCTGTTGTATGTGTATGGATGGTGGTGGCAGTTGCGATATGGCTGTGGTATGGCTCATGTGTGCGAGTTGCAATGACATGTGTGTTGGGGATTGTGATGACATGTCTGAGGTTTGCCAATGCCACTCATGTGCAACTGTCATGTGTGTATGTGTCCATTGTACAGTGCCCTGATGCCTGTGTTTTGTTTCTCCCTGTCTGCAGCGTCAACTGATGAAGAGGGCGGAGAAGGTGCTGTGGAGCACAGCGGCGGGGATCCGACCGCCAGCCGGAGACGCAAGGCCCGGCTCCCCTCCCGTGTTGTCATCTCGTCGGGGAGTGAGGAGTCCGGTGCCGCGTCCCAGGCCGCAGCTGCCGGGGGGAGGTCCAAGAGGCGGAGGTTGGAGTTGGACTCCTCGGCAGCAGAAGGGGCAGCTGGGACCCCACAGGGCCCAACAGGGGAAGATGGCACGGAGTCATCCAGGTTGGTGGGGGGTCTGGTGGAGGAGGAGGCTGTGCAAGCACCAGAGACGGGGTCTGGAGGTGGGGATCCCACTGGTGCTAGTGGTGCAGTCCAGGACCAGGGACGGGAGGCAGCACAGGCCGCCGCGGAGGTGCCTGTGTGCAATCCTGTCCCCGATCCTGTCCCTGCATCATCTTGCACCAGCAGGGATGCCTACGTCCAGACCCGTTTCCAGGCAGGGGATGAGCTGACGTCAACTGGCCTTCCTCTGCCTGCGGACGTGGCTATCCAAGTCCGGGTTGAGCCTGTCCTGGCTGGTGTGGCGTTGCGTCAACGGGCCATGCGAGGTGACCTGCAGTCTTTTCATGGAGAGACTGCACGTCATCTCGAATGGCTCGTTGACCACGTCAGCCTGCTGGGACAGGTCACCCAGGCCGGATTCCTCCGTCTGATGGGGCTTGCTCCGACCCCCTCCTCAACTGGACCCCCTACGCGCCAGTCGTCCTCTGTGCCATCTTCCCACCCATCAGTCACCTGGGTGCCCTGTGGAGCTGCCTCTGACGGTGCGGCCAGGCTGGTGGAGGAGGCATCCCTGCCACAGTCGGGAGTCGGTGGTCCAGCAGGGGTGGCCACATCAACAAGTCCACCCCAGCCGGCGGAGGATGTGCAGGCAGCAGGAGGCAGTGCACGGGCAGAGGCAGAGCAGCAGCAGCAGCAACATGGTGGGAGCCATGAAGGCTCGGGGCTTTCGACATCGGAGGGGCAGGCATCGGCCGGAGGGAAGGGGGACCCAGGACAGAGAGTGTCTTCCGTTTGGCAGCGGTTGGGCCACGCCATAGGTGCGGAGCGGCGGCGGGCGGAAGAGGCGCGGCTCACAATGGTCAGGGCGGAGAACTCCATGCGGAGGGCCCTGAGGCGGGCCGAGTGCCTCGAGGCAATCCACAGGGGGTTGGAGGAGGACACAGCGTCGTCCCTGCGGACCCTCGGGGCCATGGAACTGGACCGCCTCCGGGACATCGAACAGGAGTTCGATGATGCCCTGGCCCGGGACACCACAGAGTGAGCCGCTGGACTTGCCCGCCGCCTTTGTATATAGTTCTTTAGTTTTAGGTTTCCTTTCTTTCGTATTATGATTTGGAGTCGACGGACACTGCTCCACTTTTTGTATATAGTTGATTTTTAGGTAGATTTTTTAGTAGGTTTCCTTTGTTCAGTTGGGCTCATGGACCCTTGTTATTTTTGTACATAGTTCTTTATTGCATGGAGATTTTTTTACATTTGACTTTGGACAAATTTTTTTTCTATTTGGATTTCAAGTTTCATTTTTTCATACGGACATGCAGCTTACTTTTTTCTCATTCACATTGTAGTTAGTTTTCTTTCTTTAGCATTCTTATTTTTTTTCAATACAATTTTGTTTGCATACTTCACTGTGTGGTATCATCTCATTGGTTTCATGCATGTCATGTTGTGTGTTTTCCCATTCAATTGCAACCATTGTGTGTGACGGACACGGCTTCATTAGCTTCATGAACATTGGGGGTGTAACATGTGATTTCCATTTCCATGTGGGTGAATGGGTTACTTGGTAGGGCTTTTTGGCTGTGGAGGCTGACCATTACGCACATGATTGGGGATTGTGAGGACCTGGTGGGGGCTGCCCATGGTGGCAGGGCGGTGGGGGGTGGTGGGAGACATGATTGGGAACCTGGTGGAGGATGCCCCTGGTGGCTGGGGGGTGGGGGTGGTGGGAGACATGAGTGGGGGCCTGGTGGAGGGTGCCCCTGCACTGCTGGGGGGTGGGGGTGCAGGGGGACATGAGTGGGGGCCTGGTGGAGGGTGACCCTGGATGCTGGGGGGTGGGGGTGGTGGGGGACATGAGTGGGGGCCTGGTGGAGGGTGACCCTGCACTGCTGGGGTGTGGGGGTGATGGGAGACATGAGTGGGTGCCTGGTGGAGGGTGCCCCTGGTGGCTGGGGGGTGGGGGTGGTGGGAGACATGAGTGGGGGCCTGGTGGAGGGTGACCCTGGTGGCTGGGGGGTGGGGGTGGTGGGAGACATGAGTGGGGGCCTGGTGGAGGGTGCCCCTGCACTGCTGGGGGGTGGGGGTGCAGGGGGACATGAGTGGGGGCCTGGTGGAGGGTGACCCTGGATGCTGGGGGGTGGGGGTGGTGGGAGACATGAGTGGGGGCCTGGTGGAGGGTGCCCATGCACTGCTGGGGGGTGGGGGTGCAGGGGGACATGGGTGGGGGCCTGGTGGAGGCTGCCCCTGGTGGCTGGGGGGTGGGGGTGGTGGGAGACATGAGTGGGGGCCTGGTGGAGGGTGCCCATGCACTGCTGGGGGGTGGGGGTGCAGGGGGACATGGGTGGGGGCCTGGTGGAGGGTGCCCCTGGTGGCTGGGGGGTGGGGGTGGTGGGAGACATGAGTGGGGGCCTGGTGGAGGGTGACCCTGGTGGCTGGGGGGTGGGGGTGGTGGGAGACATGAGTGGGGGCCTGGTGGAGGGTGCCCCTGCACTGCTGGGGGGTGGGGGTGCAGGGGGACATGAGTGGGGGCCTGGTGGAGGGTGACCCTGGATGCTGGGGGGTGGGGGTGGTGGGAGACATGATTGGGGGCCTGGTGGAGGGTGCCCCTGCACTGCTTGGGGGTGGGGTGGTGGGAGACATGTGTGGGGGCCTGGTGGAGGGTGCCCCTGCACTGCTTGGGGGTGGGGTGGTGGGAGACATGAGTGGGGGCCTGGTGGAGGGTGCCCCTGCACTGCTGGGGGGTGGGGGTGGTGGGAGACATGAGTGGGGGTCTGGTGGAGGGTGCCCCTGGTGGCTGGGGGGTGGGGGTGGTGGGAGACATGAGTGGGGGCCTGGTGGAGGGTGCCCCTGGTGGCTGGGGGGTGGGGGTGCAGGGGGACATGAGTGGGGGCCTGGTGGGGGCTGCCCATGGTGGCTGGGGGGTGGGGGTGGTGGGAGACATTAGTGGGGGCCTGGTGGAGGATGCCCCTGGTGGCTGGGGGGTGGGGGTGGTGGGAGACATGAGTGGGGGCCTGGTGGAGGGTGCCCCTGGTGGCTGGGGGGTGGGGGTGGTGGGAGACATGAGTGGGGGCCTGGTGGAGGGTGCCCATGCACTGCTGGGGGGTGGTGGTGCAGGGGGACATGGGTGGGGGCCTGGTAGAGGCTGCCCCTGGTGGCTGGGGGGTGGGGGTGGTGGGAGACATGGGTGGGGGCCTGGTGGAGGGTGCCCCTGGTGGCTGGGGGGTGGGGGTGGTGGGAGACAGTAGTGGGGGCCTGGTGGAGGATGCCCCTGGTGGCTGGGGGGTGGGGGTGGTGGGAGACATGACTGGGGGTCTGGTGGAGGGTGCCCCTGGTGGCTGGGGGGTGGGGGTGGTGGGAGACATGAGTGGGGGCCTGGTGGAGGGTGCCCCTGGTGGCTGGGGGGTGGGGGTGGTGGGAGACATGAGTGGGGGCCTGGTGGAGGGTGCCCATGCACTGCTGGGGGGTGGTGGTGCAGGGGGACATGGGTGGGGGCCTGGTAGAGGCTGCCCCTGGTGGCTGGGGGGTGGGGTGGTGGGAGACATGGGTGGGGGCCTGGTGGAGGGTGCCCCTGGTGGCTGGGGGGTGGGGGTGGTGGGAGACATTAGTGGGGGCCTGGTGGAGGATGCCCCTGGTGGCTGGGGGGTGGGGGTGGTGGGAGACATGAGTGGGGGTCTGGTGGAGGGTGCCCCTGGTGGCTGGGGGGTTGGGGTGGTGGGAGACATGAGTGGGGGCCTGGTGGAGGGTGCCCCTGGTGGCTGGGGGGTGGGGGTGGTGGGAGACATGAGTGGGGGCCTGGTGGAGGCTGTCCCTGCACTGCTGGGGGGTGGGGGTGGTGGGAGACATGCATTGTTGATCAGTAGTGCAAGGTGACATGTGGGTTGGCTGGGGGGCATGCCCATGGTGGATGGGCTGCCTGCGGGACATGAGCAGGGGTGCAGGGTAGTCCCCCGTGGTGTGGGCTGCCTGCAGGGGCCGTGGAGGTTGTGGAGCATACACCTGGGAGGACCCACACGGCCAATTCACGTGTAGTACTCCCCAGAACCCCTGAAATACACATATCCTGCAGAAATCGCGTGTGGAACTTCCCGCGCACCCCTGGAATACACATACCCTGCTGAAATCGCGTGTGGAACTTCCCGCGCACCCCTGAAATACACATCCCTTGCTCGCACTGGGCCAATCGCGTGTGGAACTTCCCGCGCACCCCTGGAATACACGTACCCTGCTTGCACGGGGCCAATCACGTGAGAGACTTCACGCGAACCCCTGAAATACACGTAGCCCGCTCCCCCGGCCCGATCGCGTGAGAAAGTTCACGCGAACCCCTGTAATACACGTAGCCCGCTCCCCCAGGCCCGATCGCGTGAGGAACTTCACGCGAACCCCTGAAATACACGTAGCCCGCTCCCCCAGGCCCGATCGCGTGAGAAACTTCACGCGAACCCCTGAAATACACGTAGCCCGCTCCCCCAGGCCCGATCGCGTGAGAAAGTTCACGCGAACCCCTGTAATACACGTAGCCCGCTCCCCCAGGCCCGATCGCGTGTGGAACTTCCCGCGCACCCCTGAAATACACATCCCTTGCTCGCACTGGGCCAATCGCGTGTGGAACTTCCCGCGCACCCCTGGAATACACGTACCCTGCTTGCACGGGGCCAATCACGTGAGAGACTTCACGCGAACCCCTGAAATACACGTAGCACGCTCCCCCGGCCCGATCGCGTGAGAAAGTTCACGCGAACCCCTGTAATACACGTAGCCCGCTCCCCCAGGCCCGATCGCGTGAGAAACTTCACGCGAACCCCTGAAATACACGTAGCCCGCTCCCCCAGGCCCGATCGCGTGAGAAACTTCACGCGAACCCCTGAAATACACGTAGCCCGCTCCCCCAGGCCCGATCGCGTGAGAAACTTCACGCGAACCCCTGAAATACACGTAGCCCGCTCCCCCAGGCCCGATCGCGTGAGAAAGTTCACGCGAACCCCTGTAATACACGTAGCCCGCTCCCCCAGGCCCGATCGCGTGTGGAACTTCCCGCGCACCCCTGAAATACACATACCTTGCTCGCACTGGGCCAATCGCGTGTGGAACTTCCCGCGCACCCCTGAAATACACGTTCCCCGCTTGGCGTTTGCTGTTTGCCAGCCCGGTGAACTGGTCCAGGGTTAGCGCAGCCCTTTGCGATGATTTAGCGATTTTGATGGCTTTTCCTTGCGCAAGGGTGTTCTTGGGGGCGTAACTGGCGCTGCTGCAGGGTCGCTGCGATTCTCTGCGCCACGGCTGGTTTGGGAGCCTAAAATCCATGAATACGCTGTGCGCGGAAATCGGTTTTAGCGCACGTGCCTGGCGCAGTCAATCGCACGCGGACACTCTGCGCCAGCCGCTTGCGACACTTTTCTGCGAAATTCTATGAATTACCCTGTCAATTTGCAAAGGTCAGCATTGCAAAGTCTGCCAGTGAGTTCAAGTCTGCAACATATGTGTAGTCCTGCCACCAGTCCGGTTTCATGCTTTTTAATATCAGTTTTGCTTAAATCCAAATCCCAAACTCGCTTCCAATCAATAGACTCAAAAACACTCAAATTCAACATTTTTAATTCATTTACAGATTTAACTCTACCCTCATATAATGTCTGTCCCATTAATTCCCCTTTTCCAAAGCCCAGTAGGGAAGGTTGTGATCTTTTTAATGTCATGCATTCTGCAGGCAAGTGACTTGGTATGAACATCTTTTTCCTTTTTTGTGGCAATTTCTCCATTTGGGCACCGTGATTGGGTTATACTGAGGTGAAGATTTCTGTATGTCTTGTATGGCAGGATTTGGTTTATTAAGAGCTATTAACATATAACAGTTATGTTTTTAGTGCAATGGTGGTAGGGCGGCTCTTTTTCTCACTGGCTGCTTGTGAAGCTATTTGCAAATGATGTACATTGAATTCTCCAGGAACTGTACACATTTTACAGTAATATTGTACACTCCAAGAAGTCTAGGAGGTTGATAATCCGAGAATTCAACAAGAAGGTTTTTTCTGTAGTTACATTTTTTGTGAAGTTGGAAATAAGTATAAGTTACCTTGTCTATTTCTTTCTTTTATTATTAGAGGTAACATGTGTGTCAACTTGAGCAAGAAAGGAATGTCCATACTGGATACTGGTGGCTTCAACCTTTTGCTAACATATTTGTTTGTCATTGCAAAATACCCCTGATTTTGAAATGCACAATTGATTATTATAAGGGAGTTACATTTAACTGATGTGTTTAAGATTTTAACCTTAAGCATAGGGGTAGAGAGCTAAATCAGCCTGTAATGTGATACAGTACGTCAATCGAACAATTGTGAAAAAATAAACTATATTTAGAGAAGTAAAAAAGCGTTTAAAGTATATACATACACAACAAGTGCTAGACAAGACATGACGATGTATATTAACAAATAATACGTGGAGGTAGTGACACTGGACCTGTCTAGGTTCAATTACTCTTCTAGATATAGGTAGTTAGAATACATGCAGGAATATATTACTTATAATCTCTGAGGTGTGTTTTATAACTCTAAGTAGTTCAATATTATACAAACATTGCCTCTGCTATTGAGCTTTGTCTCATTCTCAACATGTTTCTGTTCACGTTCCAACCAATGGTGAACATTCATCAGGAGATTGTTGGTGAGGTCATTAGTAGTTATGGGACTTTGTCTGTATTTATTGGTTCCACTTCCGAAGTCTCTGGTACATGTAAATGTTATCACATTAAAGGCTGTACATTAAAAACAATCATATAAGCTATTAATGCTGTCCAGTTTTGGATATCAAGTTAAATCTCTTACCCAACATGTGGTGTATTTTACCTCTGTTGGTTTTTGGGGTAGTCTTTTGCAGAATCTTATAATTAGATCCTGTTCTTTATGTAGTCTGTGGGAAACACAAATACAAGTATTAAAAGAATTAAAATGCTACCTTTATACATATTTGCTTGGTCACCCTTTAGTCTCTCAAGATTTCTCAAAAAAGTATCAAAGGAAAATGCACCTGAATTTCCCGTCGTAGTTGGGTCTCTATGTCTGCCTGTGTTGGTTAGATATGGGACGTCTGGTGTCTCAGGTCATCATGCTATTATTCATAATGTTGCTGAAAAACACAGTGGGCACTAGTAAATAATCTTAGCACCCAGAGGGTTGTAATCCTATGATGCGAGTGACTTAATGTTAAATGTACTAGGGCACTTACCTTGTGTATTATTATGTCTTCATCTCTCAGATCTCTTACGGGTACTTAAGTCACTGCATGTGTTGAGTCTGCATGGCACGCAGTCCTGTGGGTGAAATGAGTGGTCAAGATCTATATTGATAAACTCTGGAATGTATCACTGATTACGGATACATTTAGACTAACTCTATGTTTAGTTTATTGTTGAAGAGCCTGTAGAGGGCCTATTGGGTCAAGTCTTGGGGAAGTTCCGTGTCCCACCCATTAGCTACAGCTCATGTGGCCCCCATATGGAGCCTTTGGTTTAAGTGCTGGACCGTGCAGATCACTGTGCTCTGTGTTTTGCATTACACAGTATAATGCAGAAACCTGAAGGTTGGCTGGTATTAAACTGTGTCTGAGGTGCTCTAGTGTGATGGACCCTGTTTTAAGCTAGAAGTCAAACGGTGTGCGCCAGTTAGGTAGTGAGTTCTTGTAGGGTAACACTTTTTCTCACTGCCAGCTAGTGAAGCTATTTGCAAATGATGTACATTGAATTCTCCAGGAACTGTACATGCTCCAAGAAGTCTAGGAGGTTGACAATCCGAGAATTCAACAAGAATGGTGTTTCTGTAGCTCCATTTTTGTGTAGTTTTAAATAAGTATAAGTTACCTTGTCCATTTCTTTCTTTTATTATTAGAGGTAACATGTGTGTCAGCTTGAGCAAGAAAGGAATGTCTATACTGGATACTGGTGGCTTCAAACTTTTACTAACATATTTGTTTCTCGTTGCAAAATACCCATTATTTTTAAATACACAATTGATTATTATGATGGAGTTTCATTTAACTGTTGTTTGGGAGATTTTACCTGCAACAAATAATTCAGATCTAAAACTTGCAACTTTGCATTTTGTCAGTTACCACAATTCCATCTCTACAGACCTGACCCGTTACCAACATTTAACAGTCTGGACAAAAGGATCACTTGTTGGTGCGGGATAATATAGCAAGTCTAAACATTTCTAAGATAAAATAACTTTGTCTATACAGGAATACTGGGATGACTAGTGGCTAAAAGCTCCTTCTCAACCACACTCTACTACTAAGCCTGCAATGATCCCAATCATAAATATGAAATGGACACAGCCTGACAGGTATTCTCCTTCACTTTTTTGATAACATGGGCTGAGGGCAGGCTTCAAGGGGAGTGTGAGCTGGCACAAAAGCAACACAGATTGTACAGGGGTACCTAAATAAATTCATGGCCAACCAACAGTTCTGTAATAATGAGATCTTTGATGAAACGGACACAAATGCACACAAATGATAAAAACTCTACTGTCACACCCTAGTAATGGAAAACACAGCAAAAGCAGTTTAAAATAAAGGGCACTCTGGGTTGTTAAGTAGGAGTGATCAGGCAAAAAGCCTCAGCAGCACATCTCAATGTTCAAGGATTTGCCTTTTAAACGGTAGAGAATGGGGAGCTTAAAAGTCCCTATGGTCCTTTAAGGCAAACCATGGGGACAGAGCCTCATCAAATACCTTAGGTTCTTTCCTTTAGGGCACAGCAGCATCAACCCAGGCTTTCAGCACTGACTCTGCAGTCTGGGCAATTTTATCCCTGAAGTAGGGTTAAATCATGAAGTAGTGCAACAGGTTCCAACAATGCAGTACTGATCAGCAGCAGTGATGGCTTGCAGGTGGAAGAAGCTGAGGAAGGCAGTTGATGGTGGATCAGCAATGCTGGAAGACTCAGTGGCCTCATGTGTGGAGAAGCAGAGACCTGCCTTTGGTGGTGAGTGGGCTTGGCTGGCTCAACACAATTCATGGGTGCTGCAGCAGCGTCCACTTGCAGCTTGAAGAAGCAAATGATCATTTGGCAGTATTAAGTTGGAGACACTTAACGTCTTGGCAGGTTTCAGATAAGGAGACGGGAGAGGTGCGGCAATGTCATCAAATGAGGCATGAGGCATGGGGGATGCAGAGGTGGTTGAGTGTTGAGGTTGGAGAAGAATGACGGCACCCATGAAGAGCATGAACAGTGATGAAGGTGTCCAAACCAGCATTAAAGGGGTTTGGGAGATGCAGGGAGAGCCATGGATCATTTCCTCCGCTTTTTCTGTGGTGGCTGGGAGACCAAGCCCAGGGTTTCATGGAAAAGTTAATCCCATACTTCTGCCCTTCCAACCAGGAAGGTTTGTAAAGAGCCCTTGCCCCTTGCAGGAGTTTGTCACATGCAGTGAGCAGGATCCTGGCTACCAGTGTTTCAGTAGGCCTCCTCCTGCAAGCTCGTCATCCCACATAAGCCCTGTGGATGGTTAGAGAGTGCTTGCCTCTTGCTTGTAAATCTATGTCTTCTCGTCTACGGCAGAGGACTTTGGAATACACTCTATCTCCAACAGATGTCCCGATAAGTCCAGGTGAATCTCTCTTTTCTTGAAGTCCAAGGTGAATCAATTAAGGGGATGGTTTCACCTTATGGAGGCAAAATGCTACAGCACATTGGTCTGGAGAAAGCCTGTTGTCAAGGTCCAGCCCAAGATACCGTAAAAGGTGTCATTTGCCTGTTGATGTCATACGCAGAGTGCCTTGTCTGCAGGAAGTGGGGAAGACGACTGGAAGATTAGGAGCTTTAGCAAAAAAGCTGGTTCCAGGTGCTGGGGATGTCAGGAGATGGGCCTGTAAAGTACACGTGTGCATTATGGTTTTTGGCATGGATCATTATGAAAGTGGGATCTGATTAGCAGATTTCACTTTCAGAAACAGAATTACCTGCATAATTCATTTGCTAAAAATCAAGGAAAATCTGTCTATTTCACCCTCACAGATGGCATTCCGGCACATATTAAGTTTTGTATTTCCACATATTTGAGTGAAACTATGATGCCTCGCACTGACAAATGCCTTGTTAACAGATGCCCTGTCCCAGCTTAATCCAGTCATCTCAAAACCACAGATCATGCATAATAGAATCAAACTATGAGCTCAAAGACCACGAATGAAACAAACACTTGGTCTAATACATGTACGACATTTGATAAACAAAATGCATGCCTGCACAATATTGCTCTTAATTCAAAGCAATTTTATTAAATGCAGTGGTTCATACCTCATGTTGGGGAAACCAAACAACACATATGGGATCAACAGCACATCCTAACATTCAAATGCAAGTCCGTTCTAAAAAGCAGCTGAGAGCGGAAATATAATAATAGTGTTCAACTAAATAGAGACACTCAACTGAACTGCCGGAAATATGAGAGAAGCAGAAAATGTTGCATTTCTAATCACACGGCCCTGCATTGGAATGTTATCACGCACTGTACTCTCATTCAGCGCTCCTTTTGCACTCGCTGGAATTTCACTTGTGTTTTTAAATGGACATTGCTGAATTGGGGAGTCAGCATAATGAAATATGTACCTCACCGTGCAATCACAAGACACACAAACCTCATGATTTCAACTCGGCGAAAGGATTTTTGGTTTTCTAATTAGAGTGTAGTCACATTATTCATCTAGTCCATGTTAAGCCTTATCATGCTTACAAAAAAGTGTGATTTGGGGACTCTCTCTTTGGGCACACTTGCAGTCTGGTGAAGGGAGGGAGACACATGCGCGCACAGCTTCAGTCGTGACTCAAGACACTATCACCCCTGATCTTTCTGCATCAGCTCCAAATCCAAACAGTCCGTCCGATGAGCCTTAGTGGGTAGACTGAACACCTCAGAACAAACGGCAGTAGACCTACCCCTCTTGCTCGTCCTACCCCCATTTCCTTTTAATTTATTGTGTTTGAAATCCTGTTTTGAACCCCCCTCATTACGTCAAATTGCGTCCAACCCCTTCCATGCATTTCCTATGTTTCTATCGAATCCCCCTACCCCCGTCCAACACGAGGCTCTCAGGCAAGACCCAGCCTAGCTATAACACAAACCACCTCCTCATGGGAACCCCCTTTTTCTAATTGACCCCGTAAATATAAGTTATTTCCATGTTGGAAATGATTCTGGGTGGTGAACCAACGCCCTTCACTACCAAAGCTTTGCATTTTGTCCCAGATGCAAGACTAGCAAATACCTCACATGTTTCAACACAACCAAGCATTGCCTACACTATATTAACCCTGGAGGCACCCTCACTTGTTTTGATAAGCACGCCCAGCAATCTGAAGGTCTCTTCAAATTCAGCATTGTTTGATGCTTATTAACCCTTGACGGGCATTCGGTGTGCGCCCTCGCAGAATAGCTTGTCACCACACCTCCTCCCTTGAAAGCTAATGTTAGTATCTATGTGCACTAGAGATATCGCACACTGCACACTTGTGTCATTATCTACAATTACCATAGAAACACTGGCTTCTCATATACCAACATCACCCTTGAAAAACAACTTTAATCTGTTCCCTTTAACCTTCGTGGTTTGAGGCAAACATAAGGCAGGGTTTCTTCACTGCAGTCAATACTTACACGAGCCACAACTCCAGTATGAACTAGGTGTGTTGCGAAATAAACACTATCTAGCCAGCTAAAGTCATTTCCCATCCCATAATGAAGCAGTGCTGCACCTGGATTTGGTAATTTCTGATTGAAACAGTGTACATTTCTATATTCTGAAGTATCTACACATGACACACGACAGTGCTTCAGCTTACTGTTAATACACGTGTATACAGTACTGCTTAAGTGCACAGCTTTGACAATACCTGACCTGTCATGATTTCATTAGTGGAGCTGATCCTCATGCTTTATGTGCAATCCCATTCACTTGCACCCAGGGGTGGACTGGGAACCGAATGAGGCCCTGGAAAACCAAAAGAGGCCCTGGAAATCATTTTCAAAATGGCCCCATATTACAGATTTTCAGCAAGCCCAACCCTTTTCCTATGGGAACAATTGGAAATACCCCACAAAATAGTCCAACGGTGCAGAGAGCTACTGGGAAATCCCCACAGTTCCACATAAGCCAGTCCACCCAAGCTTGCACTTTGTGCTAACATAGCTACCAGTCACTATAGTTGCTAATCACAAAATAACGGACTGGCCTGTGTATGTTATCTTCTGTCCACTTTTGAATTGTAGTTTTTAGATGCGGTTTTTTCACTATGGTTGCCGCACATATAGTTAACACATGACTCCAAATTCACATGAAGGCAGAATCCAAATGTCCTCTCCTTTTCTTTAGAGCTTGCTAGGCTTCCCGGGACATGCAAAAAGAAGCACAACGTCCCTCCTTGCTCCAATTCTGTGATGGATTGGTTTCTGTCTCGCAGGAGTACAAGGATGAGTAGGGATAACATGGCCCACTCAGCCCTCGCACTTCTGCGAACCAAAACACAACATAATTATTAAGGTAAAACTGGGACAAGCAAGAGATGTACCTCCTTCGCCTTTTGTGGTAATGTGGGCCGAGGGAAGGCTACACTCTCAAGAGGGATGTGAAGGTGAACCAGTAGTAACCCAAACAACACAGTATCGCAGTCCAAAATGAAGGGAATGTCCAATCAAGGTTCTATACAAATATACATTTTTTTAATAAAGCACACCATCTGCACGTAGAACGAAAAGAGATTACTACACAAAAACCCACAACAAAGGAAAAAACGGAGAAGATTCAACAGACTGCAAAGTAGTAATGTACTCTGAGCCTAGTTCCAGGGGTGGTAGGTAAGGTAATACCATTCAAAGGACATTGGGTTGAAAACAGGAGCGATTGTGACCTAACCAGTCTCTAGGGTCCAAGGCGACCATAGGGGAAGTGCAGTATTAACAGTACCTGGATTTAGTTATTGGTGGGCTGACACATCAGAACGATGATGTGAGCTGATCAGCTCAGTTCAGGCCTGAAGGATCATGGAGGCACTGGTAGCAAGCATCTGTCTACTAGGAACGAATGCGGGTGCTCAGTGCGGTCGTACGGCAGTGGTTTAATGATGCAGGTCAGGGCTGTCCCAAGAACGCTTTGCATCTGGCCAGGTCGAGTTGGGCTTCAGCCTTTGGAAGAGGTCAGCCAGTGACGCTCCAGCGGTTTGAGTCAGCGGGCGATGGTCATCGAACTGGTGATTGTGGGTGTGTCGATGTCCTGTCAACAAGGCAGTAATTCTCTGGCTAGAGGGGCAAAGCTGTTGTAACCGCAGGTTAGAGTCGGCGAGTGACTCTCTGGTGATTTAGTATGGGTTCTGATGTTGAGCAGTCGATTTGGGCCTAGCAGGTGACGTGCTTCATTTGATTTTGATTTTGATTTTGAATATTTATTACGCGCACCAAGCAGAATAAACTGCATTTGGGCGCAGATGTTAACTATGGTTTGTACCTTGATCAACATATAGCGACTGTGATATAGATCACCCAGGTTCAATTAAATAGAAAGGTTTTTACTGCTTTTCTAAAGCTTTTCAATGATGGACAAGAGCGGATAGTCAATGGTAGTTTGTTCCATACCTTTGGGCCAAAGACCGAGAACCTCCTATCTCTCTTTGAGATCCGTTTAGTCCGGGGTATAGTCATCGACATTTTATCTCCTGATCAGAGATCTCTTATTGGTTGGAGATGATGGATCCTGGCACTCAAATATTTTGGTCCATGATCATAGAAGCACTTATGCATAAGGCAGGCTATCTTAAATTTCACCCGGTCCTCCACCATCAACCAGTGGAGAGCTCCACGCGAAGCCGACACATGGTCTCTTTTTCTTAAGTGGGCAATTAACCTAAGTGCCGCATTCTGGGCCCTCTGCAGTCTCATCATCTGTTTGACTGGAATCCCTGCCATTAAACTGTTACAGTAATCGAGTTGAGAGTTGGTTAACGCCCCTACGACCACAGGGTGGTCTTCTGCTGCCACAAAGGGGAGCACATTCCTAAGCATACGTAGGGAGTGATATTCGGCCACTACCTGGGCTTCACTCCCTAGGTTTTCCTGCCATGTGCATCCGAGGTTCTTTATTTTCCTTGAAAATTGAATCTCTTCCCCTAGAATCCATGGGATTATACTTTGTTTTTCAGCCATCAACTTGCTCCCTGCTCCAAATAAAATTATCTCGGTTTTCGCTGCATTCAGCTGTAGCTGATTGCACGCCATCCATATTCTGATTTCCTGCATACACTGGTTGATCTTTTCAAAAGCCTCCTCTATATTCTCTGTTTCCACGTAGGTTTGGGTGTCATCAGTGTAGGAATGAAATCTCAATCCATACCCCCTCAAAATGTTGAATAATGGTCAGATGTATAGATTAAAGATCAAAGGTGACAATGCCGACCCCTGTGGAACTCCACATTTTAGCCATAGTAGTTCCGATAGAAAACCTCCCAGAGTTACCCTCTGTGTCCTGTCCTTCAAAAAGGAACTAAACCAATCTACCACTACTTTCTAGACTCTCCCAACTGTCTCAATATGTTGGAGAATGATCTTGTGGTTGATCGTAACAAAAGCCGCAGAGAGGTCCAACATCAGCAATATTGTGGATCATCCCCTATCTGCAGCTTCTAACAGATCATCCTGGACCGCCAGCAAGGCTGTCTCTGTTCCGTGATTTGGGCGAAACCCCGACTGACATTCATCCAGGGTGCTCTTGCTGTCCACAAAATCCTCAAATTGGCCACGGACCACTTTCTCCAAGATTTTAGTGGGCCAGCATAAATTAGCTACCGGCCGGTAGTTTTTGAGGACAGTTGGGTCTAAGTTGGGCTTTTCAATAAAGGTTTTACCAGTGCTCCCTTCAGAGAGCTTCATTAGGACACGATGCAGTGTCAAGCTGGTTCAGATGCAGTCCAATAGTGCGGCTGGTTGGAGGAACGCTGTTAGGAAAGATTTCGTAATTGTAGGTAATTTTCCTTCCATGTGGCAACCCCTAAACTTTT